>NC_036843.1:5512043-5850017 GCF_002910315.2 Salvelinus sp. IW2-2015 | reverse complement strand
TTTTACCCAAGTTAACCAATTTGAAGGCAATGCTACTAAATACTAATTGAGTGTATGTCAACTTCTGACCCACTGGGAATGTGATGAAAGAAATACAAGTTGAAATAAATAATTGTCTCTACTATCATTCTGACATTTCACATTCTTAAAATAAAGTGGTTTTCCTAACTGACCTAAGACAGAAATTGTTTACTAGGATTACATGTTAGGAATTGTGATAAACTGAGTTTAATTGTATTTGGCTAAGTTTTGTGTAAACTTCCGACTTCAATTGCAGATCCTCTACACACTGGTCTTGACAAGAAGGAAACAAAATGTCGTGGGAGGTTCTCTTCTGCACTGTTCAATTAATCCAGTAAATGTGGAGGAGGAGTTAAGAGCGTCGCCTTGTTAAAGTCCAAATGCGGAAGTTGCCCTTAAACCGGAATATCCGGTTGTTGGGGACTCAGCAGAGGCTAAGTTTCTTTGGACATTGGGTGTGTGTGTACATGGATGCATCGTGTGTTCCTCTCTATGTGTGATTGTCTGGATGTGTGTGAGAGAAAGAGAGTGTGTGGATGTGTGTGTGAATTTAAATTGCTGTGAGTGTTTGTTCATGTTTGTGTGTGTGTTTGAGAGAGTGTTCATATGTGTGCCTTTGTGTGTATGTACTGTATGTGTGCATGTGCAGATGTGTGTAAACATGTCAATAGCCCTAGGAGAGGAGCTGCCAAGGTGAGAGAAACACTGTCCCTGACCATCTTTCCCTGATCCCTACTTTGTTTTCTCTGCTCTCTTCTTTTTTTTCTCCCCTTTTTGTTTTCTCTGATTGATCATGTCTGAAGCCCTTTACTGTACATCCGGAGAGGAGAAAAAATGATGGATGATTGACTGGTAGGGCGGCACACAATTGGCCCAGCATCGTCCGGGTTAGGGGAAGGTTTGGCCGGGGTAGGCCGTCATTGTAAAAATTTGAATTTGTTCTTAACTGACTTGCCTAGTTAAACAAAGGTTAAATAAAACATTTAAAAATGTGGACCTCTGTGCTGGCTTAGTCAGGTCTGACTGAGTGGCCCCCGTGGTAAGAGACAAGAAGACAACACCTTCGTCTGATGGCCAAGTCACCTGGCTGACACAGGTTCACCATTCCGTGAGGAATAACACAGCTCCAGGACAGGATCTCACCGTATGTTGACAGGCTGGGACATTATTATATCAGTATTTAAAAATGGCCCTATGTTAGCAGTGAACTAAAAAGCTGATGATGTAAGATCTGGGCACCGATAAACATCTTGTCTGAGGTAAAGTGCCAAGCCAGAGTTTGGAGTAGGAGTCAGATGTTTTTTTTTCTCTCTCCCGGGAGAAGTTTGTCTGTCATCCGCTCGTCACGCCGGTTTCCTTGGATTTTGTCCCAGTTTCCGAGCTTTAAGGACCTTGTTGACATGGAATTAAGTGAATCCTTGCTGGATTATAGGGTATACCTCACCTGGTTGCCTGAACAACACCGGTGTTTGGATGTTGCTGTATCAGCACTCCAAGACTTGGCGTTACAACGGCAGGACTTTCATACAAACCACAATGTTTACGTTTCCCTGAGACCTGTTATTTTTTGGGGGGTTGACAGCTGGCAGCTGAGAAGTTTGTCATTGCATTGCCACACAACAAGTAAATATATTTTTGAGAATCTTTAAAGAGGACATCAATCACTTGAAAATAAAATAAGGTATTCTAAGTATTTGGCATTACAAATGGCACCAGACAGGAAGGATGTTTTGCATCTATGACAATCTTCATGAGTGCGGCTTCTCGTCATCTGAGGAACATGTCAGAAGGGATAGTAGTTGGTAGAGTTTGGTATGAGGGTTTTGGCATGGATGGTAGTTGGGGAGGCCAGCCCCCGGTTGTGGATTGGGGCCGGTAGCTGGCCTCCCGGTAGGGTCAGCCACTAGTCGTGAACTGTGGCTGTGCTGAGCATAAATACTATGAGGGTGGTTGATGAAGCGCTTGGATTCAGGTGAGTGAGGCGGGCTTGTGGATAATGAAGATTGCATGGATGTGAGCGAATTGGCATGGTCATGGCTCTATTTCCATATATTGAGTTCCTTGCTGATCATCAGCATTCCAATATGAGTGTCTAGGCCCTTATATGGCGTTCCTGCTCCGGCCGCATTCCAATGCGGAAGTCTAAGTCCAAATATGAGCTGTGTTCGAGTACCCATAATAACATACTGTATACTACATACTTAATGAGTATATGCTACATATACTATTAATTCATTGTAGTATACTGTAAAGGAAAAGTATCCTTTAATTTGAGTGTACTAGCGCTTCTCCTGTCTACTGGAAGTTGATGTTGTTGCTATATAACTTCTTGCTATCTTGTTAGCATAACAAATGACTGGCTATACATCTTATGACTTCATTAGCAATGTCCATTGAGAAAACACAATGACTATAACCCTTAGCTAAGCTAAGAATGACGTGAATAATCAAGCCAATATATAAATAAATACAGTATGGGGATGAGAGATTGGTTGGGCTATTTACAGATGAGCTATGTACAGGTGCAGTGATCTGTGAGCTGCTCTGACAGCTGGTGCTTAAAGCTAGTGAGGGAGGTAAGAGTCTCCAGCTTCAGAGATGTGTGCAGTTCATTCCAGTCATTGGCAGCAGAGAACTGGAAGGAGAGGCGGCCAAAGGAAGAATTGGCTTTGGGTGTGACCAGCGAGCTGAGATAAGGCGTGGCTTTACCTAGCAGAGACTTGTAGATGTCCTGGAGCCAGTGGGTTTGGCGACGAGTATGAAGCGAGGGCCAGGCAACGAGAGCATACATGTCGCAGTGGTGGTTAGTYTGTGGGGCTTTGGTGACAAAACAGATGGCACTGTGATAGACTGCATCCAATTTGTTGAGAAGGGTGTTGGAGGCTATTTTGTAAATGACATCGTCGAGGATCGGTAGGATGGTCAGTTTTACGAGGGTATGTTTGGCAGCTAGGTAGCTAGCTAACATACCGGTAAATACAAGCAACTGCTGTAATGATATGCTATGCGGTTCGTAAGGCCTGCGTAGCTAACACATTGTCATCCAGCTGAACGTGTAGCGTAATTTATTTGAAAAGCCATTACTTTATTACATTGCTCAACATTTTCTTAACATATGTCATAATTAGCCAAAGCATTGAATTTCTGTCCGCTCTTGTTGGACTTCGGCTGCATATTTTCCGCCATTGTCTTCAAATCTGAAAATGTTGTGAAAGCACACCCATTTTCTAAAGGATTGCATTATGGGCCCTAAATGCACGGAAATAGTGTCCACTGCTTGTATACTTCGTATTTTGGCAAATGTAGTACGACATCCGGGAAATTTTGGCATAGTAACTAAATCCATAGTATGACCAAAAAGCATACTACATACTCAATTTATGTCACAAATAGTACAATTAGTATGAGTATTCGAATACAGCTCTGGAGTTCCTGCTCTAAGGCTGCATTCCAATACAGAAGAACAAGCCATTTTATGGAAGTTCCTGTTGTGGATTAGGTGTGATTATATTTATTTTTTATTTAACTAGGCAAGTCCGTTAAGAACAAATTCAAAATACTATGATGACCTACACCGGCCAACGCTGGGCCAATTGTGCACCGCCCTATGGGACTCCCAATTACAGACAATTGTGATGCAGCCTGGATTTGACCCAGAGTGTCTGTAGTGACGCCTATAGCACTGAGAGCCTTAGACCACTGCACCACTCGGAACCCTGTGAGTCACCTGAAGCTTAAAGCTCTCCTCCTGAAACTACACTTGAGGAACGTTCGTTAACTTAAAGGTGTTCAACTTTTTGCGTGCTATCTACAATCTTTAGTACGCTGCACTGAAGTACATTATTTTCCTTTATAGGGTGTTGTGAATCATTGTGGATTTCAGTTTAATCATAACATTCTCGTCTAATTACCAGCACCATGTCCCAAACCGTATACTCGAGATGGAATATCCTTCACCTGGTCAAATTCCTGATACATGTAAATGTACTTGGCTAAGAAAGGTGATTCTGATTCTTACTGCACATGACTGTAGTTTTATTGATTATTATGGTTTAGTGAAGTGGGAATGGCTCCATGATCATTATCCGTGAAAGGTGAAAAGCAATGACTGTTTTCTTTCTAAACATTCAATCTTCATTTAGTCAAGTAATTTTATAAGCTGTCATGGTCCAGTCAAATAAATTGGAATTTTTCCATCAGGCTCTTCATCTGCATTTGAATTTCACTGAGGGACACAGTATATCACCGTTTATTTACGTACTGTATAACTTGATGATTTCTGGGAAAGATAGCACTTACTTTAAAGTAACATCAACTGATCACCAACTACTGGTTGATATAAATGGCATTCCTTGAAAATAGATCTTTTGACTGTACCGTCCTGAGCCATTTCAATCCGCTACATTGAGACCAATAGCGTGCTCATACTACTCACGCACGTAAATCATGTGCAGGGCACAGGCTTAACACTATGTTAGGGCAGGAGGGTTATGGCTGAGGGTCCTTATTAGCAGCGATTAATTTCAGGTATCCTTTAATCGTTCACACACCCTAACTGGAAAACTAATTTGATGATTTGAAATCAAACCAAATGCTGGGTTATTTATAGGGACTGATTCGATAATGCAGAGGGCGCCGCGGATATTGGCATAAGCCCCCCCATATTGTTTCAGTGTGGGGTCCCTGAGAGCTCGTTATGGAGAGCAAGCCACTGGTTGGAGATGACCCATATCAATCTACAGTCAAAGAAGGCACACAGAAGAACAGATTTGCCAGCTGGTGGGGGTAATTGAGTTTGTCCCGTATTTGCCGACAGTGTGGAGACTCAGAAACTGTCGTTGAAGGTTACCTTCATAGCTGGGCTCTCTAGAGCTTACCACATGACTAGAGCTTGTTCATAGTTATAGGAAGGGAGAAATGGGAGTTTGTTCACATCTTCTTGTGTTTTTTAATAAGGTAATTTAACTGCACAAACATCCTGCATGTCCAGAATCTTACAGGATTCAGGCAAACTCAGCAAGTTATACCTCAAAATAACACATTTTATTAGCGTACATTACTTACTACTGAATGGTGCCACAATCTTCACTAGGCGTGTAATCTATCACCATCGAACATTTGTTAACATAGTGGTCACATTAAGGACAAAACAAACACATACTGTTACAGTATATACTGTTACTTTGCAAAAGTATTCATCGCCTTGGCGTTTTGCCTATTTTGTTGCATTACGACCTGTAATTTAAATGGATTTTTATTTGGATTTCATGTAACGGACATACACAAAATAGTTGAAATTGGTGAAGTGAAATAAAAAAATGAACTTGTTTCAAAAAATTATATAAAAAAAAAACTGAAAATTGGTGCGTGCATATGTATTCACCCCTTTGCCTTAAAGCCCCTAAATAAGATATAGTGCAACCAATTACTTTCAGAAGTCACATAATTAGTTAAATAAAGCCCACCTGTGTACAATCTAAGTGTCACATGATCTCAGTATACATATATACACCTGTTCTGAAAGGCCCCAAGGTCTGCAACACCACTAAGCAAGGGGCACCACCAAGCAAGCGGCACCATGAAGACCAAGGAGCTCTCCACACAGGTCAGGGACAAAGTTGTGGAGAAGTACATATCAGGGTTGGGTTATAAAAAACGTTAAACATCCCACGGAGCACTATTAAATCTGTTATAATTTTTTTTAAAGAATATGGCCCCACAACAAGCCCGCCATGAGAGGGCCACCCACCAAAACTCACGGACCAGGCAAGGAGGGCATTAATAAGAGAGGCAACACAGAGACCAAGTATAACCCTGAAGGAGCTGCAAAGCGCCATAGCCGAGATTGGAGTATTTGTCCATAGGACCACATTAAGCCGTACACTACACAGAGTTGGGCTTTATGGAAGTGGCCGTAAAAAAAGTAACGYCAGGGACTCGAGACTGGGACGGAGGTTCACCTTCCAGCAGGACATTGAGTCTAAGCATACTGCTAAAGCAACACTCGGGTGGTTTAAAGGGAAACATTTAAATGTCTTAGAATGGCCCAGACGTCAATCCAATTGAGAATCTGTGGTATGACTTAAAGATTGCTGTACACCAGCAGAACCCATCCAAATTGAAGGAGCTGGAGCAGTTAGGCCTTGAAGAATGGGCAAAAACCCCAGTGGCTAGATGTGCCAAGCTTATAGAGACATTACATTTACATTTAAGTCATTTAGCAGACGCTCTTATCCAGAGCGACTTACAAATTGGTGCATTCACCTTATGATATCCAGTGGAACAACCATTTACAATAGTGCATCTAACTCTTTTAAGGGGGGGGGGGGTTAGAAGGATTACTTTATCCTATCCTAGGTATTCCTTAAAGAGGTGGGGTTTCAGGTGTCTCCGGAAGGTGGTGATTGACTCCGCTGACCTGGCGTCGTGAGGGAGTTTGTTCCACCATTGGGGTGCCAGAGCAGCGAACAGTTTTGACTGGGCTGAGCGGGAACTGTACTTCCTCAGAGGTAGGGAGGCGAGCAGGCCAGAGGTGGATGAACGCAGTGCCCTTGTTGGGTGTAGGGCCTGATCAGAGCCTGAAGGTACGGAGGTGCCGTTCCCTCACAGCTCCGTAGGCAAGCACCATGGTCTTGTAGCGGATGCGAGCTTCAACTGGAAGCCAGTGGAGAGAGCGGAGGAGCGGGGTGACGTGAGAGAACTTGGGAAAGTTGAACACCAGACGGGCTGCGGCGTTCTGGATGAGTTGTAGGGGTTTAATGGCACAGGCAGGGAGCCCAGCCAACAGCGAGTTGCAGTAATCCAGACGGGAGATGACAAGTGCCTGGATTAGGACCTGCGCCGCTTCCTGCGTGAGGCAGGGTCCTACTCTGCGAATGTTGTAGAGCATGAACCTACAGGAACGGGTCACCGCCTTGATGTTAGTTGAGAACGACAGGGTGTCCAGGATCACGCCAAGGTTCTTAGCACTCTGGGAGGAGGACACAATGGAGTTGTCAACCGTGATGGCGAGATCATGGAACGGGCAGTCCTTCCCCGGGAGGAAGAGCAGCTCCGTCTTGCCGAGGTTCAGCTTGAGGTGGTGATCCGTCATCCACACTGATATGTCTGCCAGACATGCAGAGATGCGATTCACCACCTGGTTATCAGAGGGGGGAAAGGAGAAGATAATTGTGTGTCGTCTGCATAGCAATGATAGGAGAGACCATGTGAGGATATGACAGAGCCAAGTGACTTGGTGCTATAGCGAGAATAGGAGAGGGCCTAGAACAGAGCCCTGGGGGACACCAGTGGTGAGAGCACGTGGTGCGGAGACAGATTCTCGCCACGCCACCTGGTAGGAGCGACCTGTCAGAGACATACCCAAGAGACTTGCAGCTATAATTGCTGCAAATGTGGCTCTACAAAGTCTTGACTTTGGGGGGTGAATAGTTATGCACGCTCAAGTGTTCAGTTTTTTTGTCAAATTTCTTGTTTGTTTCACAATCAAAAATATGTTTAATCTTCCAAGTGGTAGGCATGTTGTGTAAATCAAATGATACAAACCCCCTCAAAAATCTATTTTAATTCCAGGTTGTAATGCAACAAAATAGGGAAAATGCCAAGGGGTGTGAATAGTTTCGCAAGCCACTGTATGCCTATAGCAAGAGAACAGGCTGTCTTTTCATCTTCTGCTGTTTCCTTTGTCAACATTTTCACAACCTTGTACACATGGCATATGTACACTGTCTAATAATAACCTAGTTACAGTATGTATCCATTTAGTCATAAATGTTCCATTGCCCACAATAGTTCCTTCACACTTAACCCATGACACCTTTTTGCAATCTAAAGTCCACCACTCAATTTTCACATTAAAGCATAGGCGCTTGCCCCATTTCATAATTTATTCATATGGGCTAACGCCATTTTCTTCAGGGGATTTTTTTCCTCAACCCTCTTTGTTCCTCACAACTTTCTTTTCTATACAGAAATGGGGGGTGGACATTGTGCCCTCTCCCGGGACTGTCCCTGGGACCTGTAAGTGACTTGGAGACACTGTCCCTATCACGTCTCCTTCTCCATCTGGGGGAGGGCAAGTAACTGAGAGCTGAGTCGCTGAGCCCTCAGATGCCTGTGGCCGGATAAAGAGGGCTGCTGTAGTGGAAACATCATTAAAGCTGTGGTCGCTCAGTGGCTCTCACAGTGAAGAGGGAACAGTAAATGGGCTAGTTGCCTGGTGGCGGCATTTTTGCATTGTGCTCCTCTGGGACCACTAATGGTTCTTCACGGTTCTTCTTTTAGAGCTGTTACAGCTCTGGAACTTTCTTAAATGGTTGCGGGTCCGTAATATCTGTTAGGTGGTCATGGTTTTAGAGCTCTCCACTATGTGCCTGGGTAGCAATGACAATGTAGGAGGGAGTATGTAAGTCGTGTGCTTTAGCGTCCATCAGCACTTGCACATCAATCCACTAAAGCCATGGTTGGGTTGTGGCTATATTGCAAGGACAAAAATGAACTCTTCAGATTGAATGAAAGGCTCTCTTTTCTCCTTAAATGTAATGTCAAAATGTAGAATCTGCCTAAAAAGACATACTCAAAAGTAATTATGTATCATGAGAGGGCCATAAACAATAACTAGTAATGCTACATACTCCAACAAATAATAAAATCTGACCTTTCTGGTAAAAAAATGTTTTATAAATTGCTGAGGTGTACTCAGTTTTGAGGACGCAAGCTCAGGTACATAGTCAAAATATGATGTATTTCCTATTCAACAAAACTGGAGGAATAGGGCTTGAAATGACTTATATGCTTTCTAAATATAGTAACAAAGTATAAAAAGACTAACTATTAAATTTAATCTTCCCTATAACTGTAAAACCGACTAAGCTCGTAATTTATCAATTCTATTCACATTTACTGCTGGCATACACTTTTATTATAAAGGCACATGAAAGTGTACATGATACAGAAAGCATTTCTGCCAAAAAACACATTTTGATGAAAAAAATATATATGCAGTTGAAGTTGGAAGTTTACATAGACTTAGGTTGGAGTCATTAAAACTCGCTTTTCAACCACTCCACAAATGTATTGTTAACAAACTATAGTTTTGGCAAGTCGGTTAGGACATCTACTTTGTGCATGACACAAGTAATTTTACCAACAATTGTTTACAGACAGATTATTTCACTTATAATTGTAACGATTGTTCTCCTCCTCGTCTGAGGAGGAGCAGGGATCGGACCAAAACGCAGCTTTTGTGGAATACATAATGAGATTTTAATGAAACAAGACGAACACGAAACACACTTGATAAATTACAAAATAAAAAGTGGGCGCAGGTCTCCTACCTGACTTCGCCACACTACCCTTTAACCACCCCCCCCAATACATTTTTGGGCTTGACTCACAGGCTTCCGTGCTAGCCGCGTACCTTCATAACGCCGGTTCCTCTCTCCGGTTGCCTCTGCTCTCCTAACTCCTAACTAAAATAAGGTCAGGAACGTGACAATATTTCACTGTATCACAATTCCAGTGGGTCAGAKGTTTACATACACTAGGTTGACTGTGCCTTTAAACAGGTTGGAAAATTCCMGAAAATTGTGTCATGGCTTTAGAAGCTTCTGATAGGCTAATTGACATCATTTGAGTCAATTGGAGGTGGACCTGTGGATGTATTTCAAAGGCCTACCTTCAAACTCAGTGCCTCTTTGCTTGACCTCATTGGGAAAATCAAAATAAATCAGCCAAGACCTCAGAAAAAAATTGTAGACCTCCACAAGTCTGGTTCATCCTTGGGAGCAATTTCCAAATGCCTGAAGGTACACGTTCATCTGTAAAAAAAAATAGTACGCAAGTATAAACACCATGGGATCACGCAGCCGTCATACCGCTCATGAAGGAGACGCGTTCTGTCTCCTAGAGATGAACATACTTTGGTGCGAAAAGTTCAAATCAATCCAGAAACAAACAGCAAAGGACCTTGTGAAGATGCTGGAGGAAACAGGTACAAAAGTATCTATATCCACAGTAAAATGAGTCCTATATCGACATAACATGGAAGGCAGCTCAGCAAGGAAGAAGCCACTGCTCCAAAACCGACATAAAAAAGTCAGACTACGGTTTGCGACTGCACATGCGGACAAAGTTCGTACTTTTTGGAGAAATATCCTCTGGGCTGATGAAACAAAAATAGAACTGTTTGGCCATAATGGCTATCGTTAAGTTTGGAGGAAAGAGGAGGATGCTTGCAAGCCGAAGAACACCATCCCAACCATGAAGCATGGGGGTGGCAGCATCATGTTGTGGGGGTGCTTTGCTGCAGGAGGGACTGGTGCACTTCACAAATTAGATGGCATCATGAGGGAGGAAAAGTATGTGGATATATTGAAGCAACATCTCAAGACATCAGTCAGGAAGTTAAAGCTTGGTCGCAAATGGGTCTTCCAAATGGACAATGACCCCAAGGATACTTCCAAAGTTGTGGCAAAATGGCTTAAGGACAACAACGTCAAGGTATTGGAGTGGCTATCACAAAGCCCTGACGTCAATCCTATAGAACATTTGTGGGCAGAACTGAAAAAGCGTGTGTGAGCAAGGCCTACAAACCTTACTCAGTTACACCAGCTCAGCCAGGAGGAATGGGACCGAAATTCCCCCAACTTATTGTGGGAAGCTTGTGGAATGCTACCCGAAACGTTTTACCCAAGTTAACCAATTTGAAGGCAATGCTACTAAATACTAATTGAGTGTATGTCAACTTCTGACCCACTGGGAATGTGATGAAAGAAATAAAAGCTGAAATAAATCACTCTACTATTATTCTGACATTAAAATAAAGTGGTGATCCAAACTGATTTAAGAGAGGGCATTTTTACTAGGATTAAATTTCAGGAATTGTGAAAAACTGAGTTTAAATGTATTTAGGTAAGGTGTATGTAAACTTCCGACTTCAACTGTAGATAGGAATGACACAAGATCAGGCACACACAAAGTAACTTTTTTGGTGTCATCTTTCATGGACAAGCTATAAGTCAGTTGTTGATGAAAAGCGCTAGAAACACACCAGTCCTCTGGGGAAACAATGGGATTGATAGACACAACCGCTAGAACTTTACAGACGTTTTACCCTGCAGTCCCCTTGTCATTCTTCTCATCCTTTTGTGAGTCACTCACTTGAAGAGTACAGTTGATTGCCAACAATCGGTAGAGCGGGAACTAGCTCCACTAGTCAACTCGACCTTAGCCAGTCCCATAAAATGTACGAGAGCATTTCGCCCATGGTGACCTGTTTTAAGTGCATCTTCTTCACCTCCTGCTGCTTCTTGTCCCCACACTTGTTGGTGTTGGAAACTAGTGACCACAGAGGTCATGAGGTCATACAGAGGTTGTGAAGTAGAGCTGAAACAGCTGGAAGGGGGTGTATGTTTGAGTACTGTTCAACTGTGGGCCTACAGCTCATTTGGGTCTGAACCTGGGTGGTACTGTCTCAGGTTCATCTCCCTCTGTTGTCATCTGAACCTCCCTCTTCTCTGTCCTACCTCCCTGCCCCCACACCTCTAGCTGGCTGAGAGGAGAGTGGAGCCCGGCCTGCAGTGGGGGTAGTGTAAGAGGAGTGTAGTCTTTGTGAATTGGTGGAACTTGAACCATCCGTAGAGACAGCATTAGAGACAGATCTGGCAGTGGAGGGTGAAGACCTTGACCAGCAGGGAGGGTTTGCCTGGGGGTGGTTTGCTCCCAAACATCATCATCATCATCCTCTCTCTGTGGGGAATAAAATAAAGAAATATAAAGGGATCAATATTGCTGTGAGATACACATCAGTACAGTTTAGTAATTTAAAAAACGACATTACTGTAATGTAAAAGCAATATACTAAAAGATAACACCCAGCCTAAACTTTGTTACAAATTCACTGCTGGTGACTTTTAGCACACCATCTCACAACCCTCTCTCAGAGATCAACTTTGTAAAATGTCTAACTCCTTCAGTAGGCTCCCCCAGGGGGGTTTGTAAACTGGCCCTTCACAACTGGCCAGGTAAGAGAGAGCAGCAAGCTCACTTCTGTCCAGAAAGCATCTCAGAGTGCTGATCTAGGAACAGCTTAGCTTTTTAGATCATAATGAATAGGATTATTTGGACACTGTCTGGAGATTGCCTCACAGAGAGGTGTGTAACACACACACACAATGCAAACAGTGGGACACATAACAGACAAAGAAGCAATGGCCACAAGAGTTTGATGGTCTCCCAGCAGGGGTGTAGGTAGAAATTCGTTGGTGGGTGGGCCTGCAGAAATTTGGATTGGCCAACGAGGGGTTGTTGATGAGTATTTTGGCAGTAATAATGTGTATTTATTGATGTCCTGTTCTTGTTTATTAATGTTTGGTATTATGTATTATGTTTCAGGTTTTGTGTGGACCTCAGTTACAGCAGCTGACCATGATAATTTGGTGGCCTCTCCATAGTTACGCAGAATATATGCAACTTTAATCAAAAATATATATAATATGCATCTACTTTGGAATGATGGGAAGTTTGCTTGGTTTCATGCTTTCTTTTTATATCCCCGATACATTTTTATGCCAAAGCGATTAAAGAACCTGTTTAGAATGTGCTCTGTGCATTCAGAGTGCGTCCTTTCACAATGCCGTAGCATTCCCGTCAGATTTCGCCAAGCTATCCCTGTCATTATTATTATTTTTTTATTCAGAGGCACCCAATGTCCATCACAGTTCTACATCCCCAGTAGCTTGACTTTCTGTTTAGATTTTCTATTCCTTTATCTCTCTTGCATCTAGTTTTTATTTTATATTTGGTTTGTTTGTCCACACTGCTGAATCTGTGTGATTTATGACAATTAGGGGGGAGGTTACTCGACAAACATGAGTTTCTAGACGTTTTTTCTGACTGAGCAGAGATTACAATCTGGCAGTGTGGAAGTGGCAGGACTGAGTATTTGTAGAGGTCTTGATTATGGAACCGGTTGCAGCTGGTGGGGATCTGCTCTGACTCCAGCACACCTGTCTCCGCCCACACATTTACACGCACAGAGAGAGAGGGAGAGGGCCCTGGAGGAGTGGCGGCAGGTCAAGGAGACACAGGATGAGCACTAGAGGGCGTGGCAGGAGCAGATGTGACACTTCCTGCACATACTGTTGTTGTTTTCTTACTGTTACAAACTCTCTTTCTATTTGTGAAAATGAACTGTCCATTTTTTCATTTTACCCGCTCCCCAGTCTAGCGCTATACCACAGGTCGATAGATAAAAACAGGAAAAAAAATTGTGCGCAAAGATGTAGTCACTGAGTGGACAGTTGATGATCCAATTCAGCCATACATTATCGGAGAACAATGACAATAGCCTACTGTTGTTCGTTTGACACTCCCATGTCGCTCTAGCTCAAACACAGACAAAATCGAAGCTTACCTTGTAAGATGTTTCTTGTTACGTGAACACAACTTATAAAATTAACTTCACTCTCTGGGCTGTGAATCGATAATGGTAGGTCCACAGGCCGACAAATAACATATCCTTATCTTCTGTGGGGTCTTCGCTTTAACCACAACCACGCTAGCGTCCCACCTCGACAACAGCCAGTGAAATTGCAGGGCGCCAAATTCAAAACAGAAATCCCATAATTAAAATTCCTCAAACATGGTATTATCCACCACTTTAAAGATAAACTTCTTGTAAATCCAACCACAGTGTCCGATTTCAAAAAGACTTTACTGCGAAAGCACACCATGCGATTATGTTAGGTCAGCACCTTGCCACAGGAACCCATACAGCCATTTTCCAGCCAAGGAGAGTGTCACAGAAGTCAGAAATATAATTACAATTAATCACTTAACTTTGATGATCTTCATCTGGTCGCACTCCCAGGTCTCCATGTTAGACAATACATGTTTGTTTTGTTCGATAATGTCCCTCTTTATGACCAAAAACCTCCTTTTTGTTTGCGCGTTTGTCCAGTAATCCGAATGCTTAAGGCGCGTGCACTAATTCCAGACGAAAAGTCAAAAGAAGTGCAATAAAAGTTAGTAGAAACATGCCAAACGATGTTTAAAATCAATCCTCCGGTTGTTTTTGTCATAAATAATCAATAATATTTCAACCGTACAAAAGCTTTGTCAATAGGAAAGGAGAAACAAAAAAGGCGCGTTGCCGATCAGGCACATGGCTGATGAATGGAAATTTCCACTGGCCACTGATTGAAAGTGCTGTATCTCCCTCATTTTTCAGAGTAAAAGCCTGAAACAATGCCTAAAGACTGGCCACATGTAGAGGAAGCCACGGAGCTCGTGAAATGGGTCCTAAGTCTTTGTATGGTGGATAGGCTTTCAATGGAAAAACAGCCTTTCAAAATAATAGTACTTCCTGGTTGGATTTTCCGCTGGTTTTTGCCTGACATATCAGTTCTGTTATACGCACAGACATTAGTTTAACAGTTTTGGAAACGTTAGAGTGTTTTCTATCCATGCATATCCTATCTTCTGGGCCTGAGTAGCAGGCAGTTTAATTTGGGCCCGCTTTTCATCCAAAATTCCAAATGCTGCCCCCTACCCTAGTGAAGTTAAACACTGTTCCCCATGCTTGTTCAATGAACCATTAATGAACACAATTAATGAACTTGCACCTGTGGAACGGTGGTTAAGACTCTAACAGCTTACAGACGGTAGGCAATTAAGGTCAGAGTTAAGAAAACTTACGACACTAAAGAGGCCTTTCCACTGACTCTGAAAACCCCCAAAGAAAGATGCCCAGGGTCCCTGCTCATCTGCGGGATCGTGCCTTAGGCATGCTGCAAGGATGCATGAGGACTGCAGATGTGGCCAGGGCAATAAATTGCAATGTCCGACTGTGAGACGCCTAAGACAGCACTACAGGGAGATTGCGAGGACAATCAGCTGTCCGTCCTGTGGCAGACGACGTGCAACAACACCTGCACAGGATTGGTACATCCGAACATCACACCTGCGGGACAGGTACAGGATGGTAACAACAACTGCCCGAGTTACACCAGGAATGCACAATCCCTCCATCAATGCTTAAACTGTTCGCAATAAGCTGAGATAGGCTGGACTGAGGGCTTGTAGGCCTGTTGTAAGGCAGGTCCTCACCAGACATCACCGGCAACAACATCGCCTATGTGCACAAACCCACCGTCGCTGGACCAGACAGGACTGGCAAGAAGTGCTCTTCACTGACGAGTCGTGGTTTTGTCTCACCAGGAGTGATGGTCGGATTCACGTTTATCGTCGAAGGAATGAGCATTACACCGAGGCCTGTACTCTGGAGCGGGATTGATTTGGAGGTGGAGGGTCCGTCATGGTCTGGGGCGGTGTGTCACAGCATCATCGGACTGAGCTTGTTGTCATTGCAGGTAATCTCAACTGTGTGCGTTACAGGGAAGACATCCTCCTCCCTCATGTGGTAGCTTTTCTGCAAGCTCATCCTGACATGACCCTCCAGCATGACAATGCCACCAGCCATACTGCTCGTTCTGTGCCTGATTTCCTGCAAGACAGGAATGTCAGTGTTCTGCCATGGCCAGCGAAGAGCCCGGATCTCAAGCCCATTTAGCACATCTGGGACCTGTTGGATCGGAGGGCCATTCCCCCCAGAAATATCCGGGAACTTGCAGGTGCCTTGGTGGAAGAGTGGGGTAACATCTCACAGCAAGAACTGGCAAATCTGGTGCAGTCCATGCGGAGGTGATGCACTACAGTACTTAATGCAGCTGGTGGCCACACCAGATACTGACTGTTAATTTAGATTTTGACCCCCCCACTTTTGTTCAGGGACACATTATTCCATTTCTGTTCGTCACATGTCTGTGGAACTTGTTCAGTTTATGTCTCAGTTGTTGAATCTTGCTATGTTCATACAAATATTTACACATGTTAAGTTTGCTGAAAATAAATGCAGTTGACAGTGAGAGGACATTTCTTTTTTTGCTGAGTTTATATAAACAGTATATATATACACACACACAACTTACATTTAACTCTTAATCAATCACAATCTCTCTCTCTCGTTGACAGTTACACACACACATACTCTACCACTGTTCCATCTCTCTCTCATACTCACCTTCCAAGCTACCCTGTGAAAAACTCTCAGACTAACAAGACATTTAAGGGGGAGTGATAGCGCAAAACAAGCTTCAAACTTTCTGGACAGTCTTTGAGCTAAAGAAAAAGCAATCAATCTGGTCGAGATGTATTTTTCTTCCAGCGGGCAGGCTCGGCCAGAGTAAAAGCTTATTGGAGAATGCTGAGGTGTTGTTGGAAATGTTGCTTACAACCTATAGTTTACGGCGTTATCGCTATTTTGTCTTGTCACTAAAAGGGAAAATGTCGATGCAACACAAATTCAAACCAGATGTCGAATAAATACCATCTGTTCTTGTGTCTTAAAACTTCTTCGGATCCAAAGCTTCAAAAACTGCCAAAAAAACACATGAGCTTAAAAAAAAGACCACATTTTTATTGAAATACATTTATTTCAATTTCGGTTGGATTCTGTTGTGAACCACCCATTTTCACCGCACGTCAATTGGTTTTCCGTCAGGTTAACGGCCCACATAAATTTGTCTACCAAACCCTTGGAGATTATCATGTTGATTCCCAGTATGTGTGGGTCTGTTTCTGTCAAGGCACTATTAAAACACAGCACTGGCCCCTCTTTCCTTTGTCTCCTATATCGACCATCAGTGAAACCATTCCCTGGCACTTGTTGATATATCCACTCCTAGATGCCTTCAAATGAGTGGTATTGATTTGAGGGTCTTGTACCACGGGCTAGGGAGGTATTGAAGGGGGATTTGGTTGCGAGTCAGCACCCTAACAGGCCCTGTTTGCCAGGATAATGATGACTGCTTCCAAAATGGCACCCTATTCCCTATAATAGTGCATTACTTTTCACTTGGACCCATAGGGCTCCGGTCCAAAGTAGTGCACTATGCAGGGAGTTTGGTGCCATTTGGGATGTTGCCGATGTTTCGGGAACTGCTTAGATGTTTCCTCCTGGTTTGAACTCTTCCACTTTGAAATGTTGGACTGTTGTGTTTGGGGGTCTCTGGTTCTAAGAGCCACAGACTGATTTAACCACCATCTAGAAGACGATGAGCATGGATGTGAATAGAAAAGCTGCTAATAAACTTCCATTCAAACTCATCCATAGTTTAATCATTTTCATTTTCAATAGGCAGTGTAATAGAATATAATAAAATATTAGGAAATTGCACGTCTTTCCATTTGGAGACAATTTCAGATTTGTATTCCATTTTTTATTTAACCTTTATTTAACTAGGCAAGTCAGTTAATAACAAATTATAATTTACAATGACGGCCTATCCCTGCCAAACCCTACAGCCCTACATCCCGACTTCAACAAAGTCGACGAGAAAATGAGGAATCCATCCACATTCGATTTGACACGTGTAACGTGACTGGTCTGATCTTGGTGAAAGAGGGAGTGTGGATAGAGGAGTAGAGCGGCTAAGTGGGCTTTTGAGAGAGGAACAAGGGCCTTTACCACCAGCAAATGAGCAGTGGGCAAACAGACTGCAATGACACTGGATTGTTTGCAAATATTTAAGGTCTGGGGTCATAAAAGGAGATTGAGGAGAGTGCTGGGGGCGCAATTAAGTCTCTTATAAAAAAAAATACCTGCCCTCCAATGTCCCTAGCCAATAACAGGCCCTCCTCCTTCACACACACACACACACACACACACACACACCCGCTTCTGCTCTCTACACACACACACACACACACACACACACAAAACCGCTTCTGCTCTCTCCACATACACAACTCCCCCATTCATCCTGAGCACTTCCTTTTCAAAAACCTGTCCGTCTCCCAGAGTTAAGGGCGCCCACTTTACAAAGGGCACCGTGGCTGAGGGGTCAGAGGTTAACTGCCACACTCTGGGCTGAAAGGAACTTTTATGACAAGTCTGGTTGCTGGTGGACAGAGTGAGGGGGTCAAATGGTCCCTGGCAAAGCTCCATCACTTGAACTGCAGGACCAACAATCAATTTGTCAACTGGGCGAAGAGGGGGGCTCCGTCCGGTGTCCGACACTGGAGTGCACACACATGGCCTGAGTGGGAGCTAGCAGTCTTGCGTTGATGATTTTAAGAATTAACCTCGATTTCACCGTAAAATGTTGTTGATTTGAAAGATTACTGGGAAGTGTGTAATAAATAAAACAACCCGTTGTTAACTCCCTAAAGAAACAGGTATTGTATTGTGACCTCAATGCGATCACCTGGGTTAGGTTAAAAAAAATTAAAACATACAAAATAACTCTGTTTTTTCCTATTTGGCTCCTATCTATATTCCCTATATGGTACACCACTTTTGACCAGGGCACATAGGGCTCTAGTCAAAAGAAGTGCACTATATTGTCAATAGGGTGCTATTTACCGATACTTTGTGAATCCCACTCAAAAGGTGTAACTTTTTTCATCCCCTCCCTCAACAAAAAGGATTAGCTGATAAGCAGATATCACCAATAAAATGACTGAAAGGGTAATGTATGGGCCGTTGTTATGGATGAGCCATTTGCAGACAGCCGTAATTGCAAAATACGTCCCCCACCATTACGCTCCTGACCTCATTGTGACTGAGAGACAACATTAGTCATATGAGAGAGCAAGAGGGGGCCTGTGGAGTGGGGTAGAGAGAGGGAGGGAGACAGAGAGAATAGGGTTCTGTTGAATAATCATCAATAACCCTGACTTCATACATTACTTTTAAAGATAGAATGGGGGAGAAGGAGAAGGGAGAGAACCATTTCCCTCAAAAAAAGGACCAGCCCGTGTGCTATTTGTAAGTCCCTCTCTCCCTCCTCCACAGCTTGGGGTAATTTAAGAGTGTCCTGGCCCAGACACTGTACTGAGGGAGAGACATTTATCAAGCCAGAGAAGACACTGGTGTTCACAACGAGAGATGGATGATGTACCCGGGAGGGAGAGAAAGAAAATACATGGTGGACAGCAGGACTCTTTGCTTGCCTGTCTGTGGGATGTGAAGAGAGTGTGTGTGTGTGTGTGTGTGTGTATGTGTGTTGGTGTGGTGTTGTTGTTGTGTGTGTGTGTGTGTGTGTGTGTGTGTGTGTGTGTGTGTGTGTGTGTGTGTGTGTGTGTGTGTGTGTGTCTGGCATGATATGTGCGATCTGTGGTCAACTTCCAGCCGCCTTGCACGAGAGGCTGAAACCACATTCCCGGCCCCTGAAACCACATCATTAAGCCCCTTTGCCAGATCAGAACAGACAGTCAGTCAGTGATCCAGGGAAGCTGCCTTCTATTCACACTGACCCTAGAGTAAATTCCTACCACCTTCTGCCTTAAGAGGCTACACCACACATGCTGTAACCATGTGGAAACAATTCCTTCCTCGATAAGTCGCTTTGGACACACACACACGCACACACAAAGCTATATCTTTACTATATTTCTGAGGACTTTTTGGGGACCAACAATTAATTCCCATTCAAATTCCTATTTTCTCTAACCCCTTACCCTAACCTTAACCCCAATTATAACCCTAACTCTATGTCTAACTCTATACTGTACCTAAAGGTGGCCCCTGTTGTGCCTGATTTCCTGCCCCTCTCTCCCCCTTCATTTAGTGGCCGGGTCTTGGCCTGCCTAACTGGCAGCGCAGTGTTAACTTAATGCAGTGTGGAAAAGTCATACTGCCAGCTACAGATGGGGCCAGTCATGCAGAGGGACCCCAATGCTCGCTCAGAAAGGAACTTTTTAACCAGAGCCCCTAATAAACTGAGCCTCACCCGGTGTGTTGCTGACAGCAAAGTCCTGTTAGTTAGGCCGCACCAGCAAAGGCAAGGAGGAAAGGAGGGATGGAGGGGAAGGGATGAGCAAAATAAGATGGACGGAACGAGAAAGAAAGAGTGAGATGCAGGAACAGGGAACATATGGATGGAGAGAGTAGCCAGTGTGGAGGAGAGAGAGTAAAGAATGAGAATAATGGAGGGAAACCAGCGACAGAGTGAGTCAAACTAAATAAGTAAGAAAATACCTGGGGAAGAAAGGAAAAGACAAGACATGGAGACAGATACAAGCTCATAGTCTACAAGAAAAAGTATAGAAAAAACTATGGGGAGGGAGGAAGTTCACAATCACAAGGGGAAACAGAGAAATGGTCATTTGACATGAAAAACACTGTCCATAAAATAAATGTAAAAAGGAGTGGAAAATATAGCACTTTTTTCAAGGGAAAAAAATGAGAGTATTTTTGGAGAAGAAAGTGAAAGAATTATGGGTGACGCTAGCTGTTGATTAACTTGTCCAGTGATTTTTTTTGTTGACATTTAGAAAGTTTGCATAAAAAAAGATATGACAATTGCCTGCTACGGTGCCTTGCCATTGAACTGTCTGTCTTGTGTTGATAAAAACAGCTGGACATAACTTAAAAATGCATGTTTTAGCAAAAACCTAGTGTTTAATAAAAATGAAGTGGTTGAAGTGGTTTTAGGCAAACTGCGCATTAATAAATTGGCGACAGCCTGTATGCTCTCCCACCTATCAGTTTCATGTCCCAGGTAGCCAGCAAAAGCCAGCATGGATAGAATGCAAGAATTGACTAACATTTGCCATATTCAAATAATTATTATGTGCCAACGTATCGCCACGGTCCGTGCCATGGCTCTTGGGAAATGGAGTTATAGAGAATTCAGTGAAGTATAAATGGTGATAGTCACAAACGGGGACAAAGAACACAGTGTAAAGTAAAGTTCCTTTACTTTTGTCTTACTTTTTTATTTTAAATATATATTTTCTATTATTATCTATATTATTATCACTGCATTGTTGGGAAAGAGCTCTCAAGGTAAGAATTTCACTATACTATTTTACACCTGTTGTATCCTGTGCACAAATAAACTTTGAAACTTGAAAAAAGTCAAACCGTTAACCTTTTTTTTTTTTACCCAGAGGTAACCAAAGATCAAACTTGACTTCAAAATCAATTCAGACTTGGCCTTACAACCTGGCCTTTCTTTACAGGTAGATCTAAAGAAAACTGATACCAAGATGAATACATGTAGTCACTGTTTTTGTAAGACTCTCAAGGATATTTTAGAAGATGTTGAATAACTAAGACAAATAATGTTGCATGTTGGAACCATTCAATTCATAATTTTGTATTCTTAGAGCACCTGATCTGTTTTGTTGTAACCTTGCATTTAATGGCTTTACAATCGCAGAGAGCTCAGAGCTCAAGATCATGTTTTTTTACCACAAGGTCACCCTGATTAGAAAACTATTGACCCTCAGAGCATATTTTTAATTCAAAGCACCACCAGGAGTACACCTAACCCTGTGTCTGGGAGATCAGCAACCTCAGCTCACGGAATTACACCATCTGATCCACTCTAAATGTTATTACTTGGCTCGGCTTTGGGGAAAAATAAATCAGACAGTGAAATTCTAATAAATCAAAGTGTCTGGGATTCAAGAACTGAAAAACTCCCTTTGAAGGCAGTTACAGATGCTCTCTCATTGATAACCTTTTCACTTCTGCACCCTTGGGGTCCAAACATGCTGAACATATGTAAATTGTTTTACGGCTGCAAAACACTTTGGAGAGGTCACTGCTAGCATTTCTCCTTTGCTTCCCTTCTGATTTTATTGGGTGGGGAGAGAGGCATGTCCCACTGTGGGCTCCTATATAGAGAGGCCATAAACGCATGTAACTAATTTCATGAGGATGACAGCGGAGTTAGGGGGGGATCAGGGAGTAATGGACTCACTGCAGTATCAAGTTTAGACCTCACGGACAATGGTATCTCTCAATATGGAAAAGGGAGGTCATGGTTAACAGCAAGACATTTTGGCATGTCCAAGAGGGTCTGTACTAGTCAAACACTTGGAATGAGTATTTGTGGTTGAACAAAACCTGGTCCAACAAGACATTATGTAATCACTGTCTGATGGTATTGTATTTGGTTGGTCAGTAAGTGTCAATAAACCAGTCCTTAGCGATTGCTCTTTCCCTGGATACCCATTAGACTAGAACATATTATACGTGTCCCGAATGGCACCATATTCCCTATATAGTGCACTACTTTTGACCAGAGCATGTGGCCAAAAGTAGTGCACTATATAAGGAATAGGGTGCTGTTTAGGGTGCAAACATTGTAAGCGGTACATTGAGGTAGTAGCTGGTACCTAGGATACTGCCTTATTTATTGTCTGTTTGTTTCCACTAGAGTTAGGTTACCTCACTTTTACTGGTAGTTGCAAGGGACTCTGCCTCATAACTCTCCATGGGTCGACAGTATAGTAATGGGAGAAAGGCTATTCAATTTAACCATTCAATAGGGAGTATTTTACTTGACGTACTGTACGTTTGTGTAAGTTAGAATGTCTCATTGGGTAAGTGAGTACAGCAACATTTCTGACTTTGCTGGATATGTAAGATATATTATGTAGAAGTTGAGGTCAATGGGTCATATCCATTTTAACACTGGAATTATGGAAGGTATTGTTTATTCAAAGATATCAAAGTTGGCCATCAGTGTCCTCTCAAAACAATTAGGTGCATGCATGACACCTCAGGTAAATACAATGACTGTTGGCTATTGGCTAGGCAATTAACATCCAATGCACGTTATTCATAATTAAAGCCTTGGACACAGTCCCAACCTTCCAAATTATACCACCCCTGTGCCATGAACACTCCAAAAGAGACCACAGCACCCACTCACAATTGCGCAAAACGAACCTAACGACAACCGCAACGATGATAATGAAATGAAAAACATTAGCAATGATATTGTAGACTAAACCACCATGGAGAATAACATTTTTCAGAGCTCCAAACAATTACCAGACGTATCACGCTCATGAGAACAAACTCATATAAAAACACACAAGGAATGTGTCGTAGCCACATGCTTCGAAATGCAATCTCCCGATAGTTCAATTTGCAGATACTTAGAGGTCGCGCGAGACAAACTCACTTTAAAAATTAAAATAAAAAGGAATTGCCGGCAATGAAAGAGTATGTAACATTCTTCACGATACACAATTACGTAGAGACCTTTTAGATATATGGAGATGGAGGTTTCCTAGACTTAGTATTCCCTGTCGACTGGATGGAATTTAGTAAATACTGTCGAGGCAAGGCCCAATTAACTCTCTGCTTTACATTTCCATTCCAAACTTCCTAATGAGCTAACACAGAAAACCAATTGAAAATAAACCATAACACAAAACATTTTGATGATTTCTCACACTGATGCAGCAGTACATTTCTAAGTTCTATTTATTCAGATTCGCACACCATCAGTTTTAATTTATTTTTGCAAGAGCAAACTGCAACGTCAGCTGTACCGTTTTTCGCATGAGTAACGATTATGGTCAGCATCACACTTCTTGGCGTGAATAAAACAAAACGGAAATTGAACATGTAAGAAGGGTGAACTGTGCAAACACCCTGGCCCCGTTGTTCGCCTCTCTCCAATTCTGTCAGAACTGATCCATCATCGACTCACCCGCATTTCCGTCCTCCACCTGAGCCTCCACTCCTCCTCTCTTTCTCCACTCCTCCTCACTTTCACTCTGTTTATTTATCTTCCCTCTGCTCCTGTGGTGAATGGATAGAAACACGGAGGATTAATTAATAATGCAGTTAGCACGTGGATAATGATGAAGCACTAAAACGTTATTGATGACTCAATCAAGAGCGCCCAACCTCAAGCCCAACTCCATGTTCTGTAATAAGTTTACCGCTTGTGTAAAATTCAATTTTAATCTGTGCCAAATTCGTCCAGCCAGTGACAGGTAATAAGTAAAATCCGGCTTTTATTTATTTGTGGAGCGGTCACTTTATTACATGATGCATACAGACTGGGTTGTAATTCCGGTGGGGACGGTTTTTGCTTGGCTGTAAAATAAGATGGTTTTTTTGAAAACCGAAATCAATATTAGATTTTTCTTTCTACATTTTTTTGGTTCTTGCTATTTTGTAATTTCCTTTCATAACTCAGGGTAGCGGGCCAGGGGAACAGGTGGTGAGGTGGCACCGGGGAACAGGTGGTGAGGTGGCACCGAATCACACGAACACTGAGCTGTAAATACTTTCGCGTCACCTCCTAGAGTTTAGTAAAAAACCTAGAGGAGGTGTGCCTTTGGAATTAAAAAGCCATTGAAAGCCATACTGTAAACAGGAAAGAATGTAGTACAGGGCATGAGCAGACTGATTGTTCCAGCATGACATGCCCATGGTTTATGGAGACTACAAGAAAAAGAGAAATTAAATGTTAAAAACATTCTTAAAGACGATATGTCACTCACTGCCTCAAATTTCTAAATGACAAAGTAGAGCCACAGTGCCTTGAGAAAGTATTCACAACCCTTGACTTTTTCCACATTTTGTTATGTTAGAGCCTGAATTTAAAATGAATAACATTTTGATGTCACTGGCTTGCATACAATACCCCATCATGTCAATGTGTCACGTCCTGACCATAGAGAGCCCTTATTTTCTATGGTAGAGTAGGTCGGGCATGACTGGGGGGTTTTCTAGTTATTATTTTCTATGTGGGGTTCTAGTTTAGTTTTCTATGTTGGTGTTTGGTATGATTCCCAATTAGAGGCAGCTGGCTATCGTTGTCTCTAATTGGGGATCATATTTAAGTAGCATTTTTTCCACCTGTGTTTGATGGGATATTATTTTGAGTTAGTGCACGTAGCACCTCTGTAGTCACGGTTCGTTGTTTGTTTCGTTCTTTCTTTGTTGTTTTGTGCGTTTTCAAATAAATATTATGTGGAAACCATATCGCGCTGCAGGTTGGTCCAATAATTATTCCAGCGAACGTGACACAATGTGGAAATACGCTTCTTGAAATTTTTACAACCTGAAATGTATTGCGTCAATAAGTATTCAACCCCTTTGTTATGGCAAGCCTAAATATGTTCAGGAGGAAAAATGTGTTTAACAAGTAACATAAGTTGCATGGACTAACTCTGTGTGAAATAATAGTGTTTAACTTCTCTAGGATAGGGGGCAGCATTTTCACTTTGGATGAATAGCGTGGAGAACCTGCTAGAAGGACAACCATCTCTGTAGAACTCTTTCAAAGGGCCTTATCGTAGAGTGGGAAGACGGAAGCCACTTTACAGTAAAAGGCACATGACAGTCCGCTTGGAGTTTGCCAAAAGGCACCTGAAGGACTCTCAGACCATGAAAAACAAGATTCTCTGGTCTGATGAAACCAAGATTTTACTATTTGTCCTGAATGCCACGCGTCACGTTCTGGAGGAAACCTGGCACCATCCCTACGGTGAAGCATGGTGGTGGCAGCATCATGTTGTGGGAATGTTTTCCAGTTGCAGGGACTGGGAGACCAGTCAGGATCGAGGGAAAGATGAACGGAGCAAGGTATAGAGAGATCCTTGATGAAAACCTGCTCCAGAGCGCTCAGGACCTCAAACTGGGGCAACGGTTCACCTTCCAACAGGACAACGACCCTAAGCACACAGCGAAGACAACGCAGGAGTGGCTTCGGGACAAGTCTCTGATTGTCCTTGAGTGGCTCAGCCAGAGCCTGGACTTGAACCCGATCGAACATCTCTGGAGAGACCTGATAGTTGTGCAGCGACCCTCTCCATCCAACCTGACAAATCTTGAGAGGATCTGCAGAGAATAATGTGAGAAACTCTCCAAATACAGATGTGCCAAGCTTGTATCGTCATACCCAAGAAGAATATATGCTGTAATCGCTGCCAAAGGTTCAATACTTATGTAAATGTGATATTTCAGTTTTTTTATACATTTGCAAAAATGTCTTAACCAGTTTTTGCTTTGTCATTATGGGTTATTGTGTGTAGGTTGATGGGGGAAAGACCAATTTAATACATTTCCTATAACATAACAAAATGTGAAAAAGTCAGGGGTCTGAATACTTTCTGAAGTCTAAGTATCAAAAGTAAATATAATTGCTAAAATGATTGCTAAAATATCCTTAAGTATCAAAAGTAAAAGGATAAATCATTTCAAATTCCTTATGTTAAGCAAACCAGGGGGCACTATTTTCTTGTTTCTTAAATTTACGGATAACCAGGGACACTCTCCAACACTCAAACATAATTTACAAATGAAGCATGCGTTTAGTGAGTCCGCCAGATCCGAGGCATTAGGGATGACCAGGGATGTTCTCTTAATAAGTTTATGAAGTAGACCATTTGCCTGTCTTGCTAAGCATTCAAAATGTAATGAGTGTCAGGTAAAATGGAGTAAAAAGTACAAAGTAAAAGTATAAAGTTGTCAAATATAAATAGTAAAGTAAATAGATGGTTGTGTGAAAATATTATATTGAAGTTGTTAAATGAATAGATATTGTGATGCACAACCTTAACTCAAACAGTGTAGAATAATGACCGGCTGGAGGGGGTGGGCCACAACTCATGTAACCTAATATTGCGAGCTCTAATATTGCTAAAATGTGGAATATGAATAGTCAATAGTCGATATACGCAGAAATATCAACTATGAATAGTTATTCTTAATGTTAACACTTTTTGGTAGCTGTTCAATCGACAACTTTCCAAGTTATATTTGCTCTCATTCAGTACGCTGTGGTGCTGCCTGACACAAATACATACAGTAACATGTTTTTGTATGTTGTGGCTAATATCTGCTCTAAGGAAAACACCCCCTAAACTCAAAAAGCGCAGAATTATGCCTGGCTGGAGTGGTGGGGCCACATAACCTCATGTAACCCAATATTGCAAGCTTTGATATTGCTAAAATTTGGAATACAAATAGTCAGTTGTCTGCATTACATGCACAAATAACAAACAGCATTAGGATATCTTCATTCATCTTGGAAATATAGACCTGTAAACACACATACAATACTCGGAAATATCAACTATGAATATTTATTATGACTTTTAACTTCACTTTTTGGTAGCTGTTCAGTAGACAAGTCTCCAAGTCAAATGTGCGCTCATTCTGTACTGCCTGACAAAAATGCTAAGATTAACTTGTTTTTTTTAATGTTGTGGCTATTGTATTTGGCTTCAATGAAAATAAGTGTGCTCATCGAAATATCATTTTTTGGGGTCCAAAGTTCCTTTTGACTTTGTATATTTAGCCCCTAGTCTTCCAGTGGGTCAGTGGGCCATCACAGATTATTTTATATTTTGCTTCAAATCCAATATGGTGTACAAAATCCAATATGGCTGCCATAACATTTGATGGAGGTTAAATCACCTATAAATATGAATTATGTAAATAAAGTATATTTTTGAATTGTCTACAACACACATGCCCTCCCGAGTAACGCAGTGGTCTTAGGCACTGCATCACAGTGCTAGAGGCATCACTACAGACCCTGGTTCGATTCCAGGCTGTATCACAACCAGCTGTGATTGGGGTCCCATAGGGCGGTGCACAATTGGCCCAGTGTTGTCCGGGTTAGGGTTTGGCCGGGGTAGGCTGTCATTGTAAATAAGAATTTGTTCTTAACTGACTTGCCTAGATAAATAAAAAATAAAGACTGTTAGTGTAAATCAATCCAATATGGCTAACATGATTACAGTCAAACACCTTCACCTGCATACACAGTATGTAGCCCATGTTCATTTTGTATTGTGTTATTCTGTCTTTAAAAGGGTTTTATAAGGCTCTTGGTATACCTAGGGAGTGGCACTGCCATTCCTCTGCTGTTCGAATAGCCCAAGCCAACTTGTTTTTCAATGTGTTCATGTTTTAATCTCATTCACACACTTACGGCAAGTATATCAACAATGGGCAATTCCACAAAATATAATAACAAGTCTTTCAAGACATAAGCACACGGTAGTGTAACCAAGTTACAGGAAAAACCATAGTACAACAGGCAGTTACTCTAGTTGTGGATATGAACAGCCCTCTTTTCCCCCACTAAAACTTAGTGTGCAATGTTGATTTAAAGTCTTTGAGGAGACCAGGGCATGTGTCCTAACAGGGCGAGGACACAACATAGCCAGTGATGGTTGTAGTTCTGGGGCTTACCAGCTTGCACAGCTAAATGGTCATTCTGGGCAAGCTGTAGCAACAAGGGCAGTATTATTCCTGTATGGCTGGTGGGGTATTGGGGCTGTGGGGAGATCAGTTTCCGTTTCTACAGTTCAGTAAAGGAATTCAGCATATGCAGCTTGCATGCTGGGAATACTCCAGTAGTGGAATGGTTGGTTGTCTGGTTGTGAAGGAAATTGTCACAAACATACTTGCCTATGGATGCCTAATTGGCCTGTGCGTGGATGTTTTAAAAATATTGAATATGTCATAAAGTCCTGCAGGTCATGTCCTACATATTTCTTTATATTCCTTTGGAAGTCGGGTAGGATGATAATTTGGCCGATATT
The DNA here is from genome assembly GCF_002910315.2 of Salvelinus sp. IW2-2015. Classification (NCBI taxonomy): domain Eukaryota; kingdom Metazoa; phylum Chordata; class Actinopteri; order Salmoniformes; family Salmonidae; genus Salvelinus; species Salvelinus sp. IW2-2015. Next base: position 5,821,616 of record NC_036843.1, on the reverse strand, counting down.
AAAGATGCACTATGCAGAAACCGCTACGCCATTTCCTGGTTTCAAAAAATCTAAAAAGTTCACTTTGATGTGACAAAACAAGAAAGTACTGTATCTTGTAGAGAATAATTTTACCAGCTAAATGGCTGTGAAATATATTTTCCATAACTAAAAATATTGTATATTGAGCCGTTTGACGCTTCTTAGACTTGCTGTCAATGAGAATGAAAGATCCATTCCTACAGTTGAAGTCGGAAGTTTACATAAACCTTAACCAAATACATATAAACTTAGTTTTAATCCTAGTAAAAATTCCCTGTCTTAGGTCAGTTAGGATCACCACTTTATTTTAAGAATGTGAAATGTCAGAATAATAGAGACAATTATTTCTTTCAGCTTTTATTTCTTTCATCACATTCCCAGTGGGTCAGAAGTTTACATACACTCAATTAGTATTTAGTAGCATTGCCTTCAAATTGGTTAACTTGGGTAAAACGTTTTGGGTAGCCTTCCACAAGTTTCCCACAATAGTTTGGGTGAATTTTGGCCCATTCCTCCTGACAGAGCTGGTGTAACTGAGTCAGGTTTGTAGTCCTTGCTCGCACACACTTTTTCAGTTCTGCCTACAAATGTTCTAAAGGAATGAGGTCAGGGCTTTGTGATGGTCACTCCAATAGCTTGACTTTGTTGTCCTTAAGCCATTTTGCCACAACTTTGGAAGTATGCTTGGGGTCATTGTCTATTCGGAAAACGCATTTGAGAACCAAGCTTTAACTTCCTGACTGATGTCTTGAGATGTTGCTTCAATACATCCACATCATTTTCTCTCTTCATGATGCTATCTATTTTGTGAAGTGCACCAGTCCCTCCTGCAGCAAAGCACCCCTAAAACATGATGCTGTCACCCCCGTGTTTCACGGTTGGGATGGTATTCTTCAGCTTGCAAGCATCCCCTTTTTCCTCCAAACATAATGATGGTCATTATAGCCAAACTGTTCTATTTTTGTGTCATCAGACCAGAGGACGCTTGTCCAAAAAGTACGATCTTTTTCCGCATGTGCAGTTGCAAACCGTAGTCTTGTTTTTTTATGGAAGTTTTGTAACAGTGGCTTCTTCCTTGCTGCGTGGCCTTTCAGATTATGTGGATATAGGTCTCGTTTTCTGGTGGATATAGATAATTTTGTACCTGTTTCCTCCAGCATCTTCAAAAGGTCTTTTGCTGTTGTTCTGTGATTGATTCGCACTTTTCTCACCAAAGTATGTTCATCTCTAGGAGACAGAACGTGTCTCCTTCCTAAACGGTATGACGGATGCGTGTTTATACTTGCACACTATTGTTTGTACAGATGAATGTGGTACCTTCAGGCGTTTGGAAATTGCTCCCAAGGATGAACCAGACTTGTGAAGGTCTAAATATTTTTGTCTGATGTCATGGCTGATTTCTTTTCATTTTCCCATAATGTTAAACAGGGGCATTGAGTTTGAAGGTAGGCCTTGAAATACATCCACAGGTACACCTCCAATTGACTCAAATGATGTCAATTAGCCTATCAGAAGCTTCTAAAGCCATGACATAATTTTCTGGAATTTTCCAAGCTGTTTAAAGGTACAGTCAATTTAGTGTATTACAGTTTTCGACCCACTGGAATTGTAATACAGTGAATTATAAGTGAAATAATCTGTCTGTAAACCATTGTTGGAAAAATGTATTGTGTCATGCACAAAGTAGACGTCCTAACCGACTTGCCAAAACTATAGTTTGTTAACAAGAAATTTGTGGAGTGGTTGAAAATTGAGGGGGTCCACATTTTTTATATATATATATATGTGTGGACCCCCTCAATTTTCAACCACTCCACAAATTTCAACCACTCCACAAATTTTTTAAAGAAAAACCCTTGAATGAGTAGGTGTGTCCAAACTTTTGACTGGTACTGTGTGTGCATATATATATATATATATATATATATATGCACACACAGTACCAGTCAAAAGTTTGGACACACCTACTCATTCAAGGGTTTTTCTTTATTTTTACTATGTTCTACATTGTTGAATAATAGAAGATTTAAACTATGAAATAACACAAATCATGTAACCAAAAAAGTGTTACGAGTCAAAGCATATTTTTCAAGTAGCCACCCCTCTATACCAGGCGGTGTCAGAGGAAGGCCCTAAAGATTGTCAGACTCCAGCCACTCTAGTCATACTCTTCTCTCTGCTACCACGCGGTACTGCTGTGCCAAGTCTAGGTCCAAGAGGCTTCTAAACAGCTTATACTCCCAATCCATAAGACTCCTGAACATCTAATCAAATGGATACCCAGGCGATTTTCATTGCCCCCTCCCTCTTTTACGCTGCTGCTACTCTGTTGTTATCATCTATGTATAGTCACTTTAATAACTCTACCTACATGTACATATTACCTCAATTACCTCTACTAACCGGTGCCCCACCCACACTGACTCTGTATCGGTACCCTCTGTATTAACCTTGCTATTGTTATTTTACTGCATTGTTGGTTAAGGGCTTGTAAAGTAAGGATTTCACTGTAAGGTCTACACCGGTTATATTCGGCGCATGTGACAAATAACATTTGATTTGATTTGCCTTGATGACAGCGTTGCAAACTCTTGGAATTCTCTCAACCAGCTTCATGAGGAATGCTTTTCCAACTATCTTGAAGGAGTTCCCACATATGCTGAGCACTTGTTTGCTGCTTTTCCTTCACTCTGCCGTCCAAATCATCCCAAACCATCTCAATTGGGTTGAGGTTGGGTGATTGTGGAGGTCAGGTCTTCTGATGCAACACTCCATCACTCTCCTTCTTTGGCAAATAGCCCTTACACAACCTGGAGGTGGGTCATTGTCCTGTTGAAAAACAAATGATAGTCCCACTAAGCGCAAACCAGATGGGATGGCGTATCGCTGCATAATGCTGTGGTCGCCATGCTGGTTAAGTGTGCCTTGAATTCTAAATAAATCACAGTGTCACCAGCAAAGCAACCCCACACCATCACACCTCCTCCTCCGTGCTTCACGGTGGGAACCACACATGCAGAGATCATCCGTTCACCTAGTCTGCGTCTCACAAACACACAAAGGTTGGAACCAAAAATCGAACATTTGGACTCATCAGAACAAAGAACAGATTTCCACCGGTCTAATGTCCATTGCTCGTGTTTCTTGGCCCAAGCAAGTTTCTTCTTATTATTGGTGTCATTTAGTAGTGGTTTCTTTGCAGCAATTTGACCCTGAAGGCCTAATTCAGTGTCCTCTGAACAGTTGATGTGTCTGTTACTTAAACTCTGTGAAGCATTTATCTGGGTTGCAATCTCAAGTGCAGTTAACTCTAATGAATTTATCCTCTGCAGCAGGGTAACTCAAAGTTATTGAAATTTTCTGGATTGACTGACCTTAATGTCTTAAAGTAATGATGGACTATCGTTTCTCTTTGCTTATATGAGCGTTTCTTGCCATAATATGGACTTGGTCTTTTACCAAATAGGGTTATCTTCTGTAAACCCCACTGCCTTGTCACAACACAACTGATTGGTTCAAACGCATTAAGGTAAGAAATTCCACAAATTAACTTTTATCAAGGCACACCTGTTATTTGAAATGCTTTCCAAGTGACTACCTCATGAAGCTCGTTGAGAGAATGCCAAGAGTGCGCAAAGCTGTCATCAAGGCAAAGGGTGGGTACTCAAATATAAAATGTATTTTTGATTTGATTTACACTTTTTTGGTTACTACATGATTCCATATGCGTTATTTTATAGTTTTAATGTCTTCACCAATATATATGGTTTTAATTGTCACTCAAATATCAAATTAATACACATTAGACATGGCAAAATGTATAGAATTGCAAGAAATGTCTTTAAAAACGGCAACATTTTCTTTGCACCCCATGACAAAATGTGTGTAATTGCAGGAAATAAGCTTTCAACCTGCAAAATGCTCTCCACCAAAAAGAGGGTTGTGAACAGTTTGTCATGAGCGGTGCTTGTGCCCATGGAAATAGGCGTGGGGCGTTGGATCTTCCCCAATGCTGGAAGGTGGACCCCAAGTGAAAAAGTTTGGGAATCCCTGAGTTAGTGTAGCTAGATCATAGACTATGACTAAGACCTGTTGGTTGTGAGGAACATAGCACAGATCCACACACATATACATTTGAAAATGATCCCTGGGCTTTGATTGACAGTTAAAGGGTTGCAGAGGAGGTGGAGCTGATCAAATGTGGTGCACAAAGACCACTATCTCTTCAGTCAATCCCCAGCCACCATAAACGATCACATACAGCAAGTTTGACCATTCTAAGGTGCCTCTTGTTTGCCATAAATGGATTATGTCCTTATAGGCATGATGGGATTTACTACACAGTTTCCCAGACCAATGCATGAGTTATCCCATTTTGAGAACTCATTCTTCACATACGAGTCCAGTTCAGGTGTCACATGGGCTGGCCAGCCATGGTTTTTAGCAAAATTGGTATGAGGGCAATGCACGCCAGCAATTTCCAGATTGCATTTTGGCTGTTAAATGGCATCCTGACATGTGGCTGGCGTGCATTGCCTTCTGTCTCTAGTAACTGCCGCAAGGGAAGATTGATGGTGGAGTGGGCCTATCAAGGACAATTCTGGGAGATCCAGGATGGTATTGACATTGGAGAGGTGTAATTCCTGTAACATGTATAAGTGGGCCCAGCCCCCAAAGTTAATTTTTACACTGTATGTAAGGATTTCCTTTGTGTGTTTTAGGATGGCTGCATTATCTCACCAACCTCTCATTAGCAGAGATTTTGTTGTCTTTAGAATGTTGATTCTAGAGCTTGCTGTGTTTTCATCTGGGAAAACCGAATTGCGACACAGTAAACTAGCAATGAACATACCTGATAACACTGAAGTCCCAGGAGGACAGAACACAAAATAGAGCAGTTGCAGTCAGAACTTCGAGCATGTGAAAACTAGCATGATCTGACTAGACAGCTGAATTCTGTATGCTAGAAACACTCAGTTTGTTATAATTTTTTTTTTTAAATCATTAAATACGAAAACCAAACTTGTTTTTGCTTGGATTCCGCAACGCTGTTAGCTTTTAACCGCTAGGAGCGCTATTTCTTGTCCCGGAGTCTTGCTTAACAGACAGGTTGAAGCCTGCATGACAGAGACGCTAAGCTGCTAGCCATCAAGCTAATGAAGTTGCTACCAGATGAGTTTTACAATGGGGCCCTCTGTCTCGAGAAATAAATGAATGGTTTCAGCACTGTAGGAGCTGTATCTACTACGCTTTGTTTCGGGACAAACCGGATCACTCAGAGTTCCAATGCGGCAATGGTTTGCTTGCTGAGAATTATAGGCTTGAGGTGGCTTCCTTGATCACGCAGGTCACCAGCCTACGTAAGAAACTAAGGAAAACTGAGAATTTAAATTTGTTTGTGCCGGTGGCTGGACAGCGTTCACACTTGTTGGATGCATTTTGTCGTTTGTCGTTATCTGACTGGCCGGTGTTGCCCGGAGGTCCCCCATCTGACAGTGGAGTCGAAGGAGCACAGCAAGAGAATCAGGGCAATCAATGATGGTCATGAGCTGTGGAAGCCGAAGACAGCGGCCTCCCGCAAAGCAGTCTACATTCCCAACAAAATGTCCGGAGCGGATACAAACAGCAAATTGTTTTGCCGCCCTGGAGCCTGATCTTCCTGCACCTTCGTCACTGGGGGTGCCTGTGTCTTCGGCCGAAGTGCCTACTACGATTTCGAAGTCAATGTCGGCTTCTCCATTTGTCGGAAGCCTGAACCAGGCGCTGGGAGCAACAGGCCCGTTCATGAAGGGTTCTCCGAATCCTGTGAAGCGTGAGAGTGGGCTGATTTCCTCATCCTTCGCCAGCTGTGATTTTGGGCGGCTCCATGGTAAGAATTGTGACCGCCAACGTTATTAAGGCTAGGGGTTAGACTGAAGTTTAGGAGTTAGGTTAAGGTTAGGGAGGGTTAGCTAACATGCTAAGTAGTTGCGAAGTAGCTAAAAAGTAGTAAATATGTTGCTAATTATCTAAAATGCTAAAGTTGTCCGTGATGAGATTCGAATGATGTTTTCCTTATATGCCCACCCATCCACCCCCTTAAGTTTTTGCCTTGTGTTATGTTCCCCAACAACAAAACCCCTAATGTCTCTCAAACAGAAGGGGGAACGAAACAAGAGACACTGACAACAACCAAAACAAAACAGGTGGGGTTTCAGGAGGGGTTCTAAAAGGCACTGTTCATTGAAAATTGCATAGCAACAACAACTGGGACCTAAAAGACACCCACCATGAGACCCACTAAATCTGCCCAAGAAGAGGCAAACAAAGACAAACCAACACCAAACTTAAAGACAGGAAGCAAACCAAAATGGTGATGCAAAATGAAAACAGGGAAGATCAGATTGTTTGTCGTGTGACCCCCTCACACAATGTTTGAGCTAAGGGGGAGTGTCACAATATTTAACAATGTAACCAGTTTTGCAGTAAAATGTTTTTACATAACCATCCATTTCATATATGGGACACCTTAGAGATACGGAAATACATGTTGGTGCTTTGTTATACCTCGGATAAGGTTATCTCAAAAACGAAAACCCTTTTTGAGGATTGCCCACAAGCCTATAAAGCCAGCTAGGTAAAACCCTTCAATCCACTTGCCTCTCTGATCATCTGTGCCTGAAAACAAATTACCCATCATTCACGGTGTGTCCACACACTCTCTGGTGACGGTCCTTGTTTGGGCAGGTGTGTTTCTGTATGTTTGCCTTCTCCTTTGGCCTTCAGAATGCCAGAGCTTAACACACTGGGCCAAGGGAGTGGTTCATAGGTTTGCTCAGTGTCTTTGTCTACCCCAATCTCTTTCATTCTACTCCCTGATTACTTTTCTTTAGGCTCCCCTGGCTTCTATTTGCCTAGGTTGCTAGGTTAAAAGGTGAAAAAGGGTCCAAGTCCAAAGATAGATTTGGCTAAGTCACTTTCTGACTCAAAGACCAGGACACATTATCATTCTCTGGAAAGGTCTTCATCTTTGTCATCGGACAAGGGATTCATTCAATATTCTTAGACCATCTAAGTTCAGCTATGTGAACCCAAACAAGGGAGCCTTTCTCTGTCAGTGGGAACTTGGACGCTGAGTGGTTCAAGGCAGCAGTTCAAGGCAGCATCCTTCAACAGAAACCAGATGCTGCCACTCTCCCTCTCCTGGGGTCTCATTTATAAATGTTGCTTACATTTCATAGAAAATGCACTCCTATCATACAACAATACTGTAGCCTACCCATACTGTCATATATTTACATAAGCTACTGGTCTATTTATGGTGTTGGCAGAATGTTTTAATCTTTAGCAGTAATTTATGCTGTATGTGGAAAATTACTCTCCGTTTCTGAAAGAGAAAACAATGGCAAATTGTTGTGGACCTGTCAGCAGAACATTTGAATTCAACAATGTTTTGCATCGACTTTTCCACCAACCTAAATATGATGGACTGCCCGCAAATTCTGACACTATCTAAGGCAGGCTAGCAAAACAAATGTATTACAGTACTTACAGTTTCTTACTAATGTACTACAATGTAAAACATCAACTGTTCATCTGTTAAATTCGACTGTATCCCGTTGTTATAAACCACATTGCTATGATATTGCAAACCTTGAAATACATATAGCCTACCTATTTACTAGGTCCAATTAAATGAGAGATACACATGATAATTTCTTGTATGGCTCCTTCGGGAATATGAACCCATCACGGCCAGACAAGGTGAGGAATTTATTCTGCAATGGTTATGAAAAAGGAAAAAGATTTGTCTAATAATTTTATATATAAAAAAAATACATTTTCGCTCTTCTAACAAACAACAAATGGCTGCATTCTTCTTAATATGTTTTCAGGTTCTTTTTTATGAATAAGTTTTTCATCATATTCCCTAATTTCACAAAATACTTACTTGCCAGCTTGCAATGCAATATTTCAATGACTAGCAGATGTGCGTATGCATGGTCTAAAGAGGTTGCAGGGAGGTGATTTTTATAATGCCAACATTATTAAGAGAAGTTCCAAACTCTTATTTTAGGGTATATTTTATGTGCCATTTTAGGGGATATTTTGTACATGCGCATGTTTTAGAAATGAGGTCCCTGCAAAATTGTACACAATATCCCCCTGCTGTACCCCCCCAGTCTACAGCATGCCGTAGACACCCCTGGCATTAGAGCTACAAAACCCCACACCAGGGGTCTGATTTATAAACGTTGGGTAAATTTCACAATAAAGTTACGCGTGCGCCATTTCTGAAAAGTCTGCACACGTATAAAAATATTGCGATTCATAAACTTGGAGCTTGTGATACATACAAGTTTCCCATTATAAATCAGACCTGTCTTAAAACCTCTTGCAACTATAGGGGGTGCTGTTCCGCATTAGCATATTTGTGTCTCCAAATTAAACTGCCTCGTGCTAAATTCTTGATCGTACAATATGCATATTATTGTTATTATTGGATAGAAAACACCTTCTAGTTTCTATAGAAGTTGGAATTTTGTCTCTGAGTGGTACAGAACAATTTTTACAGCACTTTTCATGACAGGGTTCAGATTTCAGAAATTTTTACCTCTGATCTGGGGTCTGTTTATTAAGGCCACAGTGAATGCTATGAAGGAACCGACACTGCCTACGTCTTCCTCTGGGTGTCTGTACGTCATCACGTTTTCAATGAAGTCGATGAGACGTTCACAGCCATTATAAATGACAAAAATGTACAGAGACCCCTCTTTCTCAAAGTGCGCCTCAAGCGTGAAGGCCATCGGACCTGTCTCGTTCCAAGTCGTTTTCTAACCAGCAATATTTCTCCGGTCATGTTTTCAGTCGTTATAGTTGTTAAAAACTCATAATGTAGTGAATTTGAACGTTTTATATCAATATATCCGTTTAGTGCGATTTTGAGGAATTTCTTTGTTGTGCGTTCTGAAAGTTTGGACACACGTTTTAGGGAGTCGGTCGTTGGTGCTGGACATTTCGAAGGACAGAGGACATCTATCGACCAAAAGACGTATTATACATAGAAAGATAATTTGCCCAAGAATATGATGGAAGATCAGCTCAAAGTAAGCAATATTTAATATGATAAACCGTGTATCTGTCGAAATATTTTAAACGCATAATTCGCCATTTTGTTTGGTATAGCTTCACTTGGCAACCCTGTATTGAAAGTAAGGATAATTTTTAAAATGTAAATCCGCGGTTGCATTAAGATAATTTGGTCTTTCGATTGCTGTCAACCCTGTATTTTTTTTGTCAAGTATATGATTAGCTTTTCAATTAAACTAGATCACTCTGAAAGATGACGAGTCAGACTTTTTGAGGCTTGATTTCCTAGTATTTCATTGTGTAACCACGGTTTTGTTGGCTAAATATGCACCTTTTCGAAACAAACTGATATGATATTGTAAAATGATTGTTACAGGAGTGTCATCGAAGAATTCTGAGAAGGTTAGTGAAAAAATTAATATATTTTTGGCGGTGATTACGTTATAGCGCTCTTTGGCTTGAATCGATGCTCTGGTTAACGTTTGTTCATGTGGTATGCTAACTTATCGATTATTGTGTTTTCGCTGAAAAACGCTTAGAAAATCTGAAATATGCGTCTGAAATCACAGAACTGGGTCTTTCCATTGCTATGCTTTGTCTATTTTTATGAAATGTTTTATGATGAGTAAATTGGTCATACACGTTGCTCTATCTAGTAATTCTAGTCGATTTGTGATGGTGGGTGCAATTGTAAACTGTGATTTCTACCTGAAATATGCACTTTTTTCTAACAAAAAACTATCCTATACCATGAATATGTTATCAGACTGTCATCTGAAGAGGTTTTTCTTGGTTAGTGGATATCAATATCTTAGTTGAGCCGAATTGGTGATTAGCACCTGTTAAAGGATAAGAACTGATGGAGTTAGAATAGTGGTGTATTTTGCTAACGTGTTTAGCTAATAGATTTACATATTTTGTCTTCCCTGTAAKACATTTTAAAAATCTGAAATGGTGGCTTTATTCACAAGATCTGTATCTTTCATCTGGTGTCTTGGACTTGTGATTTAATGATATTTAGATGCTACTATCTACTTTTGAAGCTATGCTAGGTATGCTAATTAGTGTGTGGGGGGTGGGGGGTGCTCCCGGATCCGGGWTTCTGAGGCAGTAAAAGTTAAAACTGTGTGCTCGTGAATGAGCATTAATACTACGCCTGGAAAATGCTGTAATCTTTAGCACTATTTTAAGCTGTATCTGGAAAAGGCTGTCCGTTTTTTTAAAGAGAAAACATTGTCAAATTGTCGTCAACCTGTCAGCAGAACATTTGAATTCAACAATGTTTTATATCGATTTTTCCCCAAACGAATAGAGGGCTTGCAGTTCCTTCACAAATCACCTTGTAACTGCATCAAGCACCATGTTGGGAGACCAAACTCAGTCTGTTGAAAGTCCTCCAATCGTCCACATGGCTGGCTGCGTTTTGCTAGCTCTGTGGAAACTTTAGACCTTGAAAAGGGAGGCAGTGGGAGAACCTATTCAAGTAAGTAAATATATGTTGAAAGTGATCAAAAACAATGTATTATTAGCTAGCTTGCTACACAAACTTAGTGTGCAGGCTAACTCAAATCCTAACAATGTTTGCTAGTTAGCCAACTTTACATACTGTATAGCTAGCTAGCTAAGTAAATTTAATATCACCAGCTTGCTAACTTTATATCAACTAAACTCAGCAAAAAAGGAAATGTCCCTTTTTCAGGACCCTGTCTTTCAAAGATACTACAACTAACTTCACAAATCTTCACTGTTTACCATGCTTGTTCAATAAACAATTAATGAGCATGCACCTGTGGCATGGTGGTTAAGACACTAACAGCTTACAGACGGTAGGCAATTAAGGTCACAGTTATGAAATCTAAGGACACTAAAGAGGCCTTTCTACTGACTGAAAAACACCAAAAGAAAGATGCCCAGGGTCCCTGCTCATCTGCGTGAATGTGCGTTAGGCATGCTGCAAGGAGGCATGAGGACTGCAGATGTGGCCAGGGCAATACATTTGTACTGTGAGATGCCTAAGACTACACTACAGGGAGACAGAACGGACAGCTGATCGTCCTCGCAGTGGCAGAACACATGTAACAACACCTGCACAGAATCGGTACATCCGAACATCACACCTGGGCGGACAGGTACAGGATGACAACAACAACTGCCCGAGTTACACCAGGAACGCACAATCTCTCCATCACTGCTCAGACTGAGAGAGGCTGGACTGAGGGCTTGTAGGCCTGTTGTAAGGTCCTCACCAGACATCACTGGCAACAACGTCGCCTATGGGTACAAACCCACCGTCGCTGGACCAGACAGGACTGACAAAAAGTGGTCTTCACTGACGAGTCGCGGTTTTGGCTCACCAGAGGTGATGGTCGGATTCGTGTTTATTGTTGAAGGAATGAGCGTTACAACGCAAGAACTGGCAAATCTGGTGCAGTCCATGAGGAGGAGATGCACTGCAGTACTTAATGCAGCTGGTGGCCACACCAGATACTGACTTACTTTTTTATTTTGATCCCCCTTTGTTCAGGTACACATTATTCCATGTCTTTGGAACTTGTTCAGTTTGTCTCAGTTGTGGAATCTTATGTTCATACAATTATTTACGCATGTTAATTATGTTTGCTGAAAATAAATGCAGCTGACAGTGAGAGGACGTTTCTTTTTTTGCTGAGTTTAGTTAGCTAATTTGATGTATAGTTTTACCTCAATGCATTTGTAGCTAGGTAGGTAAGTTAGCTAGCAGCCATGGAAGAGGGTGAAATGATTAGTTAGCACTTCCAGTTGTCAGAGAAGAGAGTAGGCTACTCTGGATAGGGCAGGTAACTTTGTGAGAGGACATTATGAAACTATTCTCCCTTTCCAGGCCCTAGTGAGAAACTGAGGACAGAGAGATATAGCAACATAATTCAAGGCTGTCTAACTTGAGTATACTACAGCCTGTTCTTTATGATGTTTTCTGTCCTCAGTAGGCTGGACACAATGGGCTTCATTGCTTCCGCCATGGAACCCAGTTTCATATTATTACCTTATGTCCCAAAGTAATTGTGAAAAAACAGGCCTTATTTTAGGGCATTTTTCACCCTGTCAGCTCCTTTTTAGTTCTATTGAGTACCAACTCACCTTCCGAACGTTCTATTCCCAGCCCATTGTTCTGCATCACAATGCCAGTTTCGCTATTGTTGGCAATGAGACCGTACCGCGTTAACCTTATAATCGTACTTCTGGTAACTTAATATTATCAAAGTTACGGACACTTGGTGAGCAAGCTCAATGTTCGCATGGGTACATGTTGTGGTGACGGTTAGGAGGACAAGGACAACTACCCACAAAACCAACTTGGAAAATGGCAACCTAAATAGGCTCCCCAATCAGAGACAACGATAAACAGCTGTCTCTGATTGGGAACCCATCCAGGCCACCACCAACCTAATTACCCCTAGACAATACAAAATCCCCACAGATAACAAAAACCCTAGACAAGACAAAAACCCACAGACAATATAAAAACTAAACAAACCACCCTTGTCACATCCTGACCTAACCAAATAATAAAGAAACCAATGAAGATCATCAAAGGTTAGTGATTCATTTTATCTCTATTTGTGCTTTTTGTGACTCGTTTGTGGAGCTTTCGCTGTAAAGTATTTTTGAAATCAGACACTGTGGCTGGATTAACGAGAATTGTATCTTTAAAATGGTGCCTAATACTTGTATGTTTGAGAAATTTGATTTATTAGATATCTGTCGATTTTTATTTGGCGCCCTGCAATTTCATTGGCTGTTGGTTGGCGAGGGGTTCCGCTAACAGAGCCCCAGTCCTAGACAGGTTTAGACACACTGGGGCTTGTAGTATAAGTCAGTAGCCAAAGGGCAATGTGGTCCCGTCAGGTAAAAGTAGTCTCTTGTCATAGACAACCCTGAATCTTTTAGTAAGTGGGGCATTCCTTAAATGGAAGCCCTTTTTATCCTTACATTTTTTTTGTAGGAGATGAAAATCTCCGAGCCACTATTCCGGTCGTTTATGAACCCCTCGACCAAGCGTGTGATTGATTCAAAGTTTACACGCGGGGCATTTTCATAGTTTTGAGTCACGCCTTTGGCTTTCAACACCACYTGATTGTCTTTAGTCCTAAAAGCATAGCTTTTGGGACCACAGGAGGACCATTCTGTGATATGGTCACCATCTTCAAGTTCACTCGTTAAACCACCCAGATAGTTGCTAAGTGGGGGGTTCCAATCACCCTGTTTGCTTACATAGACCACAGAGTCTGTGTCGTGGTAAAGAACCCGCCTCTGAAGCTGCTCCATGAGGGTGTACAGTTCAAGTCGGCCATAGGCCGTGGTAAATGCTGCAAGAAACACATTTACATTACCTGGGGGTAGAACCCACTTCTTGTTACGCCTCCATTGCACCAGGGCAATGTCTTGACTCAAGAATGAGTCAAGAAAAATTGGTCCGAAAAAACAAATTCCCAAAATTCTTCAGGGTCTTTAATGATCGACGTTGTTAGCATATTGCATCTATTCGAAAGCTTGCCCCAAAGCGAGTTCAAGTACAATTTCGACACATTTCTTTTTTTTTGTTGACCTCTATTCTGTCAGGGTCAAGAAGTATGCCTTCTCTGTCGTGATAGTCTTGAATGTACCTGTCTTTGCTCTCTTGATCTGTGACCGATGCAGGATAGCCTGAAGCCATTTGCTTGCACCTCGAAGGTCTTGATGTACTCTTTAAAAAGAGTGTCTGATTTCCTGGAAAAGTTCCACACTTCAAAGATTTTGGCCACACGATACCCCATCTCTAGAGCCTTAGAGAATTCAACTGTGACCCATACACCTGTCAGGGCTCTTTCTTGATCTGAGTGATCACAAGGGTTTTCCTGGTTGTTGTTTTCACTGCAGGTGCGACAAAGGGGAAAGAACAGTTTTCCTTAAGGTCCCTTGTAAGGCAACACTGGTATAAACAAACCCCTAGGAGGGTAGACAGTTGCTTTGATCAGACCAAAACAGTTTTGGGGTAAGTCAAAGTCGCTGTGAATAATTTCAGGATGCCCCATAGGATAGCATGAGGAACTCATTACATGAGGATAAAGGGATGTAAAATGTACATATCCTATTGTCTCGTTGGGTTGCGCTACATACCTCAATGTCAAAGCATTGGTACGGCCTCCATACAAGGCCTGTCGTGGTTCCAAGGGTTCTGGTGTGTCAAAGCTGGAAAGGAAGGCTCGAACATGAGGATCAGACTTTTTGAGTGCGGTCCACTCATGCTCCCACATCACATTCACTTGTAACCCGTAAGTAGCCTGTAAAGATTCCAATTTGTCTTGAAACTCTTGGTACATTTCCCCAAAAGTATTTTGGGTTAGGACACACATGACCTGGGGCACAAAGCAAGATTTACAACCGTGGAAGAAACAACCGTTGTACTCAAACACGGTCTCAACACCGTCAATCTGTGTGTATCCATCTACATGATAAGGCCCAAACGCCTTCTCACCCCTATTCAAAGCATGTTGAAGAAAAATGTCTTTATCCTGGGCCAAGTACTCCAACCATTGAATGGACCCACTAGAGTATGACTTGAATCGGCGTCGGTAGTTGTCAGGCGAGGGGATAGCTATAGATGCTGTAGGTAGAAAGTGTGTATGATAGGTTTTCATGCATGCCGATGCAATAGTTGTACAACTCCAGGGGTCAATGCCTGCATCTTTGATTACCTCTTCTCTGAATCTGAGGCATCCTTCACGAAGTATAACCACATCATTTTCACAGTATGATTCCATCTCTTTATGGAAATCAAAGGTGCTATGTCTTACTGTCTCGTACCACGTCATGAATCTCTCTCGCTCTTTGGGAGACATTTGATCACACCCGTACATTTCGGGGCTGGGATAAGATCCAATATAATGTAGATTCACCTCAGATGTGAAGAAGTGGGGAAACCAACCTTTCACAGAGTTTTCAAAACCCAAGGCCTCTGGCATTTGAGCCAATCTCATGGGTAAGAAGCTTAAACTGTCAATGTATCTCTGGTTGAAGGCGGGGTCTACAAAACACAAGATTTTACTACCTTGAGCTATGACACTGGGTGCAACGCCTTGCTGTATCAAGGGGTTCAGAAGAAGGTAGGAGTCATAGGCTCTAGAATTGTGCGCTATAAACGTGACATTTCTGTACTGGGGTTTCTAAAGTGTTTTAGAAAGAGCAGTGCACAATTGGGCCCCTCTGCCGACCACTTTTCACCCTTGAAAGTCATGGTAGATACAAAAATAGGCAAATTAACCCCTGATTGCTGATTTGTCTCAAAATCATAGAACACGTATTTCTCTGAATCTTCATCTTCAGCCAAGGGCTGAATATAACACTCGTGTGGTACTTCTTGAACCACTTCAGCGTCTCTGCTTTTCAAAGGCCCTTTACAGATTGGGCAATGTAGGATTCCACACAAATGAGGTTTAGGGCTGTCTATTTTAAGGTTGTAATTGCAACGGCATTTTGGACATTTCTTGTTAATGTCACAACTGCTTACAGATTTACAGGCCTTGGGGTGCCATGTTTCAATTTTGTGTTTTTCGTAACAGTAGGTGACAATCCGCACAGGGTGTCAGGTTTAAGGGCTACATCAGACAATTTTCATCCAGACATACTGAACAGTTATAATGGCACGAGTGCCCCCCCATTCGGGTGTACCCGGTATGGCAGGATGGACACACATATGGTGCGCCTAAAAACGCTCTGATGTTAGTAATAGCATAATAGTGGGCGTTTTGCACATAAAAGTACAGATTCTGAGGATGAGGTGTGGGTTGTTTTGGAATTTCAAGAGAGCTGCATTAGCTCTACTGTGGTACAAAACCACAATCTTGATGTTCAGAAAGTTTTCAAATTTGACTATGTCTGAGAAAGCCACTGCATCCTGTATACCTAGACCCACGGCCGTTTTGGAGCTCTCTAGCCTTGTGTAACGCCGCTAGATCAGTACATCCAGGGTTGAGTAAATGTGCTAGGCCTATTGCCAAGCATAGCTTATTACCTGGATTGTGAACGTTTATGAGATATGCCCTTCTATTGCTTATGATTTCTGATTGCATGAGACTATCAAGTTTCCTTCTCTGCCCCTCGCCACACAGGGGTAGACGTATTATTTGCACTACAAGCTCGAGGGTCCTATCGGCTATGACGGATACATTTGACTGAACAAGTTGTTCCACCAGGGCTATAAATTGTTCAAGGTCTGCTTCGCCATTGGGTAAAATAAGAGATACAGTGTTATGCAGGCTATCTCCACAAATGTCCAACTGTAAGACATCACGACGTTCGCCATAATCTCTTGTCCTGTCTAACAGTTCGTTCAGAGTATCCAGTATCATCACATAAAACACCGCAGAGTCAAGATTCTGAATCACCCATGTGAAATTGAAAAATTGTCGAATCTCTGTATTGCTGAATTTATTTCGGTACACAACCCAGACACTTCTATCAATACCATCTCCCTCCTGATTTATTAGACAATTTTCCAATTCCTCAAAAACATCATATTGCGTTTCAGACTCTTCGGACATGGGCGTTAATGGCGGGGTCTGTGGGGTGTCCGATGTAGAAAATCTTATGCTCTCATTCATCTGGTTAATTAACGATATGAGGGCTTCAGGCATCTGGGATAACAGGTTTTCATCGGTCGCCCCTGACTCATTCATACGATTAATTATTTCTATGAGTTCGGGCGGTATCTGTGATAATATGTTTTCATCTATCGGTATTATGTCTGTTACCCCAGCCTCATTCATCTGGTTAATTATAGCGTGGAGTTCGGACGGTATCTGGGATAACAGGGTTTCAACTGTCTCAATTAGGTCTGTTGGCTCAGCCATTAGGCTAATTAATGATGTGTGTTCTTGTGGTATTCTGGAAGGATACATGTTAAATATATGTTTTTAGGGCCTGTATTTGCGTTTTTTAATCAGATTGCTGTTTAACAAACATGGCATTGTTCTATGCCAGAAGGATAGATCCTGACGGTATTGTCGCTCGAGTAAAGCCCCAATTCGTTTGTGGAGCAAAACCTTTCGGCATTTTAGAGCCCTGGAAAAGGCTGTGAAAAACCTAGCTTGTTCTATTTCAGGTTCAGGTGTTTCCACCAAATAATTGGCTGAATCAAGAAGGTTGGCCGCCTCCCATAATAGCAGGTCGTCTACCTCTGAAATGTAATTTAAAACGATGAAATCCTCCGGTTTCGTTGTTTCATTGTGAATGTCCGGTGAGCCGAAATCCTCCGCGTGCTCTAGGTGTGTAAGGTCTTCTGTGACGTTATACGCCGGGGAGGAGTCTGAAAGAAAATAATACTTACAAAATAGGTTATTAAACAAAATATGTTAGATAGAAAATGGCAAATACATTTCAGGTATAATACTATATATTAACAATACATAATTAAATTACCACTGCTTTTTTGACGAGGGCTGTTCTGACGAATCGCGGACACCCGGGGCTCTTTACTTTTTTCACCAGGTATTCCAGATTCTGCCGGGCATGTCTCGTTGGAGTCTGAAAAAACATTATTTGTCATTGTTTTAACATATTCAATCATCAAAAAATGTATAAATTATAAAATATGTTTAACTAATTATATATATATATATATATACACTGCTCAAAAAAATAAAGGGAACACTAAAATAACACATCCTAGATCTGAATGAATTAAATTCTTTTTTCTTTACATAGTTGAATGTGCTGACAACAAAATCACACAAAAATTATCAATGGAAATCAAATTTATCAACCCATGGAGGTCTGGATTTGGAGTCACACTCAAAATTAAAGTGGAAAACCACACTACAGGTTGATCAAACTTTGATGTAATGTCTTAAACAAGTCAAAATGAGGCTCAGTAGTGTGTTTGGCCTCCACGTGCCTGTATGACCTCCCTACAATGCCTGGGCATGCTCCTGATGAGGTGGCAGATGGTCGCCTGAGGGATCTCCTCCCAGACCTGGACTAAAGCGTCCGCCAACTCCTGGACAGTCTGTGGTGCAATGTGGCGTTGGTGGATGGAGCGAGACATGATGTCCCAGATGTGCTCAATTGGATTCAGGTCTGGGAACGGGCGGGCCAGTCCATAGCATCAATGCCTTCCTCTTGCAGGAACTGCTGACACACTCCAGCCACATGAGGTCTAGCATTGTCTTGCATTAGGAGGAACCCAGGGCCAACCGCACCAGCATATGGTCTCACACAGGGGTCTGAGGATCTCATCTCGTTACCTAATGGCAGTCAGGCTACCTCTGGCGAGCCCATGGAGGGCTGTGCGGCCCCACAAAGAAATGCCACCCCACACCATGACTGACCCACCGCCAAACCGGTCATGCTGGAGGATGTTGCAGGCAGCAGAACGTTCTCCACGGCGTCTCCAGACTGTCACGTCTGTCACGTGCTCAGTGTGAACCTGCTTTCATCTGTGAAGAGCACAGGGCGCCAGTGGCGAATTTGCCAATCTTGGTGTTTCTCGGCAAATGCCAAATGTCCTGCACGGTGTTGGGCTGTAAGCACAACCCCCACCTGTGGACATCGGGCCCTCATACCACCCTCATGGAGTCTGTTTCTGACCGTTTGAGCAGACACATGCACATTTGTAGCCTGCTGCAGGTCATTTTGCAGGGCTCTGGCAGTGCTCCTTCTGTCCTTCTTGCACAAAGCGGAGGTAGCGGTCCTGCTGCTGGGTTGTTGCCCTCCTACGGCCTCCTCCACGTCTCCTGATGTACTGGCCTGTCTCCTGGTAGCGCCTCCATGCTCTGGACACTACGCTGACAGACACAGCAAACCTTCTTGCCACAGCTCGCATTGATGTGCCATCCTGGATGAGCTGCACTACCTGAGCCACTTGTGTGGGTGTAGACTCCGTCTCATGCTACCACTAGAGTGAAAGCACCGCCAGCATTCAAAAGTGACCAAAACATCAGCCAGGAAGCATAGGAACTGAGAAGTGGTCTGTGGTCACCACCTGCAGAACCACTCCTTTATTGGGGGTGTCTTGCTAATTGCCTATAATTTCCACCTGTTTGTCTATTCCATTTGCACAACAGCATGTGAAATTTATTGTCAATCAGTGTTGCTTCCTAAGTGGACAGTTTGATTTCACAGAAGTGTGATTGACTTGGAGTTATATTGTGTTGTTTAAGTGTTCCCTTTATTTTTTTGATTAGTGTATATAATGTCTTCATACCGTGTCCATGGAGCGCCATTTCTTGAAGCAGTAAGTTCCCTGCCCAGTAGCACTTTTCGGTATGGGGTGATTCTGCGCAATGTACTTGCGCCCGAGTTGTGCGTTGCTTCTTTGGGTCAGGAATATGGAGCGAGCGGGTGGTGATTCCCGGGGGAGTTGACGGGACGATAAATTCTCGGTTCTCGGTGTGTTTGAAAAAACTTTTGTACAGAACAGGAGAATAGCATCTAAGTCATCTTCTCCGCCATAGTCGTTCAGAGTACATACTGTCGTTATCCTTCTTGGCGGTATGTCAGCTGTAAACACAAACATAGCTTTTAACTTCTCTAGGGTAGGGGGCAGCATTCGGAATTGGATGAAATGCATGCCCAAATTAAACTGCCTGCTTCTCGGGCCCAGAAGATATGATATGCATAGAAAACACTCTGAAGTTTCTAAAACTGTTAAGATAGTGTCTGTGAGTATAACAGAACTGATTTGGCAGGCGAAAACCTGAGAAAAATCCATTCAGGAAGTAGTTATTTTTTTGGTTTTGTAGTTTTCTATTCAATGCCATTACAGTATCCATTGACTTAGGACTAAAATTGCAGTTTATGCCTTCCACTAGATGTCAACAGTCTTCATAAATTGTTTCAGGCTTGTATTCTGAAAAATGAGGAAGTAAGAGCAGTCTGAATGAGTGGACCCTAAAAGTGTCACAGAGCTTTTTCATGCGCGAGACCGAGAGAGTGCCTTTCTTGTTTACCTTTTAACTTCTCTAGGGTATGTGGGACAGTAGCGTCCCACCTCGTCAACAGCCAGTGAAACTGCAGGGCGCCAAATTCAAAATAACAGAAATCCCATAATTTAAATTCCTCAAACATACAAGTATTTTACACCATTTTAAAGCTACACTTGTTGTAAATCCAGCCAAAGTGTCCGATTTCAAAAAGGTTTTACGACGAAAGCACACCAAACGATTATGTTAGGTATGAGCCAAGTCACAGAAAAAGACAGCCATTTTTTCCAGCCAAAGAGAGCAGTAACAAAAAGCAGAAATATAGAAAAAATTGATCACTAACCTTTGATGATCTTCATCAGATGACACTCATAGGACTTCATGTTACACAATACATGTATGTTTTGTTCAGTAAAGTTCATATTTATATAAAAAAATCGGAGTTTAGGCGGGACGCTACTGTCTCACTTGGCAAAAAGCCTGAAAAAATGCAGAGCGCCATATTCAAATTAATTACTATGAATATTACTATAAAATCAAACTTTCATTAAATCACACATGAAAGATACCAAATTAAAGCTACACTGGTTGTGAATCCAGCCAACATGTCAGAATTCAAATAGACTTTTCGGCGAAAGCATACGATGTTATTTTCTGAGGATAGCACCATTGTAAACCAAGAGAGATAAGCATATTCCAACCCTGCAGGCACGACACAAAACGCAGAAATAAAAATATAATTCATGCCTTACCTTTGACGAGCTTCTGTTGTTGGCACTCAATATGTCCCATAAACATCACAAATGGTCATTTTGTTCGATATATTCCGTCGATATTTATCCCAAATGTCCATTTATTTGGCGCGTTTGATCCAGAAAAACACATGTTCCAACTTGCTCAAACGTGACAACAAAATATCTCAAAGGTTACCTGTAAACTTTGCCAAAAAATGTTAAACTACTTTTGTAATACAACTTTAGGTATTTTTTTATGTTAATAATCGATACAATTGAAGACGGGATGATCTGTGTTCAATACAGGATTAAAACCAACCGTAGCATGCCTTCTACTCATGCGCTTCGATCAAACAGGACACCTAGAGTGACTCGACTTCAAGATGGCCGTATTTCTTCATTACAAAAGGAATAACCTCAACCAATTTCTCAGGACCCTCGACAGGTGCTGCACCCTCGACAACCACTGTGATTATTATTATTTATTTATTATTATTAACATTTGAACATCTTGGCCATGTTCTGTTATAATCTCCACCCGGCACAGCCAGAAGAGGACTGGCCACCCCTCATAGCCTGGTTCCTCTCTAGATTTCTTCCTAGGTTTCTAGGGAGTTTTTCCTAGGCACCGTGCTTCTACACCTGCATTGCTTGCTGTTTGGGGTTTTAGGCTGGGTTTCTGTACAGCACTTTGAGATATCAGCTGATGTACGAAGGGCTATATAAATACATTTGATTTGCTTAGAAATCTGGTTTCCCAATGAAAACTCATTGAAAAGAGAGTGACCTCAAAAAAAATAAAATCTGAATGCTTTGTCCTCGGGGTTTCGCCTGCTAAATAAGTTCTGTTATACTCACAGACATGATTCAAACAGTTATATAATAATATGCATATCTTATTTTCTGCGTATGAGTAGCTGGCAGTTTAATTTGGGTATGCGTTTATTCCAAACATGAAAATGCTGCCCCCTACCCTAGAGAAGTTAAGGATAGACGCGGCCAGTGCCGTAATTGTTCAAGATTTTGGAAAAGACTGTCCAACTTATTCATCAGGGTTATGAATATACGGTAATCAATCCATGTAAAGCTAAACAGTGGCATAAAAGAGTTTACATCCTTGCAGGCTTTGGAAAATACATATGAACTGACAGACTTCGTCGCATTTGTACTATCAAATTGTCACTTTGGAGTCGGGGCTATACGCCATTGAAGCGATTCTTAGGGCCTTTAAATCACTGCGCCCGCACACAAGTTCTTCCATTGCATATCCTGGCAGGGTTGAAACACTCAGGGTCTGTTCAATTTGACAGAGCGCTAGCCTTATCTTAAGCCATTCTCTCATGCGCAGCGCAGGAGAAAAACTCCCGGGTTTTGCATGATAAAGGGGTTTGGGGCCGCTGTCTGAATCTCTTAACAGTATTATCCTCAGGTTGGAATATGTAAGACATATGTCCATCACTCGTATCCAAAACTCCTTTAACTTCTTTGGGCTAGGGGGCAGTATTTTCACGTCCGGATGAAAAGCGTTCCCAGAGTAAACTGCCTGCTACTCAGGCCCAGATCCTAGGATATGCATATTATTAGTAGAGTTGGATAGAAAACTGTTTGAATGATGTCTGTGAGTATAACATAACTCATATGGCAGGCAGAAACCTGAGACAAAATCCAACCAGGAAGTGGGAAATCTGAGGTTTGTAGGTTTTCAACTCTTTGCTTATCCAAGATACAGTGGAAATGGGGTCATGTTGCACTTCCTAAGGCTTCCACTGGATGTCAACAGTCTTTAGAACCTTGTTTGATGCTTCTAATGTGAAGTGGGGGCGAATGAGAGGAGATTGAGTAAGGTCTCTCCCAGAGTGCCACGAGCTGACCATGCGCATTCACGTGAGAGCGAGCTCTGTTCCATCGCAATTCTACAGACAAAGGAATTCTCCTGTTGGAACATTATTGAAGATTTATGTTAAAAACATCCTAAAGATTGATTCTATACATTGTTTGACATGTTTCTACGGACTGTAACGGAACATTTTGGACTTTTCGTCCGTACTTTCCGCTAGACTTGCACACACGTCGTGAGTTTAGATTGTGTACTGAACGTGCGAACAACAAGGAGGAATTTGGACAAATGATGGACATTATCGAATAAAACAAACATTTGTGGAACTGGCATTCCTGGGTATGTATTCTGATGAAGATCATCAAAGGTAAGTGAATATTTATAATGCTATTTCTGTCTTCTGTTGACTCCGACATGGCGGATATCTCTTTGGGTTGATTTGTCGTCTGAGCGCCGTACTCAGATTATTGCATGGTTTGCTTTTTCTGTAAAGTTTTTTTTAAATCTGACACAGCGGTTGCATTAAGGAGAAATGGATCTAAAATTCCATGTATAACACTTTATCAACATTTATAATGACTATTTCTGTAAATTGATGTGGCTCTCTGCAAAATCACCAGATATTTTGGAATTACTGAACATAACGTGCCAATGTAAACTCATATTTTTGGATATAAATACGAACTTTACCGAACAAAACATACATTTATTGTGTAACATGAAGTCCTATGAGTGTCATCTGATGAAGATCAAAGGTTAGTGATTCATTTTATCTATATTTCTGTTTTTTGTGACTCCTCTCTTTGGCTGGAAAAATGGCTGTGTTTTTCTGTGACTTAGCTCTGACCTAACATAATCGTTTGGTTTGCTTTCGTCGTAAAGCCTTTTTGAAATCGGACACTGTGGCTGGATTTACAACAGGTGTATCTTTAAAATGGTGTAAAATACTTGTATGTTCGAGGAATTTTAATTATGGGATTTCTGTTGTTTTGAATTTGGCGCCCTGCAGTTTCACTGGCTGTTGACGAGATGAGACGCTACCGTCCCACATACCCTAGAGAGGTTAAAACATTCAGGGGTCTTACACAAACGTCCTCGATGCTTTTATCATTGGGTTCATGACAATAATTAAATAACAGTAATTAAAATAGTACCCCAAGAATTGGCCTAGAAGACAAAACTTTCCGTTTTAATGTTCTGGGTTTTATTTTAAAAATCTTGTTTAGTGTTCTGGGGCCGCATGTCTTGTTCTGGGCTTTATTTATAATGCGTCTGCATCAAATACAAGCCCCCCGGACATTCCTACTTCATAGACAACAACCCTAAGGGCAATAAAATAGGGTGGGTGTGGGGTCATCCTCTTTGAAATGTTCAAACACATCACCCCCAGTTCAACCAGGTCCCTTTATATCAATCATCATGACAACTTCAAAGGAATAGATGCAATATAGATATAAAATAACACACCCTCTAACACGTGACAACAGGAACAGGATGTCCTGGCCGGATGCCCATATTTGGGCATGTACGCGTCATCSGGACATAGGGTCATAAATCATATGTTTGACCCGCGCCGTCTACTTTATTCTCTCTGCTGTCGTGTCAGATGAGATTAGGGATACTATAATCGATCATGTAATAAATCATGTTCTATCAATGAGAGAGGCTGGTCTGAGAGTGCTAAACAACCGGAAGGTAAGATGTGCATCCTGCAAGGGCATTTGACTGAACATTACAGAAGTGAATTGAGCAAAGCCTCAAAACCCACTTGTTTGTAATTGTTTTTGTATTTCTGCTTAAGACCCAACGGTTACCTTCCACAGGCGGGAGAGGTAGGATTTTCACTGCTGTGCAGGAAACTGCAATCATTGATATGGTCATCAGAAACAATGGCATAAAACTCAGAGATTCGGGACAGAGTGTTGGCAGACAACATTACATTTGGAAATATTCACAGTGTAAGCATAACTATTTCTAGAGTCATGAAACAACATCAAGTCAGGATGAAGCAGTTGTACACTGTCCCCTTGAGAGGAACTCTGAATGAGTCAAGCAACTCAGGAGCCAATATGTCCAGGTAAGATGACTATAAAATACAGAACTGGTTTTGTACAAAACCAAATAGGCCAGAGGCACACAATGGCATAATGTAAACTACCGTAATAGACTAACTATTATGTTGCCTTGTGGATTTATTTTAGAGAGTCATGGAGATTGAAGCCAGGCAAACACCCCACATATTCATCTTTGTGGATGAGGCTGGTTTCAACTTGGCCAAAACACAGAGGCGAGGAAGGAATGTGATTGGAAAAGTGCCACACTGTATGTCCCAGGCCAGAGGGGTGCCAACATCACAATGTGTGCAGCAATATCCTCTGATGGATTGCTGTTACACAAACCGATAATTGGGCCATACAACACCGAGCATCTCGTTTAATTCCTGGATGACCTCTATGGAAGGGTTGTGCCAGGTGAGGAAAGGGTTGCAGTGATGCGATATCGGCCAATGTTTGTAAGTCACAAAGTGGTTTTCAGCCCATCCCAGGATGGTGTCACTTTTCCTCCCACTTTACTCTCCATTCCTCAAACCCATAGAGGAATTGTTTTCCTCATGGAGGTGGAAGGTTATGACCACCACCCACATGATCAAATATCCCTCCTGGACGCAATGAATGCTGGATGCCTGGACATGTCTGCAGAAGATTGCCTGGGATGGACCAGGCATGCCAAAATATTATTTCCTAAGTGTATTGCCCAAGATGACATCAAATCAAAATTTATTTGTCACATACACATGGTTAGCAGATGTTAATGCGAGTGTAGCGAAATGCTTGAGGTTCTAGTTCCGACAATGCAGTAATAACCAACGAGTAATCTAACCTAACAATTCCACAACTACTACCTTAATACACACAAGTGTAAAGGATAAAGAATATGTACATAAAGATATATGAATGAGTGATGGTACGGAACGGCATAGGCAAGATGCAGTAGATGGTATAGTGTACAGTCTATACATATGAGATGAGTAATGTAGGGTATGTAAACATAAAGTGGCATAGTTTAAAGTGGCTAGTGATACATGTGTTACATAAAGATGGCAAGATGATATACAGTACAGTATATACATATACATATGAGATGAGTAATGTAGGTATGTAAACATTATTTTAAGTGGCATTGTTTAAAGTGGCTAGTGATACATTTTTACATAATTTCCATCAATTCCCATTATTAAAGTGCTGGAGTTGAGTCAGTATGTTGGCAGCGGCCACAAAATGTTAGTGGTGGCTGTTTAACAGTCTGATGGCCTTGAGATAGAAGCTGTTTTTCAGTCTCTCGGTCCCTGCTTTGATGCACCTGTACTGACCTCGCCTTCTGGATGATAGCGGGGTGAACAGGCAGTGGCTCGGGTGATTGTGTCCTTGATGATCTTTATGGCCTTCCTGTGACATCGGTGGTGTAGGTGTCCTGGAGGGCAGATAGTTTGCCCCGGTGATGCGTTGTGCAGAACTCACTACCCTCTGGAGAGCCTTACGGTTGTGGGCGGAGCAGTTGCCGTACCAGGCGGTGATACAGCCCGACAGGATGCTCTCGATTGTGCATCTGTAGAAGTTTGTGAGTGCTTTTGGTGACAAGCCGAATTTCTTCAGCCTCCTGAGGTTGAAGAGGCGCTGCTGCGCCTTCTTCACAACGCTGTCTGTGTCGGTGGACCAATTCAGTTTGTCCGTGATGTGTACACCGAGGAACTTAAAACTTTCCACCTTCTCCACTACTGTCCCGTCGATGTGGATAGGGGGTGCTCCCTCTGCTGTTTCCTGAAGTCCACAATCATCTCCTTTGTTTTGTTGACGTTGAGTGTGAGATTATTTTCCTGACACCACATCCGAGGGCCCTCACTCCTCCCTGTAGGCCGTCTCTGTCGTTGTTGGTAATCAAGCCTACCACTGTAGTGTCGTCCGCAAACTTGATGATTGAGTTGAGGCGTGCATGGCCACGCAGTCGTGGGTGAACAGGGAGTACAGAGAGAGCTCAGAACGCACCCTTGTGGGGCCCAGTGTTGATGATCAGCGGGTGGAGAGTTGTTACCTACCCTCACCACCTGGGGGCGGCCGCGTCAGGAAGTCCAGGACCCAGTTG
Organism: Salvelinus sp. IW2-2015; assembly: GCF_002910315.2. Lineage (NCBI taxonomy): Eukaryota > Metazoa > Chordata > Actinopteri > Salmoniformes > Salmonidae > Salvelinus > Salvelinus sp. IW2-2015. The sequence goes on along the minus strand of NC_036843.1, from coordinate 5,794,878 downwards.
CACAGGGCGGGTCGAGACCCAGGGCTCGAGTTTGATGACGAGTTGGGAGGGTACTATGGTGTTAAATGCTGAGCTGTAGTCGATGAACAGCATTCTCACATAGGTATTCCTCTTGTCCAGATGGGTTAGGGCAGTGTGCAGTGTGGTTGCGATTGCGTCGTCTGTGGACCTATTGGGTCGGTAAGCAAATTGGAGTGGGTCTAGGGTGTCAGGTAGGGTGGAGGTGATATGGTCCTTGACTAGTCTCTCAAAGCCTTCATGATGACGGAAGTGAGTGCTACGGGGCGGTAGTCGTTTAGCTCAGTTTACCTTAGCTTTCTTGGGAACAGGAACAATGGTGGCCCTCTTGAAGCATGTGGGAACAGCAGACTGGGATAAGGATTGATTGAATATGTCCTTAAACACACCAGCCAGCTGGTCTGCGCATGTTCTGAGGACGCGGCTGGGAATGCCGTCTGGGCCTGCAGCCTTGCGAGGGTTAACACGTTTAAATGTTTTACTCACCTCGGCTGCAGTGAAGGAGAGCCCGCAGGTTTTGGTAGCGGGCCGTGTCAGTGGCGCTGTATTGTCCTCAAAGCGAGCAAAATAGTTATTTAGTCTGTCTGGGAGCAAGACATCCTGGTCCGCGACGGGGCTGGTTTTCTTTTTGTAATCCGTGATTGACTGTAGACCCTGCCACATACCTCTTGTGTCTGCGCTGTTGAATTGCGACTCTACTTTGTCTCTATACTGGGACTTAGCTTGTTTGATTGCCTTGCGGAGGGAATAGCTACACTGTTTGTATTCGGTCATGTTTCCGGTCACCTTGCCCTGGTTAAAAGCAGTGGTTTGCGCTTTCAGTTTCACACGAATGCTGCCATCAATCCACGGTTTCTGGTTTGGGAATGTTTTAATCGTTGCTGTGGGTACGACATCGTCAATGCACTTTCTAATGAACTCGCTCACCGAATCAGCGTATTCGTCAATGTTGTTGTTGGACGCAATGCGGAACAAATCCCAATCCACGTGATCGAAGCAGTCTTGAAGCGTGGAATCAGATTGGTCGGACCAGCGTTGAACAGATCTGAGCGCGGGAGCTTGCTGTTTTAGTTTATGTTTGTAGGCTGGAAGCAACAAAATGGAGTCGTGGTCAGCTTTTCCGAAAGAAGGGCGGGGGAGGCCCTTATATGCGTCGTGGAAGTTAGTATAACAATGATCCAAGGTTTTACCAGCCCTGGTGGCACAATCGATATGCTGATAGAATTTAGGGAGTTTTGTTTTCAGATTAGCCTTGTTAAAATCCCCAGCTACGATGAATGCAGCCTCAGGGTGTGTGGTTTCCAGTTTACAAAGAGTCAGATAAAGTTYGTTCAGGGCCATCGWTGTGTCTGCTTGGGGGGGRATATATACGGCTGTGATTATAATCGAAGAGAATTCCCTTGGTAGATAATGCGGTCGACATTTGATTGTGAGGAATTCTAAATCTGGTGAACAGAATGACTTGAGTTCCTGTATGTTGTTATGATCACACCACGTCTCGTTGATCATAAGGCATACACCCCCGCCCCTCTTCTTACCRGAAAGATGTTTGTTTCTGTCGGCGCGATGCGTGAAGAAACCAGCTGGCTGCACCGACTCCGTTAGCGTCTCGAGTGAGCCATGTTTCCGTGGAGCAGAGAACGTTACAATCTCTGATGTCTCTCTGGAATGTTACCCTTGCTCGGATTTCATCAACCTTATTGTCAAGAGACTGGACATTGGCGAGTAGTATGCTAGGGAGTGGAGCGCGATGTGCCCGTCTCCGAAGCCTGACCAGGAGACCGCTTCGTTTGCCCCTTTTTCGGCGTCGTTGTTTAGGGTCACCGGCTGGGATCAKATCCATTGTATTGGGTGGAAGGCAAAACACAGKATCHTCTTCGGGAGAGTCATATTCCTGGTTGTAACGATGGTGAGTTGACGTTGCTCTTATATTCAGTAGTTCCTCCCGACTGTATGTAATGAAACCTAAGATTACCTGGGGTACCAATGTAAGGAATAACACATAAAAAAACAAAATACTGCATAGTTCCCTAGGAACGCGAAGCAAAGCGGCCATCTCGGTCGGCGCCGGAGGATGTGATGTGGATGAGAACCTGTGTACAAATGCATAAGACAGGGTTGAATAGCATTGCTACTGTATCGGTCGATAGTGTATATTTTGGAATCACTCAATGCCCCAAAAAATGACATAAAACATATTGAAGCATATTGCATCATGTCTGATTCATTCTTGTAACAGATACTGCAGTGAATTCTAAACAGTAGAGAGGTGTCATTCTTGTTTTGTAAAGACATTGTTGTTAGTGTTTTTTAGGTCATTGTTTTATGAGTGACAAGTGTGCTTGTTGGGTGACAACCTTTGCTAGTGTTATGGAAGAATGAGTTGATTTGAGACATGTATGAAGTGTTTTGGTAGTTTTAGTGCATTTTGGATGTGAAATGTGCCATGGTAATAGTTGGTTAGGAGAACTTTGTGAAGAGTTTTGAAAAAGTGACCTAAGTATTGAGAAACGGGTCCTAGCGATTGTAAAAAAAAATGAATGTACCAGAAGTTTATTATGATTTATTCAAAGTAGCACATTCTTTCTACTGGGGGTAATTACGAGGATAGTTTTACAGGAAAACATCAGCTGGCGCTGTAATATGTAGGGCTGATATCCCTGAAGAAATGTACTGGACGCCTGTGGTTATTACCCCGGCGGATGTTATTGTTCAACGTGAAGAACAGTAATGAAATGACGTATGGCCTTTTACAACAGGTAGAAGTCCCCAACCCCAGCCGCCAGACAAGAGCATTAAAGATGAGATTCTGTCCAAGAGGAAATCTACTTGAGTTACCCCCACCCCCTTCCGAACCTCTTCACCACCCTCACTCGTCATTTTTCCCCCTTCCCCTTAGCTTAACCCTCTACCCCTCTCGTGCCTCAGCTCACAGAGAGAGCCGAAGAAAAAATTGGGGAAAGCACACTTTAGACAGACTTACAGCTTGTCATACAGTTCCTGTACCTTGACGCAAAAGGCGAGCTCGCCAGACATCTCCGCCACCGTCAGCATCTCTTTTTCAGCCCACCATCTCCTCCTTCTGCTGTCTGCATACAGGTGGTGAAAAGACAAATAGAGGAAGAAAGAGAAATAGAGAGAGAGAGTGGGATAGAGCATCGGGGAAAGAGTGTATCAAGTTTGCCCGCTCCTGCCAAAGACCTAAAGGGGCAATATAATTGACATTTTTCATTGGGAGATCGGCTCCCTTCTTGCCTAGTGACCAGGTTACCAGATGCTTTCTTCAAGAGTCTTATTTCACTCAGAAATAAGGCCTTTGTGCAGCGGTCTGGACCATCTCTAGTTCGCTCATCTGCAGCACCTATCCCATGGCCCGGAGAACTGGTATAGCTTACGTTAGCATGTCTACACAGTAAACTTATAGCATTGAGGAGCTCACCTCGTGTCATTTATGTTCAATTATTACGTCTTGTGACACTATGAAAAGGAGTCACCCCTTTCTTACGACATCTTTTCACATGTGGCAGGGAGACTTGATGCAGTTTATGGTGTCTAATTTACAGTATTTGAAACCACCATTCTGCCATTCGGGGGCCACCATAAATAGACACAGGAGGCAAATGGTGAGTCGCAAATGGAGGCACCGGCAGATATTTACTTCTGATCGAAAAACATAACCTTCTATCTTGAGGAATCTCTTTCGTGCCTTGACAATTTGCAGGGAGTCTAAATTGAGTTAGTGTACATATGAATGTCAGTTTGGACGAAGAGTCAATTGTTTTCTCAGTGCTTTTCCCCTGCTGTTTCCGTGATCTACGTATTCTGAAGTCTTTAAAAGAGGGAAAAAGATCACTATACTATTTTTGCAGTGCTGCTGCTCCTTTTGCAATCGTATATTTTTCTCCTCAGGAGCAAGGGAAGGGGAAGCAGTTTGCAGGAGGGCAGAAAGTCAACCGCGATGGAGAGACGATAGCTTACGCACCATTACCTCAGTATTTCAGGGTTCCATTGACAGATTTATGTCCCGAACCAGCCATTTCTTTTCTCTGCTCGTCTCTACCACTTGGCTGCCTAACCGTAGATAACGTATGTACTGTGCTGTAACATGTGATTGTCTGTCATTTGGATCTTTCCAAAAGCCACAAATTTACGACAACCCCTGTTTGAACCCTTGCACGTCCTCTACCTAAACCCCCCACCTCCCTCTGTCCCCCTCTTTTGCGACACAGTTATTGCTATGTGCCCCCGTGTCAGTGTTGTGTGAACGTTGTGATTTATATTAGAACCATAACCAGAAAAATGGATGCTACAAGCAGAGAGTGAGAGAGAGATGAAGGGACAGGACAACCAAGGCAGGAATAACTACAAGAGGAGTCACTTGGTAATCGAATACAGAAAGATTTGATTACAATACTTAATTTCCAATGTTTCAAATTAAGACACTTGTGTGGTTGCAAACACAAGCGCCCTTTCAAAGAACATATCAAGATCTGGCGATCAAGTCAGGAACCTGAGCCCAAGGACCATGCCTCGGGACTACATGGCCTGATGACTCCTTGCTGTCTCCCGTCCACCTGGTCATGCTGTTGCTCCAGTTTCAACTGTTCTGCCTGCGGCTATGGAACACTGACCTGCAGTCTTGGACTCTCTCTCTACCGCACCTGCTGTCTCTAACTCTGAATGATCGGCTATGAAAACCCAACTGACATTTACTCCTGAGGTGCTGACCTGTTGCACCCTCGACAACCACTGTAACTATTATTATTTGACCCTGCTGGTCATCTTTGAACATCTTGGCCATGTTCTGTTATAATCTCCAACCGGCACAGTCAGAAGAGGACTGGCCACCCCTCATAGCCTGGTTCCTCTAGGTTTCTTCCTAGGTTCTGGCCTTTCTAGGGAGTTTTTCCTGGCCACCGTGCTTCCACATCCGCATTGCTTGCTGTTAGGGGTTTTAGGCTGGGTTTTTCTGTACAGCACTTTGTGACATCGGCTGATGTAAAAAAAGGCTTTATAAATACATTTGATTGATTTATTGATTGAATGAAAATGGAAAGGAGTGGGTGGAGGGGGCAGTTGGAACACGGGCCTGTTCTAGGGACAACCTCTAGCCAACTTCTGTTTCACCTCATATAGCAGCAACAGACTGATCGTGCACATTAGCACCAGGCCCCCACCAGTAATTGCATTCGGAAATTTGTTCTGATCATTTCGACAACAAATCAGCCGTAAGGCTGTGGCTAATTTGAGCAACGAGCTTCCAATGATTTCCCGGAGTCTTTTTCTCATTCGAAATAAACATACATCCCTTACAGTTATTATACCCAACGTGAAGGAGGCCCCTCAGTCATATGTGGCACGCACACTCACACACTAATAACAGACATAACAAACCTGTCCACAAGGACAGTGCCAAGGCATAGCAATCTGTCAACAGGTAGAAGTAGATAATGACTCGATAGGATTGGCAAGAAAAGATGAAAAGGGCATAAAGTACATTATTTTATGAGAAAATTTGCCATTAGGAAAGAGTATGATGTGTTCAATACAATATGAATTAGTTTAAAAGGGCAATCAGTAGTACCCCAGTATAACACATAAACTTGTTTTACTCCAATGGTTGTCAACAAAGTAAATAAACAAATATTTGCCTTAGAACATGGTTAAAACTATAATTGGGATATCATGTATGGTCAGTCCTTTCATCCATAGCTCTGTCTATAAATTTGAGAGTGGTTCAATTTTTCCAGCCCCATTCCTTTAACATTGTACTGAAACAGGGTTGGAGAGAACATTTTGTTACGCTTTGTTTCTAACTGTTGATGGACACTTTAAAGTCTGAACCCAAATCAAAAGTCTTGGAAAAGCTGTTGCTTTTGTTTAGACCTGAAAACCCACACATACAGTTGAAGTCGGAAGTTTACATACACCTTAGCCAAATACTTTTAAATTCAGTTTCACAATTCCTGACATTTAGTTCTAGTAAAAATTCCCTGTCTTACGTCAGTTAGGATCACCACTTTATTTTAAGAATGTGAAATGTCAGAATAATAGTAGAGAATGATTTATTTCAGCTTTTATATCTTTCATCACATTCCCAGTGGGTCAGACGTTTACATACACTCAATTAGTATTTGGTTGCATTGCCTTTAAATTGTTTAACTTCGGTCAAATGTTTTGGGTAGCCTTCCACCAGGTTCCCGCAATAAATTGGGTGAATTTTGGCCCATTCCTCCTGACTGAGCTGGTGTAACTGAGTCAGGGTTGTCGGCTTCCTTGCTCACACACGCTTTTTCAGTTCTGCCCAAAAATTATCTATAGGAATGAGGTCAGGGCTTTGTGATGGCCACTCCATTACCTTGACTTTGTTGTCCTTAAGCCATTTTGCCACAAATTTGGAAGTATACTTGGGGTCATTGTCCACTTGGAAGACCCATTTGCGACCAAGCTATAACTTCCTGACTGATGTCTTGAGATGTTGCTTCAATATATCCACATACTTTTCCTGCCTCATGATGCCATCTATTTTGTGAAGTGCACCAATCCCTCCTGCAGCAAAGTACCCCCACAACATGATGCTGCCAACCCTGTGCTTCACGGTTGGGATGATGTTCTTCGGCTTGCAAGCATCCCCCTTTTCCTCCTGACATAACAATGGTCATTATGGCAAAACAGTTATATTTTTGTTTCTTCAGACAAGAGGACAATTCTCCAAAAAGTACGATCTTTGTTCCCATGTGCAGTTGCAAACCGTAGTTTGGCTTTTTTATGGGGTTTTATGAGCAGTGGCTTCTTCCTTGCTGAGCGGCCTTTCAGGTTGTCGATTTAGGACTCTTTACTGTGGATATAGGTACTTTTGTACCTGTTTCCTCCAGCATCTTTACAAGGTCCATTGCTGTTGTTCTCGGATTGATTTGCACTTTTCGCACCAAAGTACGTTTATCTCTCGGAGACAGAACGCGTCTCCTTCATGAGCGGTATGATGGCTGCGTGGTCCCATGGTGTTTATACTTGCATACTATTGTTTGTACAGATGAACGTGGTATCTTCAGGCATTTGGAAGTTGCTCCCAAGGATGAACTAGACTTGTGGAGGTCTACAGTTTTTCTGAGGTCTTGGCAATCTCTTTTGATTTTCCCATCATGTCATGCAAAAAGTTACTGAGTTTGAAGGTAGGCCTTGAAATACATCCACAGGTACATCTCCAATTGACTCAAATTATGTCAACTAGCCTATCAGAAGCTTCTAAAGCCATGACATAATTTTCTGTAAATTTCCAAGCTGTGAAAAAAAACTTCTTAGGCCTAGGCGTCCTGATGGCAGGACAACTTCCGGTGAAACTGGAGGGCGCGCAATTCAAATAAATAATCATCACAATTATGGATATGAAACATTTAGGAATATACAAGTGTTTTATGGCGTTTAAAAGCTTAAATTCTTGTTAATCTAACTGCACTGTCCAATTTACAATAGGCTTTACAGCGAAAGCATGCCATGTGATTGTTTGAGGACGGCAACCCACATCAAAATATTTTTACACAAGCACAGGTTTCATAAATTCACAAATAGCGATTAAATATTCACTTACTTTTTGAAAATCTTCTTCTGATTTGTCATCCAAAGGGTGCCAGCTCCAACATGTGGTGTCTTTTTGTTAGATAAAATCCTTCATATCCAAAAAAGTCAGTTTAGTTGGCGCCATCGATTTGATTAATCCACTCGTTCAACATGCAGATAAAATAATCCAAAAAGCTACCGCTAAACATTGTTAAAACAAGTCAAAATACATTTCTATAAAATCCTTAGGTACCCTAAAATGTAACTATAATATTTAATACGGAAAGAAGTATGTTCAATAGGAAAATGATATTAGCAGGTGTGCGTCCTCTTCGTCGCACACGCATAGACTGATTTCCAAGTCTGTATCCCAGTACTAAAACTCATAATTCTTCCTTGTTTGTACAAACAAGCCTGAAACATTGAACACAGACTACTGACATCCAGTGGAAGATATAGGAATTGCATACTGGGAGCTGTATTTATCTTTTACCCTACACGTTCTAATGGAAGAGCATGGGCTCTCAAATGGTTTTTCTTTGGATTTTCTCTTACCATATCTATTGTGTTATAGTCTCCTACATTATTTTAACATTTCTACAAGCTTCAAAGTGTTTTCCTTCTAATGGTACCAATTATATGCATATCCTGGCTTCAGGGCCTGAGCAACAGGCAGGTTACTTTGGGCACATCAGTCAGGCGGCAATGTAGAAAAATATAACCTAACCTAGTTTTTAAAGGCACAGTCAACCTAGTTCATGCAAACTTCTGACCCACTGGAATTGTGATAGTGAATTATAAATTAAATAATCTGTATGTAAAGAATTGTTGGAAAAATTACTTGTGTCATGCACAAAGTAGATGTCCTAACCGACTGGCCAAAACTATAGATGTTAAAACTTCTTCTAACTAGGGGGCGCAATTTTAACATTTGGCAAAATATGCGTACCCATTTTAAACTGCCTATTTCTCAGCCCCCGAAACTAGAATATGCATATAATATAAAAAACACTCTGAAGTTTCCAAAGCTGTAAGAATTATGTCTGTGAGTTAAACAGAACTGATATTGCAGGTGAAAACCTGAGAATTTCAAGCAGGAAGTCATTCCTTTTGTGAGCTCTGTGTTCCATGCCTTCCTATCGCATATGTGAAGTCTCATCAATAAGACCTCTTTTTCTATGTCTTCCCTAAGGTGTCAACAGCCTTTAGACGTAGTTTCAGGCCTTTATTTTGAAGGATGAGCCTGCAAGAGCACATTGGGTAAGTGGACAGGTGGGGGCTCTCCGGGTGATTTTTGCGCAATTCTGAAAGGTAGCCATTGTCTCTCTCGCTCCTAGTGAAAAGCCAACTGTCCCGGTTGATTTATTATCAAATAGATATGTGAAAAACACCCTGAAGTTGGATCAAAAACAACGTTTGACATGTTTATGTGGACATTATGGATATAATTTGGAATTTTTTCCGCCGTTGTCGCGAACGCTTTTTCCGGTGGATTCCTTGTGATGACGCATCAAACAAACGGATGTATTTGGATATAAAACATATCTTTATGGAACAAAAGGAACATTTGCTGTCTAACTGGGAGTCTCGTGAGTGAAACCAACCGAAGATCATCAAAGGTAAACGATTAATTTTATTGCTTTGCTGGTTTTTGTTACCGAGTTACCTGGTGCTAGCTGTTCGTATTGTTTTGTAGAGCGATCGATACATTTACACAAATGCCAGTATTGCTTTCGCTGGAAAGCATCATTTCAAAATCTGAGACGACAGATGGATTAACAAAAGGCTAGGCTGTGTTTTGCAATATTGCACTTGTGATTTCATGAAATTATATTTTATGATTACCCTCTGGCGCTAGCCTACGCTATGCTAGTCAGGGTTTTTAATGACAAAAATCCCGGATCCGGGATGGGGATTTCAGAAAGGTTTTAACAAGAATATTGTGGAGTGTATGTAAACTTCTGACTTCAACTCTATGTATTAGTGAAGCACCAATATGACATTTTTGGCCGATACCCAATATTTTCCTTGCCCAAAAAAAACGATACCGAAATATTCATTTTTTTTTAAACATTCTAGTTCAGTTAAATATGTATCACACACACACACACACACACACACACACACACACACACACACACACACCACACACAAACCCACACACACACCACACACACACCACACACACACACACACACACACACACACAGTGGTCTAAGACACTGCATCTAAGTGCAAGAGGCATCGCTACAGTCCCTGGTACGAATCCAGGCTGTATCACATCAGGCCGTGATTGGGAGTCCCATAGGGCAGCGCACATTTGGCCCAGCGTCGTCCGGGTTTGGCCGGGGTAGGCCGACTTTGTAAATAAGTATTTGTTCTTGCTGACTTGTTAAGTTAAATAAAGGTTGCACACACACAAACACACATCCCAAAAAGTTATTTTGTTGGCATTTACGTATGTCCCCATTACCAGTAAAACATAATCAAAACCAATTTTTTTATCTTACTTGCTGTGCTGTTTCGTTGTTTATTTGTTCATTCGTTTCATTCTCAGCCAGGATTTCTATGGAATGCAGTTTGGGTCTTTGTTATGTAATTTGTTTGTCAAAAAAGATACATGTGAAATTACACTATTTGACGTGTCAAATAAGCTTGTTGACCAATTAGGACCTGAATATGACTGCATGTCACATAATTTACATCATACCAGAGATTCTCAATTGGATTGAGGTCTGGGCTTTGACTAGGCCATTCCAAGACAGTTAAATGTTTCCACTTAAACCACCCAAGTGTTGATTTAGCCGTATGCTTAGGGTCATTGTGGTGAAGGTGAACCTCCGTCCCAGTCTCAAATCTCTGGAAGGCTGAAACAGGTTTCCCTCAAGAATTTCCCAGTATTTAGCTCCATCCATCACTCCTTCAAATCTGACCAGTTTCCCAGTCCCTGCCGATGAAAAAAATGGTGTTCTCGAGGTGATGAGAGCTGTTGTGTTTACACCAGACATAGTTTTTTCCTTGATGGCAAAAAATCAAAAATGTTGTATCATCTGACCAGAGTAACTTCTTCCATATGTTTGGGGAGTTTCCCACATGCCTTTTTCTTCAAGCAATGGCTTTTTTTCTGGCAACTCTTCCGTATAGCCCAGCTCTGTGAAGTGTACGGCTTCAAGTGATCCTATGGACAGATTCTCCAATCTCTGCTGTGGAGCTTTGCAGCTCCTTCAGGGTTATCTTTGGTCTCTTTGTTGTCTCTCTGATTAATGCCCTTTTTGCCTGGTCCGTGAGTTTTGGTGAGCGGCCCTCTTGGCAGGTTTGTTGTGGTGCCATATTCTTTCAATTTTTTTAATAATAGACTTAATGGTGCTCCGTGGAATGTTCAAAGTTTTGGATATTTTTTTATAACCCAACCCTGATCTGTACTTCTCCACAACTTTGTCCCTAACCTGTTTGGAGAGCTCCTTGGTCTTCATGGTGCCGCTTGGTGGTGCCCCTTGCTTAGTGGTGTTGCAGACTCTGGGGCCTTTCAGAACAGGTGTATATATACTGAGATCATGATACACTTAGATTACACACAGGTGGACTTTATTTAATGAATTATGTTACTTCTGAAGGTAATTGGTTGCACCAGATCTTATTTAGGGGCTTCAAAGCAAAGGGGATGAAAACATATACACGCACCACTTTTTTATATTTCACTTCACCAATTTGGACTATTTTGTGTCCATTACATGAAATCTAAATAAAATCCATTTAAATTTCAGCTTGTAATGCAACAAAATAGGAAAAACGTCAAGGGGGATGAATTCTTTTGCAAGGAACTTATATGTCTAGAGCTAATTAATACAACATTTTACGTTTTTGTCTGAAGCCGAAAACCACAAGAAATTCTAAATCTAATTTGACCTCTGCACTAACGAGGTCTTTTAGCATGCATCGCTTGACACCTGCTGGAGTACTGTAGCTTTATTGATATACTGTACTTCAACAACAGATGTATTCAAATTGAACGGTTGATTAGGAATTAAACCTTTCAAACAGACTAATAAATACTCTTAGAGTAGGTTTACCCCATCAATGTACTTGGTAATGTAAACTTGGGGTTTTCCTGGACAGAGATTAAGCCTAGTCCTGACTAAAAAACAAGATCAATGGAAAATCTAAATCCAAATAATGTTCTTGTCCAGGACTAGGTGTAATCTGTGTCTATGAAACAAAGAGTACTTTGGAGGCCAAACAAAATAACCTGCAGGCTGCCAGTTGGAGAACCCTGATGTACACAGTCAAGTTGCAACAGTTAGCTAGCTAGTTTGCCTCAGACAGCTATGACCGGGAGAGGTTTTGCATAATGTTAGGCGAGTCAAAACGGCATACTGGATTTTTGGGGGGAATTATTGTACCAGTGTTGAACGTCCAAACAGAAATAGCTAACTCTCTATTATATTAAGTAATACATATTTAAGGTAAAAAGTTGTTGCTTTGTTTGTTGAAACTGGATCGCTGGGCAGTGACGGTTGTTAGCTAGCTAGCTTTCTTGCTAGCTACCGTTAGTTAAAACAGATGAAAGGCGGTTAGCCTTTGGTTAACCGCTGGTTTTTAACCAGTGGTTAAAGATATCCATGTGTGCCTTTTTCTGCAGATCAAGCTAACAAAAAACATATCAAATGTTAAAGCATGCAGGCTATCTGGCTTGATTTCAATTGTAAATATGCCTGAGAATTCAACAAAATATATTGAGTGACAATGCTTTCAGAACATAACGTTATCTAGCTAGCTAGCTAATAACTTTTCAGCTAGCTACTGGCTGCCAGGCAACTGTGCCAAGCAGATAGGACAGGAGAAGGACGTAGCTTCGATTCGTCACAGCCCCGAACATGAATCAAATAGATATCAAATCGAGACATGCTGCTGTTTCTCCTTCAACAATGATGAATTATTAGCATGTTAGCATGTGTGTTTCTCCATGTAATGAGCTAGTTTCCCTAATTTTCACTGTACAAATCTTCGTAAAATATTCAGACCCATTGACTTCTTCCACATTTTGTTAAGTTACAGCCTTATTCTAACATTTCTTAAATACACACCATACCCCATAGTGAGAAAGTGAAAACATGGTTTTTAGAAATGTTTGCAAACATATTAAAACTTGTTATGGCTGCAACCCGACACCGGTACACCTATGACAACATCCAGCTCAAGTGCAGGGCGCGAAATTCAAAATCTATTTTTTTTTTATATTTAACTTTCACACATTAACAAGTCCAATACAGCATATGAAAGGTACACATCTTGTGAATCAAGCCAACATGTCCGATTTTTAAAATGTTTTACAGGGAAGACAAAATATGTAAATCTATTAGCTAACCACGTTAGCAAAGAATCCATTTTTTTTACTCCATCAGTTTTTTACTCCATCACTAGCTATCACAAATTCGACCAAATAAAGATATATATAGCCACTAACCAAGAAACAACTTCATAAGATGACAGTCTGATAACATATTTATTGTATAGCATATGTTTTTTTTTGAAAAATGTGCATATTTATGGTATAAATCATAAATTACATTTCAGCTACAATCAGAAATTGCACCGAAAGCAGCCATAACATTTACAGACACCAACGTCAAATACCTAATTACTCATCATAAAACATTTCTGAGAAATACATACTGTGCAGCAATTGAAAGACAGGATTCTTGTGATTCCAGACAATATTTCCGATTTATTAAATGTTTTACAGCGAAAACAAAATGTAGCGCTATATTAGCATAGCCACAATAGCCAGACACACTTGGGCGCCCACGACCAGTTGACATGCACGACAGATATGAAATAACATTATAAATTGGGTCTTACTTTTGCTGATCTTTCATCAGAATGTTGATCAAGGTGTCCTTTGTCCAGATGAGTCGTTGTTTGGATTCAGAATGGCAACTTTCCCTCTTCATTTAGCATGGGTACTGGTCGACTGGCACGGATCTGTCCAACGTAAAAAAAAGTCAGAGAACGGAACGCGGCAAAACTCCTGAAAAAATTCAAATAATCTGATTAAACTATATTGAAAAAACATACATCACGATGATATGGTCACATTTATCAAATAAAAATCGAGCCGGAGATAGTTGTCGTCCGAAACGGCAGCAAAACAGAACACAATCTCTCTTCCAAGTCGCGCGCTTCAGACTTCCGGAAGTGGTCGGTCACGTCAAAGAAATAGCTTTTATTCCACCTCAGAACAAGATGAACACAAAATTCCTTCTCTCACATCCTCTTGACACCCAGAGGAAGGCGTATGAAGTGTACGTAGGGTCCTACGTATCATGACCATGTATAGGCAGAACGTTGAAGAGAGCAATAGATTTCTGACATTCTACTTCCTGGTCAGGGAAAGTGCTGCCAAATGACTTCTGTTCCACTCAGAGAAAAAATTCAAACGGTTTTAGAAACTAGAGATTGTTTTCTATCCAATAGTAATAATAATATGCATATTGTACGAGCAGGAATTGAGTACGAGGCCGTTTGAAATGGGCACCTTTTTTCTGGCTACTCAATACTTTCCCTGCAGCCATAACAGGTTAAAAACTAAATCAGAAATACCGTATTTACATACGTTTTCAGACCCTTTGTTATGTTCTCTGGGATATGTGGGACGCTAGCATCCAGCCAGTGAAATTGCAGGGCGCCAAATTCAAAACTACAGAAATCTCATAATTAAAATTCCTCAAACATACAAGTATTATACACCATTTTAAAGATAAAATTCTTGTTAATCCAGCCACACTGTCTGCTTTCAAAAAGGCTTTTCGGCGAAAGCACACCTTGCTAGGTCAGCTATGTTAGGTCAGCGCCTAGCCACAGAAAACCATACAGCCATTTTCCAAAGAAGGAGAGGTGTCACACAACTCAGAAATAGCATTATAAATATTCACTTACCTTTGATCTTCATTGGAATGCACTCCCAGGATTCCCAGTTCCACAATAAATGTTTGTTTTGTTCGATAAAGTCCATAATTTATGTCCAAATACCTCCTTTTTGTTTGCGCGTTTAGTCCTGTAATCCAAATGCACAATGCGCCAGACGAAAAGTCAAAAACAAAAAATCCAGACGAAAAGTCAAAAAGTTCCATTAATGTTCGTAGAAACATGTCAAACGATGTATAGAATCAATCTTTAGGATGTTTTAATCATAAATCTTCAATAATATTCCAACCGGACAATTCCTTTGTCTTTAGAAATGAAAGGGAACGCAGCTCACACTCACGGCCGTGCGCTTGACTTAGCTCATGGCATTCTGCCAGACCCCTGATTCAAACAGCTCTTATTCGCTCCCCCTTCATAGTAGAAGCTTGAAACAACGTTCTAAAGACTGTTGACATCTAGTGGAAGCCGTAGGAAGTGCAATATGATCCCATAGACACTGTATATTGGATAGGCAATCCCTTGAAAAACTACAAACCTCAGATTTCCCACATCCTGGTCTGATTTTTTCTCAGGTTTTTTCCTGCCATACGAGTTCTGTTATACTCACAGACATCATTCAAACAGTTTTAGAAACTTCAGAGTGTTTTCTATCTAAATCTACTAATACTATGCATATTCTAGCTTTTGGGCCTGAGTAGCAGGCAGTTTACTCTGGGCACCTTATTCATCCAAGCTACTCAATACTGCCTTGCAGTCCCAAAGAAGTTATGAGACTCGAAATTGAGCTCAGGTGCATCCTGTTTCCATTGATCATCCTTGAGATGTTTCTACAACTTGATTAGAGTACACCTGTGGTGAATTCAATTGATTGGACATGATTTGGAAAGTAACACACCTGTCAATTAAAGGTCCCACAGTTGACAATGCATGTCAGAGCAAAAACCAAGGTATGAAGTCAAAGGAATTGTCCTTAGAGCTCCGAGACAGGATTGTGTCGAGGCACAGATCTGGGGAAGGGTACCAACACATTTCTGCAGCATTGAAGGTCCCCAAGAACACAATGGCCTCCATCATTCTTAAATGGAAAAAGTTCGGAACCACCAAGACATCCTAGAGCTGGCCGCCCAGCCAAACTGAGCAATCAGGGCAGAAGAGCCTTGGTCAGGGCGGTGACCACACACCCGATGATCACTTTGAGAGGGCTCTAGAGTTCCTCTATGGAGATAGAAGAACATTCCAGAAGGGCAACCATCTCTGCAGCACTCCACCAATCAGGCCGTTATGGTAGAGTGACCAGCCACTCCTCAGTAACAGGCACATGACAGCCCGTTGGAGTTTGCCAAAAGGCACCTAAAGACTCTCAGACCATGAGAAACCAGATTCTTTGGTCTGATGAAACCAAGATTCAACTCTTTGGCCTGAATGCCAAGCTTCACGTCTGGAGGAGACCTGGCACCATCCTTGCTGTAAAGCATGGTGGTGGAAGCATCATGCTCTCGGGATGTTTCAGGGACTGGGAGACTTGTCAGGATCGAGGCAAAGATGAACGGAGCAAACTATAGAGAGATCCTTGATGAAAACCTACTCCAGAGCGCTCAGGACCTCAGACTGGGGCGAAGGTTCACCTTCCAACAGGACAACGACCCTAAGCAGACAGTCAAAACAACGCAGGAGTGGCTTCGGGACAAGTCTCTGAATGTCCTTGAGGTGCCCAGCAAGAGCCTGGACTTGCTCTGGAGAGACCTGTAAATAACTTTGCAGCAATACTCACCATCCAACATGACAGAGCTTGAGAGGATTTGCAGAGCAGAATGGGTGAAACTCCCCAAATACAGGTGTGCCAAGCTTGTAGCGTCATACCCAAGAAGTACTAAGTACAGGGTCTGCATACTTATGTAAATGTGATATTTAAAACATTAAAAAAAAATATATATATATATTTTGTGTAGATTGTTGAGGGGAAAAAACTATTTTATACGTTTTAGAACAAGGCTG
Organism: Salvelinus sp. IW2-2015; assembly: GCF_002910315.2. Lineage (NCBI taxonomy): Eukaryota > Metazoa > Chordata > Actinopteri > Salmoniformes > Salmonidae > Salvelinus > Salvelinus sp. IW2-2015. The sequence goes on along the minus strand of NC_036843.1, from coordinate 5,778,384 downwards.
TAACCTAACAAAATGTGGAAAGCGTCAAAGGGTCTGAATACTTTCCAAAGGCACTGTAGGTTTTAATTACATCAACAACACATTTCTTGGATATTCATACTGAAGGCATTTCTCATAATTATCATGTCTCTGTCACTGTTTACAACTTAGTGGAATTGATTAAATGTCTCCTGAATTCTCACTTATGCGATAATGCTTATATTTTGTCCATCCTTCCTGCAAGAAAACTAGCGAATGGATCGTTGTGCCATCGGGTGACCACTTAGGGAATGGAGTTCTCAGCTGATGTTCCGGAATATTGAGTATTGACAGAGAAAAGAGAGGAACATTGAATTTAACATGCATTGGTCGTTCAAATCCTAATATAGAATATCGTCGCTTCTATAATGTTTTGCCCTGGCAGTTTTAAGGTAGACTAAACGGAGTCATCAAAAGCATTAGTCATTTTCACTGAATATGTAAGAAAGCACCTCTGGGTCAAAATTGAGCAACTCTAGCAGCTGGTATTTTATCAGGTGAGTCCACACAGGAGCTCTGTATGTGTCTAACAGTGGGATCAGGTAAGAATGAGATGCGTCATGTTTTTTAGCTTTGTCTTTTTACCAGTGATCCTATCTAAATCTTTCGTCTCCGCTCTCTGTGTTTCAGCACTTCCTCCTGATTGAGACTGCATTTCCATTAAATACTTCACTGCCTCATTGACTTCTGTTTGTGTGTGTGTGTGTGTTTGCAGCCTGTGCGCATGCGTATTTGTTTGTGTATGCGTGCATTCTCAGGCAATTGTTTATGTTCACAGCTAGTGACACCTCCTAGCTTGCCCTATTCTGTTTCCCGGAGAGTGAGAACATGGTAGGAACAAGACAGTCATCTCACTCCAAACAACAAAGGGATCATATAGAAAGGGATCATACATTTTTCTTTGACTAAAAGGAATCAAACTATTTGCCATCTGCCATTTTCTGTCTCATGTTTTCTGGGTCCCCAGAGAGTGTACTGTACTGCCTGCTCTCTCTCCAAATTAAATTAGGTTTCCTTCTCAAATACGCTGAAAACTACATATACAGTGAGGGAAAAAAGTATTTGATCCCCTGCTGATTTTGTACGTTTGCCCACTGACAAAGATATTATCAGTCTATAATTTTAATGGTAGGTTTATTTGAACAGTTAGAGACAGAATAACAACAAAAATATCCAGAAAAATGCATGTCAAAAATGTTATAAATTGATTTGCATTTTAATGAGGGAAATAAGTATTTGACCCCTTCTCAATCAAAAAGATTTCTGGCTCCCAGGTGTCTTTCATACAGGTAACGAACGGAGATTAGGAGCACACTCTTAAAGGGAGTGCTCCTAATCTCAGTTTCTTACCTGTATAAAAGATACCTGTCCACAGAAGCAATCAATCAATCAGATTCCAAACTCTCCACCATGGCCAAGACCAAAGAGCTCTCCAAGGATGTCAGGGACAAGATTGTAGACCTACACAAGGCTGGAATGGGCTACAAGACCATCGCCAAGCAGCTTGGTGAGAAGGTGACAACAGTTTCTGTGATTATTCGCAAATGGAAGAAACACAAAAGACCTGTCAATCTCCCTCAGCCTGGGGCTCCATGCAAGATCTCACCTCGTGAAGTTGCAATGATCATGAGAACGGTGAGGAATCAGCCCAGAACTACACAGGAGGATCTTGTCAATGATCTCAAGGCAGCTGGGACCATAGTCATCAAGAAAACAATTGGTAACACACTATGCCGTGAAGGACTGAAATCCTGCAGCGCCCGCAAGGTCCCCCTGCTCAAGAAAGCACATATACATGCCCGTCTGAAGTTTGCCAATGAACATCTGAATGATTCAGAGGACAACTGGGTGACCGTGTTGTGGTCAGATGAATCCAAAATGGAGTTCTTTGGCATCAACCCAACTTGCCGTGTTTGGAGGAGGAGGAATGCTGCCTATGACCCCAAGAAACCATCCCCACCGTCAAACATGGAGGTGGAAACATTATGCTTTGGGGGTGTTTTTCTGCTAAAGGGACAGGACAACTTCACCGCATCAAAGGGACGATGGACGGGGCCATGTACCGTCAAATCTTGGGTGAAAACCTCCTTCCCTCAGCCAGGGTATTGAAAATGGGTCGTGGATGGGTATTCCAGCATGACAATGACCCAAAACACACGGCCAAGGCAACAAAGGAGTGGCTCAAGAAGAAGCACATTAAGGTCCTGGAGTGGCCTAGCCAGTATCCAGACCTTAATCCCATAGAAAATCTGTGGAGGGAGCTGAAGGTTCGAGTTGCCAAACGTCAGCCTCAAAACCTTAATGACTTGAAGAAGATCTGCAAAGAGGAGTGGGACAAAATCCCTCCTGAGATGTGTGCAAACCTGGTGGCCAACTACAAGAAACGTCTGACCTCTGTGATTGCCAACAAGGGTTTTGCCACCAAGTACTAAGTCATGTTTTGCAGAGGGGTCAAATACTTATTTCCCTCATTAAAATGCAAATCAATTYATAACATTTTTGACATGCGTTTTTCTGGATTTCTTTGTTGATATTCTGTCTCTCACTGTTCAAATAAACCTACCATTAAAATTATAGACTGATCATTTCTTTGTCAGTGGGCAAACGTACAAAATCAGCAGGGGATCAAATACTTTTTTCCCTCACTGTAGCTAAAGGACATTGGGCAAAACTGCAAAAAAAAACAAAATATGGTGAAATTTTAGAGACGAGGAAGATGTCTGGAAATGTTCTATACCTAAAACCTTTTGTTCACATGTGCATTCCTTATCTGCCACATCTCATCCATCTCTCTTGATGTGGACAATTGAATTAGGGGTCACCCTCCCACTTCTCCCCCCACCCATCACGAGCGATCCGTCTTCCATTCGCTACACAGTGACTTGGATGACACCCAGGCCATGTTGACCCAGAGAGGGTTTACACACACACCCTGTTGCTCTAAGTGCAGGGTAAACACAGCCAAGCGACGCCTACCCTGTCTTATCTCTATCACCTGCAGCCTCCCCTACTGCCTACCCACCCTCCCCTACAGAGAAGCAGGTGGTCCCTACATGGCTGCTCACCTTCCTCCTGTCTCTGCCAGACAGACCCTATCCATCTCCCTAGACACTCCGTCATCCACCATTCCCTAAATCCCCCACTGAGTGCCTATATATATATATATATATACATAAATGAAAAGTGAAATACTACTTACAAAGTTTGCCACTCAGGGTGTGGTTAAGTGGTCTGTACATATCCTTACAGTAGTATTGAAATTTTATCTAAAATTAAAAGGAATTATATGTACATTTCTCATGAAATATTTGGCAACAACCAATTTGGTGCAGTGCACGATTCCATACTCCACGTTTTCAGAAAATGAAACATATAATTTCTGTAATATACTCTCATACTGCTATGCATATGAGATGTTATGATCCCGAGCCAAGAGTGTCTAAACCTCTGGCACGCCGGTATAGCAGAATGACACATGTTGTGTCATTTTCCATGGCTCTGACTCTGTAGTGGACGACGCAGGCTCAGCCTTGTTAGGTCTGTCATATCACATCTTGTAGTGTGATGTCGTATACTAGAGAGCACAGATGGCTTAACGCTTGGCCCGTTTGGGTAAATTGGTAGCATAGCTTGTAGCTCTCTAGGCATGTTGGCCAGGGAGAAATGTATGACAAACAAAACAGAGGGTATTATGTATCATGTCCCTCCAGGTAGCTATTGGGTCTATAATGAATACGCTAGCGAGACTAGCCATAGATTCTGCCTTGGCGCTCGGTGGAAATAGCTTCATCATTCAATCGCCGTCACTGCCATCGATGAACAATTTGATTGTTGTTATAAATCGACGTACTGGCAACTTCCTGCCTGGCCTGTTCAGTGAGAGTTGTTTTCTTTATCCTGTAATTGAAGGTCTATTTGAAAGAGCCAATTTTAAATCGGTGTTTGTTTCATTTCATAGCCTGCATTGCAAATGCCGTCAACAGTCCTGACTTCAAAAATAAATACAGAAGTCACAAATTGGGAAACATCCCTGTTATATTTAAGATGCTGGTGCACAACCTCAGTCAACTTATTTCTATCATATCAAGACTAATTCAAGTAATTAATTGAGCTCAAATTCATCTCAAATGGTTGTAGCTCTTGTATCATCTGAAGGAGAACAAAGAACATAGAAATATTATTACTACAATGCCGCAAAAATTTTCAATTCTAGTCATTCTATTTTATATATCTAAGGGCACAAACCAAAGGCAACGCAATTAAGCAGGTTCTAACACCTATGTCTAAACAAATACTAATACTCCCTTCTCTCAAATTTGAGTAACTATTTCTGTCATATCCAGCATGATTGAATTATTTAATTGAGTACAAAGTAATCTGAAATGGTTGTCACACCTGTATCACCCTCCAAAGGATAGCTAACAACCAACATCATTCCGTATGGTCTAACAGCACGTAGGTCTAGACAGTTACTAATACTCCTTTCACTCCAAGTTGAAGAAACTAGACAAGATTGTGTGAGGCTATCTGCTGGAATGTAATAATCTCCTCACCTCCTAAGAACAAGAGGCTCTTATCTCTCTGACCCTTCTGCCATTTCCTTTCTCCCTCGGGGTTAGTGGACATGGAGACAGGGTGCGTAAATCACTGTCTTCAATATCTACCTCTCTGTAGTACTTCTTTGACACATTGGGTCACATTGGGGAGACCATTGCTCTCTCTTTCTCTTTTTCCCATTTCTTTCCTCATCATCTCTCTAAATACAGTATATCCTCTCTCGCTCTCTCTCTCTTGCTCTCTCTCTCTCGCTCTCTCATCCTGCCTATCTCCCTTTCTTCCTCTGTTGACTGTAATGGTTTAATTGGGGGATGTTTAGACAGTTATGGTGATGCTGAAGAGGGTGAGTTTGTGCTGTGGGGGCTCACTGAGGCTGGGTGGTTTGTGGGAGATAAAGGTCCTTCTCTGTGTTTGTGTGAGTCCTGCAATTAGGTCCTGCCACAACACAGGCTGGAGAGCCAACATCAGCTGCTGTTCCACTGCATTACGTACAGAGAGGGAAAGGGAGAGAGAGAGGGAAGGGAAAAGAATGCGTATGGGGGGTGGGTGTAGGTGTGAAAGTGGGAGGAGATAGAAAGAAACAGACGCAAAGAGAGAGAGAAGATGGCCAGAGGTAGATCGAGAGCAGGAGTGGGAAAGAAAAATGTACTTTAAATCAAAAGCACAGGCCTTGCCTCTCTCCTGTTTTCCCTCCATTTGAGCTTTTCCCTTCATGAGGCAAGGCCGCTCCCACTCGAAATGCGAACCCATCGTTGCCACAGAGTGATGTCACACCGTCATGTCATTTATTGACACTGAGTCACTCATATGTGAATTGATTGCCCTCCATCTATGCATCCATGCAGCTTGAAGGTTTAGAGGCCATGATTATTTGCATCATTGTGTCAAGAGATATAGTACTAAAACACTTTAGTGTCTCCCTTGAGCATAGGTCCTGGCAGAGTTGTGCGGACACATGACAACTGCGCATTGGAGGAATGCACAGATTTAAAGAGGAGTCCGTAATTTGCTTTCTAATGATCATGATCTTTTCCTCAAAGAAATTCATGATTTTAGCACTGCTGAAGTGAAAGCCATCCTCTCTTGCGGAATGCTGCTTTTTAGTTAGCGTTGCAACAGTATCAAACATTTATTTTGGCTTGTTCTTATTTTCCTCAATTAAGTTGGAAAAATAGGATGATCAAGCAGCAGTGAGGGCTCTTCGATACTGCACGGTACTGTCTTTCCAAGCTAGTCGGAAGACTTCCAGTTTGGTGTGGCGCCATTTTCTTCCAATTTTCTGGAAGCTTGCTTCAGAGCTCGGGTATTTTCTGTATAGCAGGGAGCTAGTTTCTTATGAAAAATGTTTTTAGGGTGTGACTGCATCTAGGGTATTGCGCAAGGTTAAATTAAGTTCCTCAGTTAGGTGGTCCTTGGGTAGGCAGAGGCAGTCTGGAAGGGCATCAGGGATCTTTGGGTTGTCTGAGAATTTATAGCACGACATTTGATGATCCTTGGTTGGTGTCTGAGCAGATTATTTGTTGCGATTGCTAACGTAATAAAATGGTGGTCTGATAGGATTATGAGGAAAAACATTAAAATCCACAACATTTATTCCATGGGACAAAACTAGGTCCAGAGTATGACTGTGGCACCCTCTTTTACACCGCTATTTTTATTTTACTGCTGCTCTTTAATTACTTGTTACTTTTAACAACGGATTACATATTTGATTAATCAAACTTGTTTTTGTGTGTTTATAAAATAGTAATGTTAAATGATCTATCATATTTCACATTTAGTAATGACAAATGCATTTGAAACATCACGCACACTAAACAAATGTTATGACTTACAACAATTCTCTTATCAATATGAGTGGTAAAAAAAGGTACTTGTGCATTGATAACCACACCAAAGTACTAAAATAAAGAGTCTATTTCACACGATAGACTGCTGAATTTGCAAGATAACATTCCTTTCATTTTGATTTTGGCACATATTAAAATGTGCCACTGACTTGCCCATGGATTTATGTTTCAACATTGTCTCAATTAAGAGTTTGGCGTTCAACTAGCCCTGTGTGACATGCACACGCAGTTACATGGCTGCTAGCATTAGCAGCAGGCGGACGAGTGATATCCACCGTCGTAGAACGGAGCTGGAATGGGAAGCTAACTGAAGCCGGCTGGCTGTAGAAACCTTGAGCAGATCTAGCTTGCTTCATAGTATACTTCTCTGACCCGCTGGGGCATATCTCAATAACTGAGCACCAATAACTTAGCATCAACAACCTAAAGTTTCTCTTTTTAAAGAAAATTACCCAACTAAGTGATCCAAAGCCTGCAACCCAGTTTTACCGATATGGATTCCAGCTTTAACGGACAGGATTGCATGCGAGTGGCACAATTTGAGAGAACTTTCAATAACATTAATATTGAATTAAATAAACATAGATGTACAGTACCAGTCAAAAGTTTGGACACACCTATTCATTCAAGGGTTTTTCTTTATTTTTACTATTTTCTACATTGTAGAATAATAGTGAAGACATCAAAACTATGAAATAACACAGATGGAATCATGTAGTAACCGAAAAAGTGCTACTTATTTTATATTTTGAGAAAGTAGCCACCCTTTGTCTTGATGACAGCTTTGCACCACATGCTTGGCATTCTCTCAACCAGCTTCACGAGGTAGTCACCTGGAATGCATTTCAATTAACAGGTGTGCCTTGTTAAATGTTAATTTGTGGAATTTCTTTCCTTCTTAATGCGTTTGAGCCAATCAGTTGTGTTGTGACAAGGTAGCGGTGGTAAACAGAAGATCGCCCTATTTAGTAAAACACCAAGTCCATATTATGGCAAGAACAACTCAAATAACCAAAGAGAAATTACAGTCCATTACTTTAAGACATGAAGGTCAGTCAATATGGAACATTTCAAGAACTTCTTCAAGTGCAGTCGCAAAAACCATCAAGAGCTATGATGAAACTGGCTCTCATGAGGACCGCCACAGTTAAGGAAGACACAGAGTTACTTCTGCTGCAGAGGATACGTTAATTAGAGTTACCAGCCTCAGAAATTGCAGCCCAAATAAATTCTTCAGAGTTCAAGTAACAGACACATCTCAACATCAACTGTTCAGAGGAGACTGCGTGAATCAGGACTTCATGGTCAAATTGCTGCAAAGAAATCACTACTAAAAGGACCCCAATAATAAGAAGAGACTTGCTAGGGCCAAGAAACCCCTTAGCAATGGACATTAGACTGCTGGAAATCTGTCCTTTGGTCTGATGAGTCCAAGTTTGAGATGCTTTGCTGGTGACACTGTCAATGATTTATTTAGAATTCAAGGCACACTTAACCAGCATGGCCACAACAGCATTCTGCAGCGATATCCCATCTGTTTTGCGCTTAGAGGACTATCATTTGTTTTTCAACAGGACAATGACCCAACACACCTCCAGGCTGTGTAAGGGCTATTTGACCAAGAAGGAGAGTGATGGAGCGCTGCATCAGATGAACTGGCCTCCACAATTAACCCACATCAACCCAATTGAGATGGTTTGGGAAGAGTTGGACCGCAGAGTGAAGGAAAAGCAGCCAACAAGTGCTCAGCATACGTGGGAACTCCTTCAAGACTGTTGGAAAAGCATTCCACGTGAAGCTGGTTGAGAGAATGCCAAGAGTGTGCAAAGCTGTCATCAAGGCAAAGGGTGGCTACTTTGAAGAATCTAAAATCTAAAATATATTTTGTTTAACACTTTCTAGTTTACTATATGATTACATAGTTTTGTCTTCACTATTATTCTACAATGTAGAACATAGTAAAACTAAAGAAAAACCCTTGAATGAGTAGGTGTGTCGAATCTTTTGACTGGTCCTGTATATGTGAGGGGGCTGCCTTAGTCCTTTATATAAAAAAAAAACAGACTGCATTGCTGTACTTTAAGTTACTGGATGTAATCAATTGACTTTACAGTATATTACTGGATTCCTTTGGCTACAGTTAAACTCACCACATACAGTATACGGTCAAAACTTGACAGTTGGGCACATGCAGTGCAATCTTCAGTGAAATATATCTTCACAAGAATTCTGGTAAGATTTCACAAGCTAACAGTCATGACCGAATGCATGAACATGCCTGTTTAACTTATTAGCCTGCCATAAGATTGAAGGGATATGATGTTCATCAAGTTTGGGAAATTATTTAAGAAGTTTAAAAGGGGAAGGAAGTAAATAGAATGATGTAGCAATAGTTGGCACTATTATTGCAAAACATGATTCATGGTTGAAGTAGCACTCATTATTCTCATTATAGAGAGAGTTATGGGTACAAGTTAACATACTGTTTTTAAACATAAGATAGAAGTAAAACAGATATATAAGAATGAACAATAAAAAATCATTAGATATTAACATTATTTGGGTCCTCTTTCGATATCGTCAGTTATTGGTATCATACTGGCTATTCCGTCCCTTTTATAGAGTTGTTGAATACAGTCTTACACTGTGGTCTTACACAAATGTATGTTGTATGTTTAGTAAAAAATAAAACGATACAGAAGACATTCTCTGACCATCTTACCCACATGTAGACCTGAGCCCATTCAGATATTTTGAGCTGTTGGGTTTTTAATTTTCTCCTCTCTAGAAGAGGAGACGAGAGGGCGTTCACTGAGGGAAATTGATGAGAAAATGGAATGCAATCTGCCGAGTAGACCAGCACAAATGAAGTCAGCTCTCATGGGCAAAAAGGAAACAGAATGAGAAAGTCTGGACAATGTTTTAACTCGTTTCAGGGGTTGGGAGACAGCAATCTGTAGTTTCAATTCCCTTGTGGTAGTCTCATAAGATTAATTTCATGTTTTTCCAAATAGATTGTTTCTATATGGTATGGTTTCATTTGATCTATTTTTCACTCGGCCACATTAAGGCTACCTTCCAAGAGCTTCACATTATCCAAACATAGGATACATTTTTCAAAGAAAATGTCTGTTTGGACGTTTTAAAATCTTTCAATATTGAACTCTTTTGATGCCAGGTTAGGAATGGAAACATATTTCCTACATGATCTGCTTCGCCTCAGTTGCTTTCACCAATTTGTGACGCAACACTTGATTTATTCTCCCTGTACTTGCAAACACAACACGTTGTTCCAGCAGCATACCACCCTGCATCCCACTGCTGAAGCTAAGCAGCGTTGGTCCCTGGATGGGAGACCAGATGCTGCTGGTAGTGGTGTTGGAGGACCACTAGGGGGCACCCTTTCCACTGGTCTATAAGAATACATCCCAATTCCCCAGGGCAATGATTGGGGATATTGCTCTGGTTAGGGTGCTGTCTTTCAAATGGGATGTTAAACAGGTGTCTTGACTTGCTATGGTCACTAAAGATCACATGGCACTTATTGTAAGAGTAGGGGTGTTAACCCTAGTGTCCTGGCTAAACTCCCAATCTGGCCCTCATACGATCAACTAATCATTCCCTGGTCATTGCTGTAAATGAGGATGTGTTCTCAGTCAACTTAATCTTTAAATAGTAAGTGAGGTCAATTGCAAACATTAATTTGTCTATTTTCTTGATTTAACAATTACATTTTGGAAGCGAGACCAAATTGATGTTTAACATGTAACATGTCCTAATTGTAATTTAATTTGGCTCGATATAGCTGGAATCTGGATGAAAACCATCATTTGAGAGAAAAGAAGCAATACTGAAAACCTAACGTGAGCCAATGATTAGATACAGTGCCTTCAGAAAGTTCACACCCCTTGACTTTTCCCACATTGTGTTACAGATTTTATTTAAAATTGAGATTGTGTCTCACTGGCCTACACACAATGCCCCGTAATGTCAAAGTGGAATTATGTTTTTACAATTTTTAACAATTTAAAATGAAAAGCTGAAATGTCTTGAGTCAATAAGTACTCAACCCCTTTGTTATGGCAAGCCTAAATATGTTCAGGAGTAACAATTTGCTTAACAATTCACATAACAAGCTGCATGGACTCACTCTGTACCCCACACATACAATTCAGTGATATTGCCAGAGAAGCCGGTATTAGCATGGGTGTTATATTGGCATGGGTGTTAGGCCCGAGTAAAAGTCAAGGTCCTGCAAACTGTGCCAATATATCCTTCAAACACCGGCTTCGATGGAATTTTTATACAGCGGATTACAAACATATTCAAACAGTGATTGACATATTATCACAAAATTCTTTATTTTGATTAATTTATTCATCATATTTCATCTTTCCAGAAGATATTGTCCCGACAGAAATCTAGGGTTGCTACCCAAGCCGGCTGGTCGTTCGTTCTATCGGTTCGGTTGCCAGAGACAGGACCCAGTCACTCAGTCTTTTTGTTCTGTATCTATCTATGTATCTGTATCGTTCTAAATGTTCCATTGCCATAATTATCCCTTGCTTGCTAGCTAGCCAACTACGGCTAACTTACAGTCACAATAACAGCAAAGTAGCTGCAATTGCATTTGTTTAAGTTGTTTTCTATTGAAATTTTTTGGGATCCATCCTTAAACAATGAGCTTATGAGGCACAATTTTGCCTGGCATAGAAAATGTGCTCACTCGTCAGGACGATGTTGTTCAGAGGAGCTAGCCAAAAACACAGCTTACAAAGTCACCTCAAACTGAAGCTGGAATAACTGCAAACTAGCTGCACTTCGTTTAGTTTGAACTTTTTTCAATTGACATTTCTTTGTATATCATCAAAATTCTGACAGCTGATTTGTGATTTTGACTGGCTGAGAAACGCTGCCTTACTGTCTGTCTCATCCCGACTCATTCATTACAATGGGACAGCTGGAGATTGAACATTGAAACAATGTTGCAAATGTCGGAGATACAGACAGCAAGGTTTGTACAACTATCTGCTGTTGAAAACTAAATGTTAGTCTAAAAGAAATGTGAGATAATGTCAAAAGGATTTTTATAGTGGAGATAAAGATTATAAATTGCCTGGCTGGGCTGATGAGAAAGTGGATTGTGCAGTCAGATTAAACAGAGTGAATAGCCATTTTAACGTCATATATTTAGCCGGTGGTAACTTGTAGAATAGACACCAGCTGGAATGCGATTTAAAAAAATCAGCATTCAGGATTAGACCCACCCATTGTATAACTATCTGTAAAGTCCCTCAGTTCGGCAGTGAATCTCAAACGCATATTCAACCACAAAGACTAGGCAGATTTTCCAAAGCCTCGCAAAGAAGGTCACCTATTTTTACAAATAAAAAAGCCGACGTTACTACACTTTGTATGGTCTATCACTACAAAGATACAGGCGTCTTTCCTAACTCAGTTGCCGGAAAAGAAAGGAAACCGCTCAGGGTTTCACCATGAGGCCAATGGTGACTTTAAAACAGTTACAGAGTTTAACAGCTGTGATAGGAGAAAACTGAGGATGGATCAACAACATTGTTATTTAGGCTAGTATTTGTATTTTGCCTGCACAAAATACAAATATTCCAAAACATGCATCCTGTTTGCAATAAGGCACTAAAGTAAAACTGCCAAAAATGTGGTAAAAAACATACTTTATGTCATAAATACAAAGTGTTATGTTTGGGAAAAATCCAACACAGACATCACTGAGTAACACTCTTTATATTTGCAAGCATGCTGGTGGCTTCATCATGTTGTGTATGCTAGTAATCGGCAAGGACTATGGAGTTTTTTAGGATAAAAAGAAACGTAATAGAGCTAAGCACAGGAAAAATCCTAGACGGTAACCTGGTTCAGTCTGCTTAACAACAGACACTGGGAGATAAATTCACGTTCAAAAAAACACAAGGCCAAACTGGAGTTGCTTACCAAGACAACATTGCATGTTCCTGAGTGGCCTAGTTACAGTTTTGACTTAAATGGGCAAGACTTGAAAATGGTTGTCTAGCAATGATCAACTTGACAGAGATTGAATAAAAAAATAAAAATAATGATGAAATATTGTATTGTACAATCCAACGCTCTTAGAGGCTTACCCAGAGAAACGCAGAGCTGTAATCTCTGCCAAAGGTGATTCATGTATTGACTTAGGGGTGTGGTATTTTTGTATTTCATTTTCAATACGTTTGCTAACATCTCTAAAAACATTTTTTCACTTTGTAATTATAAGGTATTGAGTGTAGATGGATGAGAAAAAAAACTATATTTAATACATTTTGAATTCAGGCTGTAACAAAAATGTGCATTAAGTCAAGGGTTATGAATACTTTCTGAAGGAACTGTATATGCAATCTCTATCCTTGTTGTGACAAATTATGTGTTTAACTGACTTAGCCATTGCTTTTAATGTATCACATTAATATAAATAAACTGTGTGTGCTGAACAAGTTGCGGAAACAATTGAAACAACCAGAAGTTACTTTTAAACTTGAATTTGGACAAATATGGTAAAAAGGAGACAAATGACACCATTTTTCTTCAGACTACAGTTGGTGAATAGTGTACAATGTTCTCACCCTCATATAATAGTTTTCCTGTGTGCCATGTGTTTGTGCTCACAGTACATCCCTGAATTCCCCGAGTTTGACTCTGTGCAGGTTGTCTCATTCCTTTTAATGTTAACACGTTCTCACTAAATTGTTAAACTTTTTCCCTCAATCATGAATCTCTTTAGGGAATTTCTTTTTTTGAAAAAATTTATAATAATCAGGCCATGTTGAATATTTCCCCAATTACCCAATGAGCTCTGTGACAGTTTATCTCTTTGACTCTGCATATCTGCTGCCCACTGTGAGCGTCTAAGAGCCCGCAGAACCAAGTGACGCGCTGTCGTCTACTAGGCCTGTCAGGGTCACTGGGATTTGGTATTTGTTTAAGCCCTGCCTCGACTTAACGTGATGTATGGCGCTGTCACCGATGTTTGACGCCCCTCTACTCCCACACTGTCTCTTTCTCGTTGAATACCCTTGCCTCTCATCACTCTTCTTCTTCTTTGCAGTCTTCTAGGTGTTGGTATTCAGCCTCCCACCTAACTCTCCCTCTGCCTGTTTGCCATTAATGCACACAAATGGTGCTTTGTCACTGCAGGGCCATGCCGGGCTGTGAATATCATGTTTTCTATTTTATTTCCATTTGCCCATGGCCCTCTCGATTCCTGAAACCAAGCGGGATATTCAGCCTCGTTTGATATCTGGTACTGACCTCGAACCAAGTAGGCCGGTGGGTGGGGTTACATGATGTCACAGTTTCGAGTATCCAGAGGCAACTGGATTGTTACAAATGAAAAGGTCTTAAAAAACATATTGAATACGTTAGCCGAGATGGGAATCCGTCGGTCAGTCAAACAGTGCAGGGAACAAATTAAGAAACTCAAACAAGAATATAAAAAGATAAGACCACACCAACAAAAGTCAATGCTGTGCTACAACGTTGTAGCTAGCTATTACAATTGCAATATGGTGCAGTCCTGCAACATTACTCTTTCAGTATGCCGTGTATGATGTAGGCGTAGGTATGAATTTGGGCTCCCGAGTGGCGCAGCGGTCTAAGACCTGGTTTGATCCTAGGCTGTGTCAAACAACCGGCCGTGATCGGAATCCCATAAATCGGCGCCAAAACAGTGTCAGCTTCCCCATTGACTCTGTGGGACAAAGTGAAAAGCCTACACTGTATACCCCAATGTGCTGTCATTACTACAAACTGTTGAGGAAACCTTTTGCACTTAATATATCTGAGTACAGTTAATTAAAGTGAATTTGTAGTCATTACTCAAACCGATAGAGTCACTGTGACCCTGTAGGGGGTCCAGATTTTAGATGTATCTGCTTGGGAAAAAAATGTAATGCCCCTATGCTACGCCTCCAATTTAATTTCCCAGTGTGCCTTGCCTTTTTGAGTGAATTGTAGAGTTACCACCCATGACTGTGTTTGTTTGTGACAGAGACATGGTTGTTGAATTGTTTGAGTTTTAGTCCTGTGGCCTTCAAGTAAAAAAAAAAAAAAAGTATTTTATTTCACCTTTATTTAACAAGGTAGGCTAGTTGCGAACAAGCTCTCATTTACAACTGCGACCTGGCCAAGATAAAGCAAAGCAGTGCGACACAAACAACACAGAGTTACACATGGAGTAAACAAGCGTACAGTCGATAACACAATAGAAAATGTCTATATACAGTGTGTGCAAATGAGGTAAATTAAGGGAGGTTAGGCAAAAAAATAGGCCATAGTGGCGAAATAATTACAATTTAGCAATTAAACAATGGAGTGATAGATGTGCAAAAGATGAATGTGCAAGTAGAGATACTGGGGTATAAAGGAGCAAAAAAATAAAATAAATAAGAGTATGAGGATGAGGTAGCTGGATGGGCTATTTTACAGATGGGCTATGATCCGTGAGCTGCTCTGACAGCTGGTGCTTAAAGTGAGGGAGATTTGAGTCTCCAACTTAAGTGATTTTTGCAATTCGTTCCAGTCATTGGCAGCAGAGAACTGGAAGGAAAGGTGGCAACAGGAGGAATTGGCTTTGGGGGTGACCAGTGAAATATACCTGCTGGAGCGTGTGCTATGGATGGGTGCTGCTATGGTGACCAGTGAGCTGAGATAAGGCAAGGCTTTACCTAGCAGAGATTTGTAGATGACCTGGAGCCAGTGGGTTTGGCGACGAATATGAAGCGAGGGCCAGCACACGGGAGCATACAGGTCGCAGTGGTGGGTAGTATAAAGGACTTTGGTGACAAAACGGATGGCACTGTGATAGACTGCATCCAATTTTCTGAGTAGAGTGTTGGAGGCTATTTTGTAAATGACATCGCCGAAGTCAAGGATCGGTAGGATAGTCAGTTTTACGAGGGTATGTTTGGCAGCATGAGTGAAGGATGCTTTGTTGCGAAATAGGAAGCCGATTCTAGATTTAATTTTGGATTGGAGATGCCTAACTTGAGTGTGGAAGGAGAGTTTACAGTCTAACCAGACACCTAGGTATTTGTAGTTGTCCACATATTTTAAGTCAGAACCGTCCAGAGTAGTGATGCCTGATGGGCTTGCAGGTGTGGGCAGCGATCGGTTGAAGAGCATGCATTTAGTTTTACTTGCATTTAAGAGCAGTTGGAGGCCACAAAAGGAGAGTTGTATGGCATTGAAGCTCGTCTGGAGGTTTGTTAACACAGTGTCCAAAGAAGGGCCAGAAGGATACAGATTGGTGTCGTCTGCGTATGGGTGGATCAGAGAATCACCAGCAGCATGAGCGAAATCATTGATGTATACAGAGAAAAGAGTTAGCCTGATAATTGAACCCTGTTGCACACCCATAGACTGCCAGAGGTTCGGACAACAGGCCTTCCGATTTGACACACTGAACTCTGTCTGAGAAGTTGTTGGTGAACCAGGCAAGGCAGTCATTTGAGAAACAAAGGCTATTGAGTCTGTCAATCACCACATTATTATCAGCAGAGTCGAAAGCCTTGGCCAGGTTGATGAATACAGCTGCACGGTATTGTCTCTTATCGATGGTGGTTATGATATCATTTAGGACCTTGAGCGTGGCTGAGGTGCACCCATCACCAGTTCGGAAACCAGATTGCATAGCGGAGAAGGTACGGTGGGATTCTAAATGGTCAGTTATCTGTTTGTTAACTTGTATTTTGAAGACCTTAAAAAGGCAGGGTAGGATACATATAGGTCTGTAGCAGTTTGGGTCTAGAGGGGGATGACCGCGGCAGTTTTCCAATCTTTGGGGAACTCAGACAATACGAAAGAGAGGTTGAACAGGCTGGTAATAGAGGTTGCAACACTTTCGGCAGATAATTTTAGAAAGAGAGGGTCCAGATTGTCTAGCCCGACTGATTTGTAGGGGTCCAGATTTTGCAGCTCTTTCAGAACATCAGCTATCTGGATTTGGGTGAGGAGAAATGGGCAAGGTTTGGGCAAGTTGCTGTGTGCAGCGCTGTTGACCGGGGTAGGGGTAGCAAGGTGGAAAGCATGGCCAGCCGTAGAAAAATGCTTATTGAAATTCTCAATTATCGTGGATCGATCGGTGGTGACAGTGTTTCCTAGCCTCAGTCCAGTGGGTAGCTGGGAGGAGGTGCTCTTATTCTCCATGGACTTTAGTGCCCCAGAATTTTTAGGAGTTTGTGCTACAGGATGCAAATTTCTGTTTGAAAAAGCTAGCGTTTGCTTTCCTACCTGCCTTTGTATATTGGTTCCAAGTTTTCCTGAAAAGTTGCATATCGCCGGGGCTATTCGATGATAATGCTTTACGCCACAGGATGTGTTTGTGCTGGTCAAGGGCAGTCAGATCTGGAGTGAACCAAGGTCTATATCTGTTCCTGGTCTACATTTTTTGAATGGGGCATGCTTATTTTAAATGGTGAGGTAAACACTTTTAAAGAATAACCAGGCATCCTTTACTGACAGTATGAGGACAATATCCATCCAGGATAACCGGGCCAGGTTGATTAGAAAGGCCTGCTCGCTGAAGTGTTTTAGGGAGCGTTTGACAGTGATGAGGGGTGGTGGTTTGACCGCGGACCCATTACGGACGCAGGCAATGATCGCTGAGATCCTGGTTGAAGACAGCAGAGGTGTATTTGGAGGGCAGGTTGGTTAGGATGAAATCTATGAGGGTGCCTGTGTTTACGGATTTGGGGTTGTACCTTGTAGGTTCATTGATAATTTGTGTGAGATTGAGGCCATCAAGCTTAGATTGTAGGATGGCCGGGGTGTTAAGCATGTCCCAGTCACCTAATAGCACGAGCTCTGAAGATAGATGGGGGGGCAATCAATTGAGTGAGTTTCCTAGGCAAATATCATTATACTGTAATTAAACTCTTTATGACAATGCTTTACATATCTCATAAGGCCTTACAAGTTTAGAACATATCACAATTCTCTGGCTCCCGAGTGGCGCAGCGGTCTAAGGCAGACCCTGTTTTGATCCCCGGCTGTATCACAACTGGCTGTGATCGGGAGTCCCATAGGGCAGCTCACAATTGGCCCAGCGTAGCTCGGGTTAGGGGAGGGTTTACCTGGGGTAGGCCGTCGTTGTAAAAAATGAATTTGTTCTTAACTTACTTGCCTACTTAAATGAAGGTTAATTAAAAAATATATATTTTGAGGCCTAGCTTTACCGTAATGCAGTGGCCTGAAACTCATGGTTTGCAGGCCACACCAGGGCTGTAAATAAGATTACAAAAGTTGAGTAACTTTTACCAACATTTCTAAAAATGTAGGTTGAAGGATCTCAGTGTGAGGAGACTAAGCCATTTAAATAGGAACAACAATTTCAACAACGGGTGCCAAAAAGCTAACTAAATGATTGGATTAGTTTA
The DNA here is from genome assembly GCF_002910315.2 of Salvelinus sp. IW2-2015. NCBI lineage: Eukaryota > Metazoa > Chordata > Actinopteri > Salmoniformes > Salmonidae > Salvelinus > Salvelinus sp. IW2-2015. The sequence continues at coordinate 5,760,533 of NC_036843.1, read as the reverse complement.
TCTTTGTGTAGCATAAGATTAACCAATCACTTGCGTAAACATGCATAAACACAGATATTAAAAACAATTCCAAAAAAGCAAACTTCAGTATAGCATGCTGGGAAAAAAGTTTATTTGTTATCAGAACTTTCAAACAATGAGTTGTGACTTCTCATTTAGTTTTGAGTCAGTACCACAAACATTAAGTAATAGTGACTTTTCATTGACTTTGAGTTCAACTAGAAGTATTTGAGTTAAAAATGCCTTGGCTTTTACAATGTAGTTGGATATACACAATGTATGAAGGTGTTTTATGAAAAACATCCTCATGTTCCCTGAGGCTTCAGAGTTCATTTGACAGGTGACCCCAACTGTTTGTCATTTAAAACAGTGATGCTAATGTTGCCCCAGCGCAAGTCAAAATAAAAGCTTGTGCGGTACTGTTAGCCTAGCGTCACACAGATTTTTGACAGCTTGCAGTTATTGGAGGATCCCTGCCGAGCGGTTCAGCTTAGAGTTCATCGGGATTCATCTGCATTGACAAATATTTAATGTACCTCCACTAATATTTACACCCTACGGAAAAGTCCCTATTTTTGCCTCGTAATAACCCACTCCCGCCTCACTGTCTGATATTTGTATTATCGGCATCAAACAAGTCAGTTCTAATTACAAGCTAATTAGCTCTACCCCCTGAGGTTTCTGTACTGTAAATGCAGGTGAAGTTGGGGAAACTAAACTGTTGGATCATGTGATATTTTTGTGCCCGCCAAGGAGTTTGGAGATGACTTGCTCTCACGTTTTAACTGGAGTGGTATAATGACCTTGGCATTATGGGTAATTATGGGCTGTTAAATAAGTAAAAGGCCCAAGGCGTTTGATCCTTGTCAACCCCATTTCCTCCTTGGGAAGTTTTACCTGATTTAACCCAGTTAAGTGTTTTACCCTCATCTTTAGGCTACGAGTGAAGATGTCAGAACATGAGTCTCACCAATAGTGCTATAATTATGCCACTCATCATAAACCTTAAGACAACCCATATGATTTAACCTAGGTCAGGTCATATAGTACATAAAATATATATTTTATGAATCGCTCCGCAATTTCCTGGTTGCTAAAATTCTAATAGTTTGCCAGATTATATGACAAAACAACTAAGCATAGTGTAGATAATCATTGTACCATCTAAACCACTGTGAAATATTTTTTCCCTAACCCAAAATATTATATTTTCAGCTGTTTGAAGCTAGTGTACAAAACAGAAAATAAAAGATGCAAAAACAAAAGTTAAAAACGGGAAGCAAAGAAATAGCACAAATATTTATTTTTTATTTATTTTACCGTTATTTTACCAGGTAAGTTGACTGAGAACACGTTCTCATTTGCAGCAACGACCTGGGGAATAGTTACAGGGGAGAGGAGGGGGATGAATGAGCCAATTGTAAACTTGTAAATTGTAAATATAACAAAAATAGACTTGCTTTCAATCAAAATGACATATCTATAACTAATATTTCTATGTGAATTTGGTCAGGTCCCCTAAAAAACCTACATAATCATAAATTGAAGAGGTTGTGAAATAGTTGGTATGAACCACCAGACGTGCTCTTTTTCTCAGCCTTCATGTTGCTATTCTAGTACATTGCACTGTCCCAGCTCTGTTAAAGTTATAGTCTTAATAGCACGTGTTAAAAGTATACAAATAACCTTTTATTACTGTCTTATTACACAGTCTCATTATAATTCAAACCACCAACTAGTCATAGAAGTTGCTAATAATCTGACTGGTGGCTTACCCACAAAAACAGCCAACAGCACACTCAATAAGTACTTTGGTTATTATGGAGGGTTTATTAAAAAAAATGCTAAACATATACTGTCTGTACTTCTCACTGAACGGAAAGCTAATTATTTCAATATTGAATCTTAGGGCTTGAGGATGGCTGCTACGTGACTGCTCACAGTATGGGATCTCATTTGATCTCAAATCTGTCCGCTCCTCTGCCTAACTCAGGCTTTCCTCATGCTTATTTGGTCTTTCATGCCTCAGTCATCCTCCACCATCCTCCACTACACACACAACAAAACCAACCAACCACTGACTGGACAAACAGGTTGGCACACCTCAAAAACGCTATTTAAGCCACAACAAAATACCTTGGCCTTTGATATTTAAGTGTGGTATGAGTGTGAATAGCTTTTAAGCCATTCTAGTTTGTATTTTAGGCATAGGGAGTTAAATATATTCATGTAGGCAAAGGAATATAATTATGTTTATTGCATTTTGTAATGTATACTGAACAAAAATATAAACGACATGCAACAATTTGAAATGTTTTACTGAGTAACATCAGTCAATTGAAATAAATTCATTAGGCAATCGATTTCACATGAGTGGGAATACAGATATGCATCTGTTGGCCACATACACCTAAAAAAAAAGAATTGCCTCATGCAGCGAGACACATCTCCTTCGCATAGAGTTGATTAGGCTATTGATTGTGGCCTGTGTAATGTTGTCCCACTCCTCTTCAATTGCTGTGCAAAGTTACTGGATATCGGCGGGAACTGGATCGCGCTGTCATATACGTCGATCCAGAGCATCCCAAACATTCTCAAATCGGTGGAAGAATTGGGACATTTTCAGCTTCCAGGTATTGTGTACAGATCCTTGCGACATGGGGCCGTGCACTATCAAGCTGAAACATGATGTGATGGCCGGGGATGAATGGCACCACAATGGGCCTCAGGATCTCGTCATGGTACCGCTGTGAATTAAAATTGCAATTGTGTTTGTTGTCTGTAGCTTTTTCTGCCCATACCATAACCCCACCGCTACAACGTTGTCAGAAAACCGTTCGCCTCCAAACAAAGCCATACACATGGTCTGCAGTTGTGAGGGCGGTTGGACGTACTGCCAAATGATCTAAAACGACTTATGGTAGATCATTAATATTAAATTCTCTGGCAAAACCTGTGTAATGATGATGCTGTTTAATCAGCTTCTTGATATGACAAACCTGTCAGGTGGATGGATTATCTTGGCAAAGAATAAATGCTTACTAATAGCGATGTAAACAAATTTGTGCATTTGAGAGAAAGATTTTTGTGTGTAAAGAACATTTCTAGGATCTTTTATTTCAGCTAATGAAACATGGGACCAACACTTTACATTTTGCGTTTATATTTTTGTTCAGTGTATGTAATTTAGTTAGCCTTGTGCCTTCTCACCAAATGAGGTGTGCTGCTATTTCTCTACAACACAGTCTTGTGCGTTATTGATTACACATGAATTTGCAAACTAAGTAGAATTTACAGTGTATTTGGTGGGAACATTTAGTTAAAAGATAGTGGAGCTGGAACCATGTCCTTCAGGGGTATTTCAGTAATAGCTCTCACCTGATCAGTGCAAGCAGGGGCGTAGCAGTGATTGTGACATTAGGGGTGACAAAGTTAGCAATGGGAGTCTATGGTCATGCCCACTGATTAATTTTTTTCAACAGGTTTTAAATGTGACTTTTGAGAAAAGGATACAGACAAATCTTAACTTACAAATGGGCCTTGCAGACGGGCACTTACTCTGGTAAAGTCCAATCAGTCTTAGGTCCATGACCATTTATACTGTAGTGAATACAGTTGTGATGGTTAACATTAAACCGCTGGGTTTCAAGGTACCCCCTTCAACTAATGAGCAGTTATTTTGACTACAACATTCTAAAAGTGCAATTCATAAATGTCATATATGCTATCACAAATTATAATTTGATTGTTTTTATGAAGGTATAAGGTAACATTAGAATATGACTTATTTGATTTCAAATAACACTTATGCGTTTTCATTAGTTTGTTACTGTAGGCTATATTTAAAAACCAAAACATTCAAGTGTTCAATACTGTCACGCTCGTCGTTGGAATGAGAAGAGGAGGACCAATGCGCAGCGTGGTAAGTGTCCATATTGATCATTTATTATCATGAACACAAAACAAAATAACGAGAACAAAACGAAATGAAACAGTCCTGAACGGTGAATAGAAAAAACACTGAACAGAAAATAATCACCCACAAAACACAATGAAAAAACAGGCTACCTAAATATGGCTCCCAATCAGAGACAACGACTGACCTGCCTCTGATTGAGAACCATACTAGGCCAAACACATAGAAACAGACAACCTAGACATACAACATAAGAATGCCCACCCACATCACACCCTGACCAAACAAAACATAGAAACATACAAAGCAATCTATGGTCAGGGCGTGACAAATACATTTTATTTGTGGAGTGCCTTTGTCACAACTATGAAACGGAAAGTGTATTTGTTGGAACACAGTAACAGCTTATGAAAACATCAGTAGCCTAAAACATTATAAGCGCCAAGTGTGCTTGATAAATAGTGAAAATCGGCACAGACGCAATAATGGCATTATAATGGATATAAGTGTCCCTATGACAGCAGTCAAAAATAGTCAATTAATTAATCATCGGATATCATGGTGAATTTGTCTGTCATCAAAATGGAGGTAATGCATAATTTCTCTGAAGCGATCCTGTGACATGGTTTCTCCAGAGAAGAGTATGTGATACATGTCTGAACATATACACACTCTTTCCAACGAATGATCCACGGACATACAGGATTGAAATGAATGCTTCAATCTCATCAACAGACAGATCCCAGGCAGTGTCTCATTGCTCGGTATCCGCCTTAGCCACAGTTCAGTCCCTGAATGCTGTAGCATGTCCATGTCACATAAACAACGAAAGTTAGTGAGTGCAATGCTGATATTTTTTGCTCTCTCAGGGACTACATTTTGAGCTGATAATCGGCCCGTTGCATTGTCACTGACTTGTTCTATCTGAACGGGACCTGCATTCTGGCTTTTTTGCACTTAGGCCTCAGAGGTGTAGGTTCAGGCTGAGGCTCAGAATCAGAAGAATAATCATCAGAGATGTCATGATTCATTTCTTCCCCGCCATCTGAGTCGTTTTCAGTCAGATTTTGAGGCAGCGCTAACGCAGCACGTGCATCCATTCGTCTTGGTCTTTTTGCTATTGTAAATTACGTACGCTCTCACTGTGTTTATATTTTTTTACCTTTATTTAACAAGGCATGTCAGTTAAGAACAAATTCTTAATTACAGTGACGGCCTACCCCGGCCAAACCCGGATGACTCCGGCCAAACCGGAGTCATCCGCTATATATTTAGCGGATGCTAAATTTAGCGGATGCTAAATATAAATGCTATATATTTAGAATATAGCAATAGAACGGCCCGCCCTGTTCTTCATTCACAATTGGTGATTACACAGTTATGCATCGTTCGCTTCCCCTCGTTCATCAACTCACCTATTCTCCTCCATCATACTTTACTTTTGTTTATTTAATCTGTTGTCAAATGTGTGAAATTAGTTTCGGTACAGTTTATGTTCAGTTGAGGAAATGATCGGGGTGATTATCAACTGGGCACGGCACATCCCACTGTCGGGAGAAGGAGCGGAGCTTGTCATAGGAGGGGCAATGGGGGGAACCATTCAAAAAGCCCTCATAAAACGGGTTATAACCCTAGTTCTGTTTGTGATATTAAGATTCTAACAACTGTAGTGTGTTATATAGATTTATTTTCGAAAAGTCAAGGAGAGTAAAATGGCAGAGTAACAATTTTTTTAAAGTTCTAGTGTTAATGTGGATATATTAAACTAAGCAACTATGTTGTACTCTCTCTGGTACTGTATGTATAATTTCCAGGTATTTGTCTCACTCCCCTATCTCAAGTTGTTACTACAGCTGCTCTACATACAGTTGATTACGGAAGTTTACATACACATAGGTTGGAGTCATTAAAACTTGTTTTTCAACCACTCCACAAATTTCTTGTTAACAAACTATAGTTTTGGCAAGTCGGTTAGAACATCTACCGTGTGCATGACAAAAGTAATTTTTCCAACAATTGTTTACCGTGAGATTATTTCACTTATAATTCACTGTATCACAATTCCAACGTGTAACAAGTTTACATACACTAAGTTGACTCCGCCTTTTAACAGATTGGAAAATTCCAGAAAATTGTGTCATGGCTTTAGAAGCTTCTGATAGGCTAATTGACATAATTTGAGTCATTTGGAGGTGTACCTGTGGGTGTATTTCAAGGCCTACCTTCAAACTCAGTGCCTCTTTGCTTGACATCATGGGAAAATCAAAAGAAATTAGCCAAGACCTCAGAAAAAAAATTGTAGACCTCCACAAGTCTGGTTCATGGGAGCAATTTCCAAACGCCTGAAGGTACCACGTTCATCTGTACAAACAATAGTATGCAAGTATAAACACCATGAGACCACGCAGCCATCATACCGCTCAAGAAGGAGATGCGTTCTGTCTCCTTGAGATGAATGTACTTTGATGCGAAAAGTGCAAATCAATCACAGAACAACAGCAAAGGACCTTGTGAAGATGCTGGAGGAAACAGGTACAAAATTATCTATATCCACAGTAAAACGAGTCCTATATCGACATAACCTGAAAGGCCGCTCAGCAAGGAAAAAGCCACTTCTCCAAAATTACCATAAAAAAGCCAGACTACGGTTTGCAACTGCACATGGGGACAAAGATCGTACTTTTTGGAGAAATGTCCTCTTGTCTGATGAAACAAAAATGGAACTGTTTGGCCATAACGACCATCATTATGTTTGGAGGAAAAAGGGGGAGGCTTGCAAGCCGAAGAACACCATCCCAACCGTGAAGCACAGGGGTGGCAGCATCATGTTGTGGGTGTGCTTTGCTGCAGGAGGGACTGGTGAACTTCACAAAATAGATAGCAACATGAGGAAGGAAAATGATGTGGCTATATTGAAGCAACATCTCAAGACATCAGTCAGGAAGATAAAGCTTAGTCACAAATGTGTCTTCCAAATGGACAATGGCCCCAAGCATACTTCCAAAGTTGTGGCAAAATGGCTTAAGGACAACAAAGTCAAGGTTTTGAAGTGGCCATCACAAAGCCCTGACATCAATCCTATAGATAATTTGTAGGCGGAACTGAAAAAGCGTGTGTGAGCAAGGAGCCCTACAAACCTGACTCAGTTACACCAGCTTTGTTTGGAGGAATGGGCCAAAATTCACCCAACTTATTGTGGGAAGCTTGTGGAAGGCTACCCAAAACATTTGACCCAAGTTAAGCAATTTAAAGGCAATGCTACCAAATACTAATTGAGTGTATGTAACTTCTGACCCACTGGGAATGTGATGAAAGAAATGAAAGCTGAAAAACATTTTCTCTCTACTATTATTCTGACATTTCACATTATTAAAATCAAGTGGTGAACCTAACTGACCTAAGACAGGCAATGTTTACTAGGATTAAATGTTATGAATTGTGAAAAAAGGAGTTTAAATGTATTTGGCTAAGGTGTACATAAACTTCCGACTTCAACTGGTATGGTTTGAAACTTGACATAATATTTAACTGATAATAGTTACTATACTGTAACCAGCAACCTATACAGTTAACTGTTTTAATAAATAAAACAGGTAGGCATGGAAGGTCAAACTGAAATTAGTCAATCTCCACTCTACACAATTATTGAATATTGTCATGGCTGCCTCTCGCTTGCATGAATTTAACACATGCAATACACCCTCTAGACTTAAGCTGATATCACTTCATCAGAGATAATATATGATAATTAAAATTGATCACACTATGACAGATCATCAGTCTATGAACTCATGTAGGAGGCTCCTACACCGTTGAGTGCACCGGCTCCTACACTGTTGATTGCAAGGGTAACAAAGTAGGGTTTGTTCGAGTTGCCTCCCTTTGGGTTACATTTACATTTACATTTAAGTCATTTAGCAGACGCTCTTATCCAGAGCGACTTACAAATTGGAAAGTTCATACATATTCATCCTGGTCCCCCCGTGGGGAATGAACCCACAACCCTGGCGTTGCAAGCGCCATGCTCTACCAACTGAGCCACACGGGTTCACGGCAGCAGACGACTTAAGTCTCAAGCAGTAGGCTACATACATTTCAAACACCCAAAATAACTTGGCCCAGTCACAGTCTGTGATGTTCCGCCACAGACAAAGCAAAGAGTCACCATTTGCTCAGGAAGTATGGCAGATACGACACAATAGTCACGCGAAAGGAAACAAACAAAACTCTTGAGCGAGCTGGAGCCATTACAGCCTTTACTGTTAACACAAAATGATTCCTGAAGCTACTGTCACTTTTGACAAACCGTCTGACCACTTTTGTATTTTTAAACGCTTTAATTTTCCATCAGAGGACACCTAAATATTTATATTCTGCCTTGTTGGATAATATGTTCCTATGTCAGTGCTAGATAGGAGAATTGGCTGGATGGTGGAGAATGACAAAGTTTGAAGCATCATTACGAATGCATAATCGCGCAGCCTGTTAATAGAGTGGCTTCAGTATCACATTAGCCAGAAGCTGTCATGTGAAAAATTCCCATCTCTAGGGTCATTACTCTGTCTTTTTATACATTCTGTACCAGCTGCAGGCGAGAGAAGTATCGTCGGCGGCTCCCTCCGTTTGCTCTGAAACACTGCCGTTGTGTTTTTTCTCTCAGAGCTTTCGCCACTTATGAAATGAATGCAATTTTTATTTGCGTCGCCTTCTTGCCTTGTTAACTCTCAGCCTTTACTTTATTGAGCAGAATGAATGTGGCATTGTTTGACTGCAGGACATTGCATTTTCAGAGCATAACAACATTAGGGCCTGATTTTGATTTTTCTTGTACTGTGAGGAGAGTAGTGTGAAAAGGCTAGTAAAAGTATATTTTCACAGTAGCACATGAGTCCAAGTCCAAGTGTTGTCATTTTTACTGTCTTTAAAGTGGACATTTAAACCTTGGAGAAGTTGAACACTGCAATAGAATGTATTCTACACCAAAGCATTGTCAAATTATCTTATGCATCATTCAGAAGGGAATCGATGCGAAGACTTCTGTGACAACAACAAACTAGAATGGTCCAAACACACCAAGACAGTTGTGAAGAGGGCACGACAAAGCCTAGTCCCCCTCAGGAAACTAAAAAGATTTGGCATGGGTCCTGAGATCCTCAAAAGGTTCGACAGCTGCAACATCGAGAGCTTCCTGACTGGTTGCATCATTGCCTGGTAGGGCAATTGCTCGGCCTCTGACAGCAAGGCACTACAGAGGGTAGTGCGTATGGCCCAGTACATCACTGGGGCTAAGCTGCCTGCCATCCAGGACCTCTACACCAGGCGGTGTCAGAGGAAGGCCCTAAAAATTGTCAAAGACCCCAGCCACCCCAGTCATAGACTGTTCTCTCTACTATCGCATGGCAAGCGGTACCGGAGTGCCAAGTCTAGGACAAAAAGGCTTCTCAACAGTTTTTACCCCCAAGCCATAAGACTCCTGAACAGGTAATCAAATGGCTACCCAGACTATTTGCATTGTGTGCCCCCCCCAATCCCTATTTTTACGCTGCTGCTACTTTCTGTTTATCATATATGCATAGTCACTTTAACTATACATTCATGTACATACTACCTCAATTGGGCCGACCAACCAGTGCTCCCGCACATTGGCTAACCGGGTTATCTGCATTGTGTCCCACCACCCGCCAACCCCTCTTTTATGCTACTGCTACTCTCTGTTCATCATATATGCATAGTCACTTTAACCATATCTACATGTACATACTACCTCAATCAGCCTGACTAACCGGTGTCTGTATGTAGCCTCGCTACTTTTAGAGCCTCACTACTGTATATAGCCTGTCTTTTTACTGTTGTTTTATTTCTTTACTTACCTATTGTTCACCTAACACCTTATGTACTATTGGTTAGAGCCTGTAAGGAAGCATTTCACTGTAAGTTCTAGACCTGTTGTTTTTTGCGCACGTGACAAAAACTTTGATTTGATTTGAATTAATTTCCTCAAAGCCTGGTCCATTGATCACTACACTCCTCATTCCTGCATAAGTTCCTCCTTAGAAAATAAATATCCGTAATCTCATTGGAAAAATTTGAGAGAGAATAGAACAATATAGAACAATAATATGAAAGTTACAGACCAGGATGTGAATCGCATTGTCAAGTTACGCATACAGATTCATCTTTTCAGTTTCAGTTGGGTTTTTTCCAGTTGTGCATCCATTGAAATCTTGTTCAGTCAGCCCCAACAAGCTCTCAACGTCTCATGTCAGAATTAGACATTTGTGCATTTGTTTCTCAAATGTTACTTTTACCTCTAGAAGTGTTTAAGGTTAAGTTTAGGCATTAATTCCAAATTATTAAGGTTAGGGTTAAGTTTAGGCATTAACTCCAAAATCTTAAATTCAGGCATTAACTTTGGGATTTCAAAAACGACTTTATATCACTGGATTCAAACATGCAACTTTTTGCACCAGAGGTAGATGCTTACACCTATCCACCATCCCCATCCATAAACACCCTAGTAAAATGTTTCCATGTCATCTTCCGATGTCCTCAGACATGGATGGACATCTTGTATCACGTGTGACCTGGCTGGTTAACCCTTTGGCAATAAAATGTGGGCAATGATTTACATCAACTCATATTCATAATGTATAAGTTTCTTATCTACAGTCTAAGCACAATATAAATCAACACATATTGGACATAACAGTGCTTCAATACTCTCAAACTTATGAAAAAAGACAAATATAACATGTAACAAACTCCACAAAAAAATGTACAAAGATACTCATCTTAGGCCTTGCATAATCCTGTGAAAATGCGTAACATAAACAGCACATCTGCGTTTCACAATACGTTTCCCTTAATCGGAGGCAATGAACTGCACAGTAAGTGAAGGCAAAGTGGCAAAACTACTTGAATAAATCATTGAGTTGCCGATTGGACACGGCGGTTTTAACTGCATGCTGCTCATCCTCGGGAGGACCGTTAGGGAGCGGTTGTTTGCTTAATTAAATAATAAGAGCCATCTCGAGTGTGACAGCCGCGAGAAAACAGACGGCCCGGGCTTCTCATCCAATTCCGATCATTTCATTAACACGGCCTCGCTACACCTGCTATTGGATACCGCGGTAACCTTGAGTCCAAGGTTTGAGTCTTCATCCCCCATTGTTTGTTAGTGTTCTGTGACTTACCTGAGAATTTGGGATATTAGCTATATAACTGAGCTTAGAACTTTGATCCAGCATGGATCTTTTCATTGCCATTTTTGCAAGTAGAATCTTAACTACCTATATGGCAACTGCATTCTGGGAAGCATGTGGTTCTGTATGGTTTCTGATGTACATAAGAACATCAGTTGTATGCATTGTAACCTAAACCATTGTGACCTAAACCACGACATGGGTCCCATTATACCTGGCGAAAACCAAACACTGCATTCCACTGTAAGAACCTTATACCAATGGTCAAACAAGTGGTGGTAGTGTGATGGTGTGGTGATGCTTTACTTCTTCTGCTCTGTATCACATAATTCTACAGGAGAATGTAAGGCCATCCATCTGTGAGCTAAAGCACATCTGGGTCATGCAGCAAGACAATGATCCAAAACACACAATCAAGTCTACATGAAAATAGCTCAAAAGCAACACACTTGAAGATTTGGAATGGCCTAGTCCAGGGGTAATCGAGTACTATTTGAGAAGGTCCGGTCACACAGATTTCCAAGGTGGCAAAGGTCCAGATGGATAATGTAATTCATCGGCATAGTAAGAAATCCTCACCTCGTAACCCATGTGACCCCAAACTGTTCTATGCATTCTTCCTTGACTTTTGTGTGTTTATATGATACCAGGGGTCAAAGCCCGAAACATGCAGTGCTGCAGTGCCTAGTGATCCCGTTCTGGGTCCGGATCTGATCCACAGTCTGCCAGTTGAGTATGGAGGGTCTAGTCAATATCCAGACCTATTCCAAATTGGCATGTGTCAGGACTAAATCAGTTTTAATATTGCAGATAGATTGTGGCTTCAATCAGTGTAATAGTCTGCGTCATTTCCAATCGCCCATGTATCTTTTTTCGAATAGTTTCCCCTAACCCTACCACCCGTCCTCTAATTAGAGTAAACTAATGGACAACACTTAGGCTTCTACTTCCAAATTATACATACTATATCAAATTAACAGACACAGTATATTTTACAATAGTTATATTTTGTTTGTTTTTAGTCTCATCCTTCAACCCCTCCTATCTCTCAACACCATCCCGATTTGATTTTTATTTCCCATCTATTTTTCAACTGTGCTGTTTCAAACATTCTGAACCTATATACATTTTATGGACAAAGTATATTTTACATTATATATCATGTTATTTTTAGTCCAACCCTTCAGCTCCACTCAACCCCTCCCATCGATCTCTGAACACCATCCAGTTTTTATTTCCATTGGTCGTATATTTTACAACTGTGCTCTGATGTTTTACAAACTTTTTTAACCTTTATATTCTCATAGTTTCTACAGATTCTAAATTAAAAATAAAACATTTTGATAAGACTATTATTGATCAATTGACTATTACTTTTTAAATCACCCAGCAGTGCTATTTGCACTGTTGTGGCAGGACTTGAAATGAGTAGTTCATGCTTGAAAACCCACAAATGTTGCTGAGTTAAGGCAGTTCTACATGGAAAAGTGGGCCAAAATTCCTCCACAGCGATATGAGACACTGATCAACAACTACAGGAAGTGTTTGGTTGGAGTCATTGCAGCTAAAGGTGGCACAACCAGTTATTGAGTGTATTATTTCACAAAGGCATTGGGTGTTGCCTAACTTTGTTCATGAAATAAGTATGTCATTGTTGTGTTATTTGTTCACTCAGGTTCCCTTTATCTAATATTAGGTTTTTGTTAAAGATCTGATAACATTCAGTAGAGAAAATTTGAGAGTGCAAATACTTTTTTCAGCACATTATAAGAATGCTCAGGATTTTTTATACACTACCGGTCAAAAGTTTTAGGATCCTACTCATTCAAGGGTTTTTCTTTATTTTTACTATTTTGTAGAATAATAGTGAAGACATCAATACTATTAAAACCTTTTGTCAATAGGGGGGCGCTATTTTCACTTTGTAAAAAATCGTTCCCAAATTAAACTGCCTCGTACTCAATTCTTGCTCGTACAATATGCATATTATTATTACTATTGGATAGAAAACACTCTCTAGTTTCTAAAACCGTTTGAATTATATCTGTGAGTAAATAAAACAGAAATCATTTTGCAGCAAACTTCCTGTCAGGAAGTGAAAAATCTGAAATCGGGGCTCTGTTCCAGGGCCATCCTATTAATTTGCCTGAAATCTATGGATCTACATGCACTGCATACGCCTTCCACTAGATGTCAATAGGCAGTGAGAGGTGGAATGGGGTGTATAGCTTGATCTGAGGTCAAATGATAGGCAGTGAGAGGTGGAATGGGGTGTATAGCTTGATCTGAGGTCAAATGAGAGCTCTTGGAATGACATGACCACAAGAAGGACCCCTGGATTGCGTTGTGAAAAGCTTTCGGTAAAGACGTTAGATATCTCCGGCTCTGATTTTATTTGATATATGTGTTAAAAACATCATAAAGTAGTTATTTTAAACCGAGTTATATCAGTTTATATCAGTTTATTGCGATTTTCGGCATTTTCTTTTCTTTGCGTTATGGTAAAGTTGGACACTCCTGCGCCACATGGCTAGCTTTGGTTGCTAATTCGACAGGTGAAGAGGACATTCTACAACCAAACAACGATTATTCTGGACAAAGGACAACTTGTACAACATTCTGATGGAAGCTCATCAAAAGTAGGAACCATTTATGATATTTCATTTATCTGTCGAAAATGTGTAGTCGTATTTTCCGCCCTGATTTTGGGCGCTGTCTCGCTATAACGTAAGCTGTATGTCGTACTAAAGTTATTTTTAAAAATCTAACACAGCGGTTGCATTAAGAACTAGTGTATCTTTCATTTGCTGTCCAACATGTATTTTTTAGTAAAGTTTATGATTAGTTATTTGATTAGATTAGGTGCCTCTCCAAGATTTCTCCGGACATTTTTTTTGCATTTTGACTACGTATTCACATTGTAAAACCACGATTTGTACCGCTAAATATACACATTTTCGAACAAACCATATATGTCTTGTGTAATATGATGTTATAGGACTGTCATCTGATGAAGATTGTGAAGGTTAGTGAATAAATGTATATCTTTTGCTGGTTTTTTCGCTATCGCTACCGTTGCGTTGAATGAATGCGGTTGTGTGGTTGGCTATTGTAGTAAGCTAATATAATGCTATATTGTGTTTTCGCTGTAAAACACTTAAAAAATCTGAAATATTGGCTGGATTCACAAGATGTTTGTCTTCATTTGCTGTACACCATGTATTTTTCATAAATGTTTTATGATGAGTATTTAGGTATTTCACGTTGGTCTCTGTAATTATTCTAGCTGCTTTGGTGAGATTTGTGATGGTGGCTGCAATGTAAAACTATGATTTATACCTGAAATATGCATTTTTCGAACAAAACATATGCTATACAATAAATCTGTTATAAGACTGTCATCTGATGAAGTTGTTTCTTGGTTAGTGACTTTATATCTTTATTTGGTCGAATTTGTGATAGCTACCTATGCGGTAAAAAAATTGTGAAAATATGCGGTTGAGTCTTTTGCTATTGTGGTTAGCTAATAGAAATACATATTGTGTTTTCGCTGTAAAACATTTAAAAAATCGGAAATGATGGCTGGATTCACAAGATGTTTATCTTTCATTTGGTGTCTTGGACTTGTGATTTCATGAAAATTATATTATATGATATCCCTGTCGCGTTAGGCTAGGCTATGCTAGTCAGCTTTTTTGATGGGGGGATCCCGGATCCGGGTTTGTTACTCGTGAGAAGTTTTAAATAACACATATGGAATCATGTCTTAACACAAAAAGTGTTAAACAAATCAAAATATATTTTATATGTGAGATTCTTCAAATAGCCACCCTTTGCCTTTATGACAGCTTCGCACATTCTTGGCATTCTCTAAACCATCTTCATGAGGTAGTCACCTGGAACGCATTTCAAATAACAGGTGTGGAATTTCTTTCCTTCTTAATGAGTTTGAGCCAATCAGTTGTGTTGTGACAAGGTGCGGAGGGGGGTATACAGAAGATTGCCCTATTTTGGTGAAAGGCAAAGTCCATATTATGACAAGAACAGCTCAAAGCAAACAGCTCAAAGCAAAAAGCAAAGAGAAATGACAGTCAATGCGGAAATTTTCTATTACTTTTTCAAGAAATGTCAATAACGTGCCGTCAGAAAAACCATCAAGCGCTATGATGAAACTGGCTCTCGTGAGGACAGCCACAGAAATAGAAAACCCAGAGTTACTTCTGCTGCAGAGGATAAGTTCATTAGAGTTACCAGCCTCAGAAATTGTAGCCCAAATAAATGCTTCACAATGTTCAAGTAACAGACACATCAACGTCAACTGTTCAGAGGAGACCGTGTGAATCAGGCCTTTAAGGTCAAATTGTTGCAAAGAAACCACTACTAAAGGACACCAATTAGAAGAAGAGACTTGATTGGGCCAAGAAACACGAGCAATGAATTATACCAGTGGAAATTTGTCCTTTGGTCTGGAGACCAAATTTGAGATTTTTGGTTCCAACCGCCGTGTCTTTGTGAGACACGATGTGGGTGAATGGATGATCTCCGCATTTGTTTTTCCCACTGAAAAGCATGAAGGAGGAGGTGTGACGGGTGTGGGGTTGCTTTGCTGGTGACACTGTCTGTGATTTATTGTGAATTCAAGGCACACTTAACCAGCATGGCTACCACAGCATTCTTTAGCAATGCGCCATCCCATCAGGTTTGTGCTTAACGGGACTAGGGCTCCGGGCAGCCGAGCGGAAATGGAGGAAAACTCGCCTCCCTGCGGACCTGGCATCCTTTCACTCCCTCCTCTCTACATTTTCCTCTTCTGTCTCTGCTGCTAAAGCCACTTTCTACCACTCTAAATTCCAAGCATCTGCCTCTAACCCTAGGAAGCTCTTTGCCACCTTCTCCTCCCCTCGCTGAATTTCTCGAGCGGCTGCTATGAGTGTAGCACGCTGAAGCTAATGCGATCTCAGTTGACCGCTGGTTCGTGCGGCCATTCTTTCTTGCCCCTCACCCCCAATCCTCCTTCTGCAGATGACTTCGTCAACCATTTTGAAAAGAAGGTCGACGACATCCGATCCTCGTTTGCTAAGTCAAACGACACCGCTGGTTCTGCTCACACTGCCCTACCCGTGCTCTGACCTCTTTCTCCCCTCTCTCTCCAGATGAAATCTCGCGTCTTGTGACGGCCGGCCGCCCAACAACCTGCCCGCTTGACCCTATCCCCTCCTCTCTTCTCCAGACCATTTCCGGAGACCTTCTCCCTTACCTCACCTCGCTCATCAACTCATCCCTGACCGCTGGCTACGTCCCTTCCGTCTTCAAGAGAGCGAGAGTTGCACCCCTTCTGAAAAAACCTTCACTCGATCCCTCCGATGTCAACAACTACAGACCAGTATCCCTTCTTTCTTTTCTCCAAAACTCTTGAACGTGCCAGTCCTTGGCGCAGCTCTCCCGCTATCTCTCTCAGAATGACCTTCTTGATCCAAATCAGTCAGTTTCAAGACTAGTCATTCAACTAGACTGCTCTTCTCTGTATCACGGAGGCGCTCCGACTGCTAAGCTAACTCTCTCTCCTTGCTCTCATCCTTCTAGACCTATCGGCTGCCTTCAAATACTGTGAACCATCAGATTCCTCCTCTCCACCCTCTCCGAGTTGCGGCATCTCCGGCGCGGCCCACGCTTGGATTGCGTCCTACCTGACAGTCCGCTCCTACCAGGTGGCGTGGCGAGAATCTGTCTCCTCACCACGTGCTCTCACCACTGGTGTCCCCCAGGGCTCTGTTCTAGCCCCTCCTATTCTCGCTATACACCAAGTCACTTGCTCTGTCATACCTCACATGTCTCTCCTATCATTGCTATCAGACGACCACACAACTAATCTTCTCTTCCCCCTTCTGATGACCAGGTGGCGAATCGCATCTCTGCATTCTGGCAGACATATCAGTGGTGATGACGGAATCACCACCTCAAGCTGAAACCTCGGCAAGACGAGCTGCTCTTCCTCCCGGGAGGACTGCCCGTTCCATGATCTCGCCATCACGGTTGACAACTCCATTGGTGTCCTCCTCCAGAGCGCTAAGAACCTTGGCGTGTCCTGGACAACACCCTGTCGTTCTCAACTAACATCAAGGCGGTGGCCCGTTTCCTGTAGCTTCATGCCTCCTACAACATCCGCAGAGTACGACCCTGCCTCACACAGGAAGCGGCGCAGGTTCTAATCCAGGCACTGTCATCTCCGTCTGGCATTACTGCAACTCGCTGTTGGCTGGGCCTCCTGCTGCCATTAAACCCCTACAACTCATCCAAAACGCCGCAGCCCGTCTGTGTTCAACTTCCCAAGCTTCCTCACCGTCACCCCGCTCCTCCGCTCTCTCACTGGCTTCCAGTTGAAGCCCGCATCCGCTACAAGACCATGGTGCCTTGCCTACGAGCTGTGAGGGAACGGCACCTCAGTACCTCCAGGCTCTGATCAGGCCCTACACCCAAACAAGGGCACTGCGTTCATCCACCTCTGGCCTGCTCGCCTCCCTACCACTGAGGAAGTACAGTTCCCCTCAGCCCAGTCAAAACTGTTCGCTGCTCTGGCCCCCCAATGGTGGAACAAACTCCCTCACGACGCCAGGACAGCGGAGTCAATCACCACCTTCCGGAGACACCTGAAACCCCACCTCTTTAAGAATACCTAGAGATAGGATAAAGTAATCCTTCTCCACCCCCCCCCCCCTTAAAAGATTTAGACTGAAACTATTGTAAAGTGGCTGTTCCACTGGATGTCAGAAGGTGAATGCACCAATTTGTAAGTCGCTCTGGATAAGAGCGTCTGCTAAATGACTTAAATGTAAATGTAAATGACTATCATTTGTTTTTCAACAGGACAATGACCCAACACACCTCCAGGCTGTGTAAGGGCTATTTTACCAAGAAAGTGAGTGATGGAGTGTTGCATCAGATGACATGGCATCCACAATCCCCCGACCTCAACTAAATTGATACGGTTTGGGACTTTTCCATTTTGCATTCAACACATGGCTGGCTGAAGTAGATTTCAGGGAAGGTGTCAGGGGAAGGTATATGTTTTCAAACAAGTCAAGCTAGTCAACCAACAAATAGATTGTCCCACTAATGGATCAGAATACAATTCCAAAATTCCACTGCTGTATTTCCAGATCCTTCGTTGCAGAGCAATACAAGGCCACACAATACAATATGCTGAACCAACCTGGCCTCAGAGCCATACAAACATACTATATGTATTTCTTAGAACCTCCAAGACATATGATATGTACTAATGGTCTCGCTCCTATAGACAGAAACAAAAGTAGGGAAGTTGCTTAGGGAGGTGGGTGTGTGTATACCGCGAGCATCTTGCAATCCATAGGTTGTGCGTTCGAGTCGTGGACAACTGTGGCATTTTAACTAACCCTTCCCCTGACACTTATTCAGACCTCTACCCAACTAACCTAAACATTTATGTAAATTATACTAACCTTTGTTGTTAATTCTCCTAGCCACATATTCTCTTTTATTATGATGCAACCTGGAACTCAGAGAAAGTCATACAGTGCATTAAAGTATTTAGACCCCTTACGTATTATAAAATGTATTACATTTAAAAAAAAATCCCCATCAAAATACACACAATACCCCATAATGACAAAGTGAAAACAGGTTTTTTAAATGTTTTGTTAATGTATTACAAATAAAAACCCTATTAACATAAGTATTCAGACCCTTTGCTATGAGACTCGAAATTGAGCTCAGGTGCATCCTGCTTCCATTGGTCATCCTTGAGATGTTTCTACAACTTGGAGTCCATCTGTGGTAAATTTGATTGATTGGACATGATTTGGAAAGGCACACACCTGTCTACATAAGATCCCACAGTTGACAGTGCATGTCAAGCAAAAACCAAGCCATGAGGTCGAAGGAATTGTCCGTAAAGCTCCGAGACAGGATTGTGTTGAGGCACAGATCTGGTGAAGGGTACCAAAACATTCTGCAGCATTGAAGATCCCCAAGAACACAGGGGCCTCCATCATTCTTAAATGGAAGAAGTTTGGAACCACCAAGACTCTTCCTAGAGCTGGCGGCACAGCCAAACTGAGCAGTCGGGGGAGATGGGCCTTGGTCAGGGGGGTGACCAAGAACCAGATGGTTACTCTGAAAGAGCTACAAAGTTCCTCTGTGGCGATGGGAGAACCTTCCAGAAGGAAAACCATCTCTGCAGCACTCCACCATTCAGGCCTTTATGGTAGAGCCAGACGGAAACCACTCCTCAGTAAAAGGCACATGACAGCCCACTTGGAGTTTGCCAAACGGCACCTAAAGAACTCTCAGACCATGAGAAACACGATTCTCTGGTTTGATGAAAACAAGATTGAACTCTGGCCTGAATGCCAAGTGTCACGTCTGGAGGAAACTTGACACCATCCCTACTGTGAAGCATGTTGGTGCAGCATCATGCTGTCGGGATGTTTTTCACCAGGAGGGACTGGGAGACTAGTCAGGATCAAGGGAAAGATGAACAGAGCAATGTACAGAGAGATCCTTGATGAAAACCTGCTCCAGATCGCTCAGGATCTCCGACTGGGACAAATGTTCACCTTCCAACAGGACAACGACCCTAAGCACACAGCCAAGACAACGCAGGAGTGGCTTCAGGACGAGACTCTGAATGTCCTTGAGTGGCCCAGCCAGAGCCCGGACTCGAACCCGATTGAACATCTCTGGAGAGACCTGTAAATAGCTGTGCAGAGAAGCTCCCCATTCAATCTGACAGAGCTTGAGAGGATCTGCAGAGAAGAAAGGGAGAAACTCCCCAAATACAGGTGTACCAAGCTTGTAGCGTCATACCCAAGAAGACTCAAAGCTGTAATCGCTGCCAAAGGTACTTCAACAAAGTACTGAATACTTATGTAAATGTGATATTTCTGTTAGTTGCTTTTTCATTATGGGGTATTGTTTGTAGATTGATGGGGTGTAACGATCGTCGTGGGCTGAAGGAAGAGTGGACCAAGGCGCAGCGTGGTAAGTGTTCATTTTAATATAATAAATAAACTGAACACTGAAATAACAAAAACAACAAAGAGAGTGAACGAAACAAAACAGTCCTGTAAGATGCAGCAACACAAAACAACTACCCACAACACACAGGTGGAAAAAGGATACCTAAGTATGGTTCTCAATCAGAGACAACGATAGACAGCTGCCTCTGATTGAGAACCACACACGGCCAAACACAAAAGAAATAGAAAGCATAGAATGCCCACCCCAACTCACACCCTGACCAAACCAAAATAGAGACATAAAAAGGATTTCTCAGGTCAATGCGTGACAGAACCACCCCAAAGGTGCGGACTCGGCCGCAAAACCTAAACTTATAGGGAGGGTCTGTGGGCATCTATCCGCGTGGCGGCTCTGGCGCGGGACGTGACCCCGGACTGGGGACCCTTGCAGCGGGCCCCGGACAGGGGGGAGACTCTGGCTGCTTCCGGACAGGGGGGAGACTCTGGCTGCTCCGGACAGGGGGGAGACTCTGGCTGCACCGGACAGGGGGGAGACTCTGGCTGCTCCGGACAGGGGGGGAGACTCTGGCTGCTCGGATAGGGGGGAGACTCTGGCAGCTCCGACAGGGGGAGACTCTGCAGCTCCGGACAGGGGGGAGACTCTGGCAGCTCCGGACAGGGGGGAGACTCTGGCAGCTCCGACAGGGGGGGACCTGGCAGCTCCGCAGGGGGAGACTCTGGAGCTCCGGACAGGGGGGAGACTCTGCAGCTCCGGACAGGGGGGAGACTCTGGCAGCTCCGGACAGGGGGGAGACTCTGGCAGCTCCGGACAGGGGGGGAGACTCTGGCAGCTCCGGACAGGGGGAGACTCTGGCAGCTCCGGACTGAAGGGCATCACTGGAGTGGAGAGACACACAGGAGGCTTCATGCATGGATCATCACTGGAGGCTTCTTCTCTATTGATCATCACATGGAGGCTTCTTGCTATGCGATCATCACTGGAGGCTTCGTGCCATGGACATCACTGGAGAGCTTCGTGCCATGGATCATCACTGAGGCTTTTGCATGGATCATCACTGGAGGCTTCTTCCATGGATCATCACTGGAGCTTCGTGCATGATACATGGAGTTCGACCATGGTTCATGACTAGAGGCTTTGTGCCATGTATCATCACTGGCGTGGAGAGACACACAGGAGGCTGGCTCTGGGAGCAGGCACAGGACTCACCAGGCTGGGGAACATGGAGGAGGGTTAGGGCTTAGCACAGGCACAGGACTCACCAGGCTGGGGACATGCGGAGGCCTTGTCCATGGCCGAGGCACCGGATACACTGGGCCGTGGAGGTGCACTGGAGGTCTCGAGCTAAGAGCCTGCACAACCCGTCCTGGCTGGATGGTGACTTTGGCCCTGCACGTGCGGGGCGCAGGCACAGGACGCACTGGGCTGTGCAGACGCACTGGAGACACAGTGCGCGAGCCGGCGCAGGATATCCTGGGCCGTAGAGACGTACTGGAGGTCTGGAGAGCAGGGCTGGCACAATCCACTCCTCCGGCTGGATGCCTCACCTAGCCCGGCAGATGCGGCGAGCTGGATTTTTCGCACCGAGACACCGGTAATATTTTCAGAATGCACTGTATAAATCCATACATCCTCCAAGTAGTGTGTGTCATCCAATTTGTATGCTTTTGTACTACCAGAGTAAGTACATAACGGTGCTTCTACACCTGCATTGCTTGCTGTTTGGGGTTTTAGGCTGGGTTTCTGTACAGCACTTCGAGATATTAGCTGATGTACGAAGGGCTATATAAAATAAACTTGATTTGATTTGATGATATGATACTATACGTCCTCTAATTCGGATGATATTGTATGACCACTTTTCCTTTAATGTAACCTAAAGTAACGTAACATATGGAGTCATGGAGGTAACAGATTTATGTACCAGATCCTACAGATTGCCCTGAGATCATGTTGGCTGAACCTTCAAGGTTTTCTGGATCTGTAATCTTCCATGGGCATAAGAGTGAGATGGCATACACCACCTCACAAGTCAATAAACATATTAATTAGACACGCTTAAGAAATTGGCAGTAAGACAACCCTACAAGCATATAGGGAAACTTGTGGGCAGATATTGTAAACCCCAGGTATAAACACTGCTATCATTGCTTTCACAGCAGTTGACTTGGAGCCCGAACTCTGCACACACTGACTTAAAGACCAGACTCGCTGGTGTGTTTTGTGATTCCAGCTGTGCCCAACAAGAGCAGTAAGACAAACTCTGGAGTGCAAGTGTTATATTAACAGGGAGGCCAAGAGCCAGTATTAGTTCAAAATGCACACTCACTCCCGTCTTCCTGTGTAAGATCCTGTGACAGAACAAACATTGTCTGGCAAACTACCTTTCTGTACAGGGAAAGCATGCACTGCCCCCAGCATTAGGGCTATTAGGTTAATGTTCTCAAATGTTTACCCAAATGCTAAGGTTGCAATGGAATAACTAAGCTCTGGTTCTGTTGACCGAGCCCACAAAATGGATTTCAAGGGGCTCAAAACACATTTGTCTAACCTGTGTACTGGCAACTGCTATCGGAGTAAGTGAGATTAGCACCAGTGTTTTACTGGGCAAACTTCTACAGTGGCTCAGTTTCGCCTTGAGCCTTAATTAGCAAGCCCATTTAATAGACCTACGTGGATTGCATAACAGTATTATACGAGGGCCAAGTATTTTTCCTGCCTATAAAAATGTAAACACCAATTTATTGGTATACTTAACAAAAATATAAAAACCCAACATGCAACGATGTCAAAGATTTTACTGAGTTACAGTTCACATAAGGAAAATCAGTCAGGTAAAATAAATTCATAAATTCATAATCTATGGATTTCACATGACTAGGCACAGGTGCAGCCAAGGGTGGGCCTGGGAGGGCATAGGCCTCCCAGGCCCAGATGATCCTGCAGGTGGAGAAGCCGGATGTGGAGGTCCTGGGCTGGCGTGGTTACATGTGGTCTGCTGTTGTGAGGTGGTTGGACGTACTGCCAAATTGTCTGAAATGACTTTGAGGCAGGTTATGGTAGAAAAATGAACATTCAATTCTCTGGCAACAGCTCTGGTGGACATTCTTGCAGTCACCATGCCAATTGCACTCTCCCTCAAAACTTGACATATCTGTGGCATAGTGTTGTGTGACAAAACTGCACATTTTAAAGTGGCCTTTTATTGTCCCCAGCATTAGGTGCACCTGTGTAATCATCATGCTGTTTAATCAGCTTCTTGATATGCCACATCTGTCAGGTAGATGGATTATCTTGGAAAATGATTAATGCTCACTAACAGGGATGTAAACAAATTTGTGCACAACATTTGAGAGAAATCTACTTTTTGTGCATAAGGAACATTTCTTGAAAAAGAAATCTGCTCATGAAACATGGGACCAACACAGATTTTTCTTCAGTGTATATAGCTATATACGGTAAAAAAAAAATATATATATATACAGTATATATGTTGATTCAACTACAATCCTAAGGAAACCAGTTGCAATAGGATTGTGAGTTGGCTCAACATTTGGGCATATAGCTGAACCGACATACATTCTCAAGTTGAATTGTATGTTCAATCAACTTATAATTTTAGGTTGAGTGAACATACAATTAAACTTACATTTTTGTCTATCTTATTTGCATATTGCCTTGACTTTCGAGTGAATTGTAATTTCCCCCTTGACTGTATTTGTTAGCTACAGAGACATGGTTGTTGTATTCAATAGCTTTCAGTCCTGTAACCTTCAAGAAGTGAGTATCTAATTGAATATGTAATGTTTCAAATTAAACTCTATATAACAATACGTTACATATATTATATAAGACCTTTCTTTGAGGGCCTAAAGTGGTTCTTCCTTTAAAAGTTGCGGCGTACTGCAGCACAGCTTGCGAGGTGCCACAGAATTCTTTGGCACGTTGTGTCAGTCATTGTTGCCAGAATGACACAATCTGCCACCATCTACCACAAAATGTCAAGGCATAAACTCAAAACCTTTAAAGGAAGAGCCACTGTAATTACACTTTAGCACAGGGATTTGAAACCCCTGCAAAGTGGTATGTAATTCCTATTGTTCTCCAGCCAGTGAGACTATCCAACAATTAGAACTTTTAAATCACTCACAATCTGCATTAAGACTGACTGTGTGGTGTAAGGAGACTACCTTAATCATATACACTGAAACAGCCATTTCAGTAACGGGTGCATTAAATCCAACCTAACAGATTGGATTAGTTTAGAAACATGTATTTTATTTATGTTTGTGTAGCATAAGCTTAATCAACCAAACAATGTACAGGCAAAGAAACAATTCTGAAAATCAACCTGCAATAGAGCATGGTGGGAAATATGATAATGATGGGTGTGATTGAGTGGTTTTGAGCAAACAGACATTTGTGATTTTACTCAACTCACATAATAATGCTGATTAATCAATTGGTTAAATTGGCTTTTTTACATTGTTGCCTTCCAAAGGCAAACATGAATTTGTAATGTTACTCCAAATTATAAAAATAAAAAAAATCTCACATTAAACTGAGTTTGTTGAGTAAACAATACTTGAACACATGAACTCAAGTTCTTGTCCTTTGAAGTCCACTCAACTTGCAGAATAACCAGCCAGGTCGTTCAAGACTGATGTCGAAATTGGACGTCTATTCATGTCCTAAAGACATAGGGAAATGCCTTCAAATTTGGGCTCCCGAGTAGAGCAGCGGTCTAAGGCACTGCATTTTAGTGATAGAGGTGTCACCACAGACTCTAGTTTGATTCCAGGCGGTATCACAACTGTCCGTAATTGGGAGCCCCATAGGGTGGCGCACAATTGGCACAGCTTCGTTCGGGTCAGGGTTTGGCTGGGTAGGCTGTCATTGTAAATAAGAATTTGTTCTTAACTAACTTGCCTAGTTAAATAAAATACAGCCACTAGGTGCAACAGTGTGTGCTATTTCCATCAAGTAGGCTTGGGTTTGCTAGGGTGTTCTTGAACAATCCCACGACTCTGGAACAGTAGGTTGTGTTTGATCCCAGTCGTGGACAATGTGTTTTTTTTTTTGTGTTTTTTTCCCATCCCTAACCTTAACCATTTGTAAATAGTGCCTAAAACTAACCCTTAACTTTGACGTTTGGAGAATTGGAAAGGTACAGAGAAGCAGGAGCAACAAAAACCCTTTGAAATTAGACATTTGGAGCAACTTCGAAATGTTACATTTGGAGAACGTGGATGAACGTCTAATTTTGCAGTGAGACAGAGCTTGTCGAGAATAACGCTGATTATGCAATTGGTTAAGTTGGCTTTTTTACAGTGTACCGGAATGTCAAAATATTGGTTATTCCTAATTGGTCTGTGCTTCTGATCCTCTCCAATCAGTAAAATGCATCGCTCCATTCCTGCTAGCTTTGGTAAAGACTCAAACTTACACTGTGATGATATAGCCTGGGAGAGCTGGCATGAGACTCCCTGACAGGACCAAAGCTAGAGGTGTCTGGTATTTCTAGAGTTCTCTCTAGGTGATGACCCTCTCCTACATCTCAGACCAGTGCGGGAGATTGTTATATTTGGGTTGAAGGGAGTGCAGAAAGGAGTGTAATGGCTGCCAAGGACCTGGTTAATCGCCTCCACTGTTTAAATTAGTCCACTGAGGAAAAAAGCAACCTGCTGAACTCTCTACTTCAACAACCATTATCTCTATCTCTCCTCCCCCCATTAAGCTGTCCAAAAGCTTATTTCCAAAATGCTATGTTCACCAATTTTACACTTTTGTGTTTTTTCATCAGAAATTATTGCTTTGTGTGTGTGTAAAATATTATTGATCTCAGATTTTGAACTCATAGATTTTCGGTGTGTATTAAAATGTGTTTTTTTTTTCTCCTCAAAACGCTATATATATATACAGTGGGGAGAACAAGTATTTGATACACTGCCAATTTTGCAGGTTTTCCTACTTACAAAGCATGTAGAGGTCTGTAATTTTTATCAGAGGTACACTTCAACGGTGAGAGACGGCATATAAAACAAAAATCCAGAAAATCACATTGTATGATTTTTAAGTAATTCATTTGCATTTTATTGCATGACATAAGTATTTGATCACCTACCAACCAGTAAGAATTCCGGCTCTCACAGACCTGTTAATTTTTCTTTAAGAAGCCCTCCTGTTCTCCACTCATTACCTGTATTAATTGCACCTGTTTGAACTCGTTACCTGTATAAAATACACCTGTCCACAAACTCAATCAAACAGACTCCTCTCCACAATGGCCAAGACCAGAGAGCTGTGTAAGGACATCAGGGATAAAATTGTAGACCTGAACAAGGCTGGGATGGGCTACAGGACAATAGGCAAGCAGCTTGGTGAGAAGGCAACAACTGTTGGCGCAATTATTAGAAAATGGAAGAAGTTCAAGATGACGGTCAATCACCCTCGGTCTGGGGCTCCATGCAAGATCTCACCTCGTGGGGCATCAATGATCATGAGGAAGGTGAGGGATCAGCCCAGAACTACACGGCAGGACCTGGTCAATGACCTGAAGAGAGCTGGGACCACAGTCTCAAAGAAAACCATTAGTAACACACTACGCCGTCATGGATTAAAATCCTGCAGCGCACGCAAGGTCCCCCTGCTCAAGCCAGCGCGTGTCCAGGCCCGTCTGAAGTTTGCCAATGACCGTCTGGATGATCCAGAGGAGGAATGGGAGAAGGTCACGTGGTCTGATGAGACAAAAATAGAGCTTTTTGGTCTAAACTCCACTCGCCGTGTTTGGAGGAAGAAGAAGGATGAGTACAACCCCAAGAACACCATCCCAACCGTGAAGCATGGAGGTGGAAACATCATTCTTTGGGGATGCTTTTCTGCAAAGGGGACAGGACGACTGCACCGTATTGAGGGGAGGATGGATGGGGCCATGTATCGCGAGATCTTGGCCAACAACCTCCTTCCCTCCTGTCTCTTATACACATCTAGATGTGTATAAGAGACAGACACACAGCCAGGGCAACTAAGGAGTGGCTCCATAAGAAGCATCTCAAGGTCCTGGAGTGGCCTAGCCAGTCTCCAGACCTGAACCGAATAGAAAATCTTTGTAGGGAGCTGAAAGTCCGTATTGCCCATCGACAGCCCCGAAACCTGAAGGATCTGGAGAAGGTCTGTATGGAGGAGTGGGMCAAAATCCCTGCTGCAGTGTGTGCAAACCTGGTCAAGAACTACAGGAAACGTATGATCTCTGTAATTGCAAACAAAGGTTTCTGTACCAAATATTAAGTTCTGCTTTTCTGATGTATCAAATACTTATGTCATGCAATAAAATGCAAATGAATTACTTAAAAATCATACAATGTGATTTTCTGGATTTTTGGCACAATCAGAATGAGATCAGGACAAAGGCTGCATGTTAGAACCAGGTATAAACAGGGCTTAAGAAAAGGACACGTACAGGTGTAGCCTAACAATGCATATGACTCTTGTAATAAATAAAAAGGCATCCGATCCACTAAATGAACCGCTCAGCTGCATGATAGCCGGCACTGTCAGAAAAGGGGACAAGTGTAAAAAAAATTCAGCTGCTCCAACAACGTTCCTTTCACAAGAGGGAAGAGACTCCAGCTGGTGCGCTGGTACAAATTCAAAAGGGAGAAGGGCTTAAGCTGCCAGCAGGGACACATAAATTAGCATGGTGAAAGACACCTCCTAGATTTACTTCTCAACTGGAAGGTGTGAAACTCGATAGAGGTCAGTGTTCTGTAAATGAGCCCCTAAAATATATCCCCCTATTCACTTACCTTGCTGCCAAGCGCTCACAAGAGAGGGGCACCCTCCTTGGCAGAGAAGAACAGTTAGTTTAAAGGCTCAAATGAGGCCCTCCCGAACCCTTTTGCTGCCGGCGGGTTTTCCATGCACTGTCAATCATGGAGCCCTGTCAGCCTATTGGAGCTCTAGTCTCTTCTTCATAGATTTTGTAAACCAATCCGTTGCCAATTCCTGATTATCCCGCTCCTTGGCTGTTGATACAAGGTAATGCGGTGAGGTCAAAAGGTTAGTATGAGAAACACCTTTGATGTAAGGAAGTGCCAGTTGGTTAGGGTGGAATCGTATGTAAAAACAGGGATATAAATACTTGTTTAAGTTTTTTATTTCTCACTGTCAAGATACAAGGTCTGTGGAATCTTTGATACATCATTTATAGGATTTTATAGAATTTTAAATGTTTGACTCGTCCCAAATGAATAACGACACATTAAGCATTATCCCAGACCTGCAAACACCAAATCTGACCTTAAAACAACAAATGAAGAGTATATTTTCTGAAATGTTGGTAAATTAGCTTGTATTGTTTAAAGAGCTTATAAACCATGGCATGGGGTTGTTCAATGACAGACATGACAGACATACACAGTATCTGTTTGAAATCTATCACTTGGTTTAATTTCAGAGAGACAAATAATCAAGTTTTTTTGCCAAACTCTATATCCGCCCCACTCTTGGAGAAACAAGTAGTACTGCTAGTAGTACTGCATTTTTAATAAAGAACTATACAATTAATACATTTGACATCAATATATATATGTTAACAAAAATGTATCAATAAAGTAATGAGATCTGTATGTAAGACATTTATATTTGATATTTTAGTCATTTAGCAAATGCTCTTATCCAGAGTGAATTAAATCTCCCAGCTCTTTCCCAAAACTATCGTTACTAAAGTTGCACTTGAAAATGCTCGTTATTTACCGACTGCCTCAGACCTCTTGTAAAACAGTGTGTCATGAGATGCTTTATTTACCCTTCCGTATCACTTTATTCACAGATGATCTCCGCTAAACATAAAATTAAGAAGTCTGTCTGACTGTGAATGTGATAACTTCAGAACAAAGTTGACTACAAATACAAAGTTGCCAAGTCTTTGCAATTGTTACATACAAGTGAAGGTTTAAAATGAGCTTCAATTGAAAGCCGAGATGAAATCATGTTCAGTCAATTGAGGTATATTTTGCCAATACTGTCAAATTTTGGCCTCAATATATGTCATGATGTGTACTAGCGCAATGATGTGCCCCATTTGTGATTTAGTGCAATAATATTGGGTAAGCATAGCAAACAGCTTCAAAATCTCCAACCTAGCTGGTAATATCGCTTTAGTAGCTGATCCGTTGTCAGTATTGTGGAATAATTCTAATGTGAATGTACAATATAATTTTTAATGGATTAAGCTGATACAAGAGCAGCTCAGTTTTATCTTTCGATCCTATCAGTATCGACACATGGTCTAACGATGCACTTATCAAACGCTCTCTTGTCATGGTGTTTTGAGAAACGCACGTTACATCTTCGGCCATTGTAGGAACGATGCATGTTTTAACAAGTGTTTTAAAGCACTAAGTTCCATCACTGTCAAGATCAGGACAAGATCAGAATGTTAATTAACGGCTTTAGACAGGGACTCCGATGCCATTTAGAACACACACGTATCACCCCAGTGCCAAAATACAGCCTCCAACTCCACCCCATCTCCACAGTGTAATGGGTGCATGTTGGTGGCAGGGAAGTCAGGCGCATGAGAATCGAACTTGGTATAAACGGAGTTGTTTAATCAGTTCTTCACAAAACTCCAAAACCAAAATAAAAAGTGGGTACAAAACCCGCCGCGCACCAACACATAATACACAAACATACAATCAAACAATCTCCGACAAGGACATGAGGGGAAAGAGAGGGTTAAATACACATGTAATTGATGGGATTGGAACCAGGTGTGAAGGAAGACAAGACAAAACCAATGATCAGTGATGGCTAGAAGGTCGGTGACGTACAAGGAGAGAGCCGACTTCGGCAGAAGTCGTGACACACAGAGAATTCTGCGACCTACATTTGCTCAGAGCAGTATTTTATCATCATATTCTGCTCTCCTAATACAGAGAATAACTGGTTTTGGACGCTTGCAGCCAGTCAATACACCTTGATCTTGATCTCCTGTTATGTTATTAAGGGAAATATGCCCATAATATTTCAGAACATGAGAGGTTGGTCTCTGTGTATCAGCAGTAATAAGCCTAACTGCCTCCTTTCTTTGAAGGGGCAAGATAGGGATCTCTCCCAGTGCATCTTCCAGATTAAGTGTTAGTGCCCAGACCACTTTGTTTCTTGTGCTTGGCGGCAGCCTTCTTGGAATGCTCAGTGGCAATTTTAAATACCACAGAGTTGTATTATTCATATAAAGCACAAATAATGTTGTGGCAGGTACAGGTATCCTCAAATCTCCTCAGTGCTCCCCGGGCAGTTTGCTCGTTAAATACACAGAGGATTAGGAAAAGACCCAGAGAAGTTAACAAGCGCACAAAACCTGCTTCATTTAGCCATAACAGTTAGCTTGGTCGTATCCATTCTGTGGGTTATTGCCACAGCTGAAAAGATTGTATGTGAAGGCAGGGCCAGGGAGAGTATAAGCTAGGTACATGTGTCTTAGCATTATAGAAGGGTAAACTGCACATTGCTGTCAAGTAATAACCATGCCTGAACCCCGAGTCTTCAGACTCACCTTTTTTTCAGGCCACCTAATTATAGTGACTTAAATACACAACAGTGAATATTTACCCATCCATTAATGACAGGATGTTTCTGTATTGAGTAATTGGGTAGAAAAGTCCCATTTACTGTAAATAAAAAAGAAGACAAAATGGAAATACCTTAGTTGTGGGGGGGGGGGGGGCATGCTAAGGTTTCACCCAATGTGAACTTGCAGCCTTGTGAAAAAGAGGGTCATTATCTTGATCAGATTTGCCATAAATGTTGTGAAGAACGTGTAGATGTGATTTTAGTCTTGGTAAACATCACGTTACCTTATTTAGCGTAGGGTTTTATGAGGTATTATGAACTACATTGTCATAGGTGACTATCAAAGAGGATTTAATGTGAAGAACAGTTGCCCTATCTTTATGTCAATAACATTCACTGAAGGCTACCTATACACTATACATGATATGAAAGGGAAATCCTAGAATAGCAATGACTTCAATATGTCTCATTTTCTTCTATGATATCAATATTCCTTCGCAATATAAGACACAAGGACGCAGGTTTTTCTCATAATCATGACATTTCCAGTTGAAAAACAGCCGAGACAGGAATTGATAGTGAAAATGATCATAGCACATAGAAAATGTTAAAGGGGATGACGTGTTTCATCCAGATAACTTTTAAACAGTAGTTTAAAGATAACCAAGGCTAGGGGAGAAAACATCAAACACTAAGGCATTGTTAAAGGGCTTTCGCCCTGAGGTGCTTGCCGTGGATGGAAGCTTTTCTCTGCATAGACATCTGCTTGTCTGAACAGGCACGATTCCATCTTACAGTATGCTGTGTTCACTGCTATCTCCCTCTCGGTCTGTAGGGCAGAGCACTGATATGACATTGAGAGTTGAAGCCGTAAGGATGGTGGGCTGGGTCATGTTCAGTCGGGGGAAAACAGTCCAAAAAAGTGAAAAGGTACTATCTGAACTAGTCAAAAAGGAACAAATGTTTTGCTTTCCCTTGCAGATTATTTTGCTACAGTGTGTCCTAATGAACACAACCCCGGTTTGACGTGAGTTGAGTTCAATGAGGGCACTTGGATTTATTACGACATCAAGCTCACGGACATACCCGTGTGTTTTTATTTGATATGCAAGCAAGGTTTAATATGGGGTACTATTGAAGACTTTCATATGAGTCATTACATTGTTATGAATCCATATTACAGTATTGATATTTTATTATGTAGTTTACAGTCTGATTGTCTGTGGGGCCTTGAGATGGAGTATCATTATCAACCTCAATATTCTCCAGAGAAAATTGTATGTATACCATGACTTCCTCTACCTCTATTCTCCTACAAATGTATGATTCAAGTTCTGAAATACATAGGAAATACTCCTTTGTATATACAGTGCATTCGGAATTCAGACCCCTTGACTTTTTCCACAATTTGTTACGTTACAGCCTTATTCAAAAATGCCACCAAGACTCTTCCTAGAGCTGGCCACCAGGGGAGATGGGCCTTGGTCAGGGAGAGAGCCGGCTGGTCACTCTGACAGAGCTACAGAGTTCCTCTGTGGAGATGGGAGAACCTTCGAAAAGGACAACCATCTCTGTAGCACTCCACCAATCAGGCCTTTATGGTAGAGTGGCAAGACAGAAGCCACTCCTCATTAAAAGGCAAATGACAGGACTCTCAGACCATGAAACGAAGATTGAACTCATCAGACCAGAGAATCTTGTTTCTCATGGTCTAAGAGTCCTGTCATGTGCCTTTTACTGAATGCCAAGCATCACGTCTGGAAGAAACCTGGCACCATCCCTACGGTGAAGCATGGTAGTGGCAAAATCATGATGTGGGGATGTTTTTCTGCAGCAAGGACTGGGAGACTAGTCAGGATTGCGGGAAAGATGAATTGAGCAAAGTACAGAGAGATCCTTGATGATAACCTGCTCTAGAGCGCTCAGGACCTCAGACTGGGGTCTATGTTCACCTTCCAACAGGACAACGACCGTAAGCACACAGCCAAGAAAACACAGGAGTGGATTCGGGATAAGTCGCTGAATGACCTTGACTGGCCCAGCATGAGCCTGGATTTCATCTCACGACAGACCTGAAAATAGCTGTGCAGCGACTCTCCCCACCCAACCTGACGGAGCTTGAGAGGATCTGCAAAGAAGAATGGGAGAAACTTCCCAAATACAGATGTGCCAAGCTTGTAGCGTCATACCCAAGAAGACTCAAAACTGTTATCGCTGCCAAAAGGTACTTCAACAAAGTACTGAGTAAAGGGTCTGAAAACTTATGTAAATGTGGTATTTCAGTAATTATTTTTCTGTGTGAAAAAATAAATAAAAATACAGTATAAATCAAAAGTTTGCACACACCTACTCATTCCAGGAGTTTTTCTTTATTTTTATTATTTTCTACATTTTATAATAATAGTGAAGACATCAAAACTATGAAATAACACATATGGAATCATGTAGTAACCAAAAAAGTTTAAAACAAATCAAAACATATTTTATATTTGAGATTCTTCAAGGTAGCCACCCTTTTCCACGATGACAGCTTTGGCATTCCTTCAACCAGCTTCATGAGGTAGTCGCCTGGAAGGCATTTCAATTAACAGGTGTGCCTTTTTAAAAGTTAATTTGGGGAATTTGAGCCAATCAGTTGTGTTGTGACAAGGTGAGGGGGTATACAGAAGATTGCCCTATTTGGTAAAAGACCAAGTCCATATTATGGCAATAACAGATCGAATAAGCAAAGAGAAATGACAGTCCATCAATACTTTAAGACATGAAGGTCAGTCAATATGGAACATTTCAAGAACTTTCTTCAATTGCAGTCGCAAAAATCATCAGGCACTATGATAAAACTGTCTCTCATGAGTTATCTCTGCTGCATAGGATAAGTTCATTAGGGATAACTGCACCTCAGATTGCAGCCCAAATGAAAGCCTTACAGAGTTCACGTAACAGACACACCTCAACATCAACTTTTCAGCGGAGACTGCTTGAATCAGGCCTTCATGGTCGAATTGTTGCACAGAAACCACTACTAAAGGACACCAATAATAAGAAGAGACTTGGTTGGGCCAAGAAACACGAGCATTGGAAATTAGACCGTGGAAATCTGTCCTTTGGTCTGATGAGTCCAAATGTGAGATTTTTGGATTCAACCTCCGTGTTTCTGTGAGACGCAGAGTAGGTGAACGGATGATCTCCGCATGCGTGGTTCCCACCGTGAAGCATGGGGAGGAGATGTGATGGTGTGGGGGTGCTTTGCTGGTTACACTGTACAGTGTATTCATCCCATTGGCGTTTTTCCTATTTTGTTGCATTATAACCTGTAATTTAAATATATTTTGGGATTTGGATTTCATGTAATGGACATACACAATAGTCCGATTTGGTTAGGTGAAATGAAAAAAATGACTTGTTTCAAAATATTATAGAAAATGAAAAAGTGGTGCGTGCATATGCATTCACCTGCTTTGCTATGAAGCCCCTAAATAAGATCTGGTGCAACCAATTACCTTCAGAAGTCACATAATTAGTTAAATAAAGTCCACCTGTTTGCAATCTGTGTCACATGATCTTAGTTTATATATACACACCTGTTCTAAAAGGCCCCAGAGTCTGCAACACCGCTAAGCAATGGGCACCACCAAGCAAGCGGCACCACGGAGACCAAGAAGCTCTCCAATTAGGTCAGGGACAAAGTTGTGGGGAAGTACAGGTCAGGGTTGGGTTATAAAAAATTATCAGAAACTTTCAACATCCCACGGAGCACCATTTAAATCCGTTATAAAAAATGGAAAGAATATGGCACCACAACAAACCTGCCAAGAGAGGGCCGCCAACCAAAACTCACGGACGGGCAACAAATAGCTACAAATAGACCAAAGATAACACTGAACGAGCTGAAAAGCTCCACAACGGAAATTTGAGTATCTGTCCATAGGTCCACTTTAAGCCGTACACTCCACAGAGCTGTTCTTAACGGAAGAGTGGCCAAATAAAAAATAATTTAAAAAAAGCAAACCCATTTGGTGTTTGCCAAAAGGCATTTGGGAGACTCCCCAAACATATGGAAGAATTTACTCTTGTCAGATGAGACTGAAATTGTATGGCACAAACCCAACACCTCTCATCACCCCGAGAACACCATGGTGGTGGCAAATTCATGCTGTGGGGATGTTTTCATCAGCATGGACAGGGAAACTGGTCAGAATTGAAGGATTGAAGGAGTGATGGATGGCTCTAAATACAGGGAAATTCTTGAGGGAAACCTGTTTCAGTCTTCCAGAGATTTGAGACTGGGACGGAGGTTCACCTTCACCACAATGACCCTAAGCATACGGCTAAATCAACACTTGGGTGGTTTAAGTGGAAACATTTAACTGTCTTGGAATGGCCTAGTCAAAGCCCAGACCTCAATCCAATTGAGATTCTGTGGTGTCATGACGTCGCCTGCTTGGGTACTGCAAACCCCATCCCCCTCTCCCTGCCTCTCCCTTTCCACCACAACCCATGCGGTGATCACAGAGAGATGTCGTAAATTCCTGAGAATCTCCCCACCACAAACAGTATTAAGAGAGAGGGTAAACTTTCAGGACAAAGGAATTCTCTTCCACCTCACAGAACTTGAGGTACGAACATATTTCATATTCCTGCACAAGTAGGAAAGATCGGTGGACAGTCCAGCTATTAACATGTCCATTGGTCACCACGTGAGAAACTCACGTGAGACTGTGGGACCACATTACCATACCGCTGTTTATATAATAACCTCAGATATGAGGTTTACATCTGTTTGTTGTATAAAATGAATGAGTGAGTATGATACTGTTTGTATAATTGTGTAATATGATTTTGGACTGTTTAATTAAGAAAAATACAAATACCTTTTTGATTTGAACTAAATCCAAGGACCGCCCCTGAGCCAGTTGGGTCAGAGACCATGGGACCACCCCTCTCTGCTCTCTGAATAAAAGCCAACTCTTAAGAAATTACCCCAGACCATGTTTCTCTCAATCACGAGAGGACAAAGGTTGCAGACCAGCTTACCTCGATAACGAGAGGGCCAAGGTTTGAGACCAGACTGCTGAATCTTTTAACCATCCCACGTGGTTAAACTCTTAGACTATCGATACCGACAGAATAAGAACAAGTCTTTGATATGAATTACTAGTCTGCAGCTAGGAATTCGGTATCATTGAACGCGAAGAAAGACAACCGCCGAAACATCCATTCTATAACGAATGACACTCTGAACAATCCAYAACCGAGACAGAACTTCACTCCAACCAAAACGAACTTTTCTCCAACGACCAAGGCGACACACACACTGGACGTAACTATATATTGATTGCAATTGTTCCCGAATGAGTGAGCGTTCATGTGTAAGGATTAGCATGTCAATTGTTATAGTTATGGACTCTGTAGTGAATTCTTAGTCGAACGCAACTTTCCCTTTGTCTAACAGCCGCCATGCCGGTTTAGCCCACTAGGGCATATTTTCTCCATTTCATGTAACTATTTTAAGTTTGTTTGTTTGTTTATGCATTTCTGTGAATTAATTAGTTAGTAATAAATAAATGATTTAAGACAATTGATGTATGGATGACTCATAGTGAAGACTGGGTTCGTGCAGATCAACGATTTACGACGTTTGGAATGAGACTGACGTAAGGTAGAGTAAATAAATMATTAATTAGAAGACCATTGATCAGATATGAAAATATCTGAAAGGTTATATTGGGAAATTATAACTTTGTAATCTAATAACTTTCCCTGGTGCCCTCGAATTCATAGTTAATTAATTACGTTATTACTCAAGTGATCGCGTAATCCCTAATTATAGGAATCTATGATAAAAACTATAAGTCTTCAATTTAACGATAGCAAAGACACGACAGTGGTATGACTTAAATATTGTGGGACACCAGCGGAACCCATCCAACTTGAAGGAGCTGGAGCAGTTATGCCTTGAAGAATGGGCAAAAAATCTAAGTGGCTAGATGTGCCAAGCTTATAGAGACACATACCCCAAGAGAATTGCAGCTGTAATTGCTGCAAAAGGTGGCTCTACAAAGTGTTGACTTTGGGGGGGTGAATAGTTATGCACGCTCAAGTTTTGTTATTTGTCTTATTTCTTGTTTGTTTCACACAAAAAAAATGCATCTTCAAAGTGGTAGGCATGTTGTGTAAATCAAATGATACAAACCCCCAAAAATCAAATTAAATTCCAGGTTGTAAGGCAACAAAATAGGGAAAATGCCAAGGGGGGTGAATACTTTCGTAAGCCACTGTATATGATTTACTTAGAATTCAAGGCACACCTAACCAGCATGGCTAACACAGCATTCTGCAGCAATATGACATCGCATCTGGTTTGCGCTCAGTTGGACTATCATTTGTTTTTCAACAGGACAATGACCAAACTTACCTGCAGGCTGTGAAATGACCATTTGACCAAGAAGGAGAGTGATGGAGCGCTGCATCAGATGACATGGCCTCCACAATCAACCCACATTAACCCAATTGAGATGGCTTGGGATGAGTTGGACTGCAGAGTGAAGGAAAAGCAGCCAACAAGTGCTCAGCATATGTGGGAAGTCCTTCAAGACTGTTGGAAAAGCATTCCACGTGAAGCTGGTTGAGAGAATGCCAAGAGTGTGCAAAGCTGTCATCAAGGCAAAGGGTGGCTACGTTAAAGAATCTCAAATCTAAAATATATTTTGATTTGATTAACAATTTTGTGGTTACTATATGATTCCATATGTGTTCTTTCATTGTTTTGATGTCTTCACTATTATTATACGATGTAGAAAATAGTAAAAATAAAAACACCCTGGAATGAGTAGGTATGTCCAAACTTTTGACTGGTCCTGTTTAAGTTTTTGCTATGTCATTATGGGTTATTGTGTGTAGATTGATGAGGGACAAACAACAATTTAATCAACTTTAGAATGAGACTGTAACGTAACAAATTGTGGGAAAAGTCCCATGGTCAACATTCTAGGTTCGGATGATAAAGTGCAGGTCAGCTCCTTGGGATACCGGAGTGGTGCGGCGCTTACCCAGAATGCCCTCACCTTGGTCCTCCGTATGCTTCCATGCGCCTCTGTCCACCCTGATGTCAATGGATGGCTGCCATGTGAGCTGTGGAAAGAGAGGGAGAGGGTCACGGTTCGCCACTATCAGATTAAAGAGAACACACTGGTTAAAGAGAACACACTGGTTCTGACAACGGCAGAGAAAACACCCAGAGAGGGAGTCAGAAACACAACAACAAAGGCAGTTCGCCACAAACATCTGTGTCATGACCTAGGCCGGGGAAAATAGGTTGTTGTCATATTGCGTGTGAGCGTGGGAACAGTGTTGTTTTGGACATGAATGGGGTTTACCCAGTGTTTCTGTATACTAGTATATCATGTAATGTCTCCCTGTCTCAACTACCCCCACCCAGTCTTCTTTTGAAACAGGCCATGTTTGTGTTATCGGGGCAGAAATGCTACATACTTGCAGCGTGCATTCATTGTTATCAAGCGCAAAGATTTTTCTCTATTTCTTTCCATGTTCTTACTTATTGAACCTTCCATCGGTCTATACATGTTTGCTCGCCCCAGAGTGCAGTGGCCCTATGAAGGAGGGAGGGATGGAGGAGGTGGAAGGAGAGAAAGAGAGAGCACGGGATCAGAGATATTCGCGGCCTTTGAGCATTCAGTTTGTTTTTCGGCAAACCAGTTCTTCTCTGTTTTGTCTTTTCACACTCCCCTAAACATTTGGTGTCTGTCTCTTTAGAGCAATGCTTTTCCCACCCGGGTCCCCATGTGGCCCCTGTTCTGTTTTTTTATAAAGCTACATTGCTCCTTAGGGCCACCATATCATGAAATCGCAAAACAACCATTTACATTTTGAAAAAGTTATGCATTTTTAGTTTTTACAAATCCATTTAGCTACTCAACGAAGAAATCAATTCCAGGTTATCAAATATGAGGTTGTTTACAGTAGTTTAGGGACTATATATCAGTATAAGCTGTAGGCTTAAACAAATTCAGCAGCACCGTTTCACTGGTATTAGACAATAATTGTTTATTTACAAATTAAGCATGGTGGCTGCACTATCATTCTGAACTAATAATTTCTGTGGAATCATATCATCCTTGTAAATGATCTCAGGCCCCTATGCTTCAGAGTTACAGTACAAAACAGAGGTTGGCAACCAATTTGACAGGAGTGACGCTAGGACATGGGTGGAATGTTTGGTATTTGATATTTTAATAAGACACCTATTAGCTGTTGCGAAAGCAGCAGCTACTCTTTCTGGGATCCAAACAAAACATGACATAATACAGAACATTAATAGACAATAACAGCTCAAGGACAGAACTACATACCTTTAAAAATGGCACACATACACACAAACGATCTAGGTAAAATAGGGGAGAGGCATTGTGCCTTGAGGTGTTGCTTTATCTATTTTTTGAAACAAGGTTTGCTGTTCATTTGAGCAATATGAGATTGAAGGGAGTTCCATGCAATAATGGCTCTATATAATATTGTACGCTTTATTGAATTTGTTCTGGATTTGGGAACTCTGAAAAGACCCCTGGTGACATGTCTGGTGGGGTAAGTGTGTCTGTCAGAGCAGTGTGTAATTTGGCTATGTAAACAATTTGTAATTTAACACATTAATGTTTCTTATAAAAAGAAGAGATGTAGTCAGTCTCTCCTCAACTCTTTGCCAAGACAGATTGGCATTCATAATTTTTATACACTGCTCAAAAAAATAAAGGGAACACTTAAACAACACAATGTAACTCCAAGTCAATCACACTTCTGTGAAATCAAACTGTCCACTTAGGAAGCAACACTGATTGACAATAAATTTCACATGCTGTTGTGCAAATGGAATAGACAAAAGGTGGAAATTATAGGCAATTAGCAAGACACCCCCAATAAAGGAGTGGTTCTGCAGGTGGTGACCACAGACCACTTCTCAGTTCCTATGCTTCCTGGCTGATGTTTTGGTCACTTTTGAATGCTGGCGGTGCTTTCACTCTAGTGGTAGCATGAGACGGAGTCTACAACCCACACAAGTGGCTCAGGTAGTGCAGCTCATCCAGGATGGCACAATGCGAGCTGTGGCAAGAAGGTTTGCTGTGTCTGTCAGCGTAGTGTCCAGAGCATGGATGCGCTACCAGGAGACAGGCCAGTACATCAGGAGACGTGGAGGAGGCCGTAGGAGGGCAACAACCCAGCAGCAGGACCGCTACCTCCGCCTTTAACATTATAAACATTCACTTACCTTGAATGATCTTCATCTGAATGCACTCCCAGGAATCGCAGTTCCACAATAAATGTTTGTTTTGTTCGATAATGTCCACCGTTTATGTCCAAATTCCTCCTTGTTGTTCGCGCGTTCAGTAGACAATCTAAACTCACGACGCACGTGAAAGTACAGACGAAAACTACAAAAAGTTCCGTTACAGTCCGTAGAAACATGTCAAACTATGTTTAGAATCAATCTTTAGGATGTTTTTGACATAAATCTTCAATAATGTTCCAACCGGAGAATTCCTTTGTCTTCAGAAATGCGATGGAACGCAGCTAACACTCACATGAACGCGCATGGTCAGCGCATGGTTAATTCGTGGCACTCTGGGAGAGACATTACTCAATCTCCTCTCATTCGCTCCCACTTCACAGTAGAAGCATCAAACAAGGTTCTAAAGACTGTTGATATCTTCTGGAAGCATTAGGAAGTGCAACATGACCCCATTTCCACTGTATCTTGGATAAGCAAAGAGTTGAAAACCTACAAACCTCAGATTTTCCACTTCCTGGTTGGATTTTTTTCTCTGGTTTTTGCCTGCCATATGAGTTCTGTTAGACATCATTCAAACAGTTTTAGAAACTTCAGAATGTTTTCTATGCAAATATACTAATGATATGCATATCCTATATTCTCCCTGTGAGTAGCAGGCAGTTTACTCTGGGCACGCTTTTCATCCGGACGTGAAAATACTGCCCCCTACCCAAAGAAGTTGTAATGTCACAAAATAATTGATTAAAACACACTGTTTTGCAATGAAGGTCTACAGTAGCATCAACAGCACTCTGTAGGGTAGCTTCCGTCCTTCTCTTGGTACACTGACTTCAATACAAACCCTAGGAGGCTCTTGGTTCTCACCCCCTTCTATAGACTTACAGTAATTATGACACATTCTGGTAGATGTCCTCCAACCTATCAGAGCTCTTTCAGCATGAAATGACATGTTTTCCACCCAATCAGATAATCAGAGAAGTAATCTAGTACTAAAAGCATAAGCTACAGTACTGCAGTGCATAAAATATGAGTATTGACTCAAATAGAAAGACAATAGTTGAACAGTTTTCAACAAATTCATTTCTTCAAAAATGACGGAGAAGCGAGAGAGTCATTTTTTTTCACTTATAGTTTCACATACTGCAGCTGGCTAGTTAAGATACTCAAACACCAGGCTCAAACAGAGGGATGTTATGTTAGCTAGCTGGCTATGACTATCCAACGCAACACTGAAACTCAAGAAACGGAAACTTCACTGAAACTTTTGGTTTTATTCATTTATTGCCACCGGGGCCCACCGGTGTAACTGCTTACTGACTATGCACTGTAACATTACTGCATGATTGTAGCGAGTTTATTAATGTGTATTAACATGTTGAATGTTATCTGATGTTAGCAAGTTCTTGATTTCATGAACCTTATTTCCAAGGCTAAGCCTATTAATATGGGCTATTTTCAGCCCTTTTCTGAGTAGCTTATTAGAGATAGACATCATATGGAAAAGAGCAAATAAAGCAAAATAAAACTATATATACATTCAGGTAGCTAGCTACTAAGAAACATTTTAATAGACTTTCAAAACAACAAACCAAGCTCTCCCTCATTCCGCAGTCAACAGGAAATGACAAAATACCATATATATATTTTTTTTAAACAAGTCACCCATTTACTAAAATAGTCTAAATGTTGCTATTCTTTCTAGGTGTTGGTTTTACTTTCCTTACTTCCTTTTTATTGTTCTGTGAGCTTGTCTGGCCTACCACTTCGCGATCGAACCGTTGTTGATATTAGACGTTCCCACAGAGAGAGAGATAAGATAAGTACAGAAGATCTTGCATCAGAAGAATACAGAACAGTGGAACATACAGGAGAAGGGATGTCCTAAAATGTACACCGCACATTTCACTCACATTTACAACTCTTAGCCTTTACATCCATGCTCTAGTTTGCTAGTCCATGGCAAGATAACTGCAAGCGTTTTCATCAAAATCATTGAATATGACATTCTCCCTGTGGAGGAAATGTTTACTGTAGCGGTAAGCTTGATCAGATGTCATAGCAATGATCAGTTGTATAAAACATCATAGGTGTTTGACAGGTGTTTGAGAATGACAGCCTACGAACAATCCAAACTGTATCTTTGTTCTTCCAGGCACCTTGGTGGCAACGTTGGCAGATTGACAGTGACTGGCTGTGCCCGCGGAAGCATCCAAGCACGGCTGTGTGTGTATGTTTGTGTGTGTGTGTGTGCGTGTGTGTGTGTTGCCGACAGGGCAGATGTGTCAGCTTGGTAGAAAGTTTGTCACATTAAAGATGTATCCATTTAAATCTCTGGGCTCTATTTTTGGCTGGCGCTAAGGAGGCACAAGTGTCAAACACACGTTAGTTTGCAATTTCGTCATGTAAAAACTGCCGAATTGGCATTTTCATCTCTAATGCCAAGTTGGACAATTTACCTGTCGAACATCAGCTTGCTTGCATTGAGGTGGGAGGGGTGGTAATATTTGAGTGTGTGTCCTTAAAAAAAAAGCAAAAGTGACAATTTAATGCAAAGCTAATGGGAAGTTAAGACCCACAATTCATATACCTGCATACTTCATTTTGCCTTGTCAAGTAGGCTATCCATCCCCATTTTCAAAGAGCGCCCCTCGTCCGATTATAGAACGAGAGAAGTGATTTATGATAACATGCTTCTGACCCCATGCTATCTAGAAATATTGTTGTTTTAAAAAAAGGATTGCTTGTTTTCTGGTTCATATTAAGCCATCCATAGGCTACCCTTACCATAGGCTACTAAGGCTGGTTCAACAGCATTGCATTGTCTTTTTTTATCCTGGCTTTCAAAGTAGCTTATCCATAAAAGGTGTTTAAATGGTCTATTGAATTGAAAATATACTGCACATGCTTAAGCATACACACATATGCCTACCTGCAAACTTAATTTTGCTTGTTCAAGTATGCATCCCCATCTCCAAAGAGCACCTCTCATCTGGTTATCGAAGACACGCTCCTCCAAACATATATGTAACCAATGTAGCATATTGAGAACATGCCTCACACATACAATAGAAATATGTTTTTATTTTAGGAGAAGTACAATGCATAAAGACATGTAGGCTAGGCTATAGGCTTGTTGAAGCCAATTACAATAATGTTGACTGCCAACGTTTTTACATTTTAGTAATTTAGCAGATACTTGTCCAGAACAACTTACAGTAGTGAGTGTATATATTTTCATCCTAGTCCACCGTGGGAATCAAACCCTTGCGTTGCAAGCGCCATGCTTTATCAACTGAGCCACAAGTGACCATTGAGCAAAACCATTATCATTATGCTATTATCATTATTATTATTAACTCATTATTGTAGCCTTTGCTATTTCATAAACTGTGGTATTAATACACAATGAACCAGGACCAAATAAAGAGTGATTATTTTTTTCACTTTCAGTTTCACTTACAAAATTTGTCTTTTGTTTCTGTTAGTCTTTAGTGACATGGATAGAAGTACAGTCTGCTGTCATTCTGATCTAAGAATATTACTCCTGCTTATTATGAAGAAAAAATACATCTGTTTAACTTTGTAAACTAAAGGTGTGTTTAGAATTATTTTTGTTGTATTAATGCTATTTAATCTCTCCTCAGCCTAATATTATTCTGTTTGTCCTGTGGGTACCTTTGCCACTGTTCCACCCCTTGTGTATTGCGCTTTCATGGTGTATTTGTTATGATTGGCAAATGATTGGCATCTTACATTCAAACAATGAATCCTGATCTAGGATAACTTTTAAAACATGAAATTATTTGGCTTGCTCTAAAAGGATTTGGCTAAAAGCAAATCTATCCATTGAGTATTAATACTCAATGGACTAGGACTAGAATATTCCGTGCCCTGAGCCCAAGTGGAGTTGATGACAATGCATAGACTGTGAACAACCTTGAGACAAATGCAGTAAGCCATGGAACGTGTTAATTGGCTAGTGAATGGCCAAGCCCTCATCACACCTACAACTTCTTTATTCAACAAAACCCATGCTTTTCGCGCCACTGCTAGCTATTGCACTCATAATTCCGGCTGTGAAAATAGATAAAATATTTCTGACACACCCCTAGAGCTATAGCACTACCGCCAGTGTTTAGATTTACCATTGCGTTAGGTTTGTTAAAGGTAGCGAAATGATGTTGCCACTAGCGATATCGCAGATATTGAGATGAGCGAGATACAAGACTTTGCTCTCACAAA
Organism: Salvelinus sp. IW2-2015; assembly: GCF_002910315.2. Taxonomy (NCBI): domain Eukaryota; kingdom Metazoa; phylum Chordata; class Actinopteri; order Salmoniformes; family Salmonidae; genus Salvelinus; species Salvelinus sp. IW2-2015. Next base: position 5,716,282 of record NC_036843.1, on the reverse strand, counting down.
GTCACACACAGTATCTGATAATGTGCATCGGTTCGCTTCAGGCTGTTCACAGCATGTTAGTCAGGGCACCAAAACAGCAGAGAAGTTGAGCCTAGCAATTCAACGCTATTCATTTTGTGGAAATGTACCCACTATGCTGTTTACCTTCTGCATCTACGTCACATCGCTGACTCTACCTTCAAAATAGAGACCTTTGTTTCAGGATCTATTATATTAGTTCTCAAATCCCTGAGCCGACTAGGTGAAAAATCTGTCAGTGCCCTTGAGCAAGGCACTTCACCGTAATTGCTCCTGTAAGTCTGCTAAATGACACACAACAAAAATAAATATGACACAGAGGATAAACTGAGTTGAATGTTTGAATCCACATTTGTGATAGACTTTTACATTTGAGGCATGTCTTGGATGATTTGTGTTGTGACATGTCTTATTATTTGTGTCTTTGGATGTTGGGAAATGTGTAACTGCATTGGTGTCTTTGTTCTTATTTACATGTGTAGAGACATGTCGGAGCAATAACGTGAATTCAGTTCTGTCACGTATAATAGTTGTGCAGACAGTCAAAAATAGCTTGGGTTATTGGCAGACACCCCTGTTGTCGTTCACCCCGGGTTGATGATTAAATATTACCAGCGCACGCACACCTTCACGCTTGACAGGTCTGTCCCAATAGATGACCAGAGCAGGAGTGTTTTACTTTGTTTCCCCGCCAAAACATTCAGGTAACCACACAAACGGTATCTATCTTGCCGACAGCCAGTGCAGTCCAATTACAAAACAAAGCCAAGCTGCATCAGGATCGGAGGAGAATGTTTAGAACTGGGGATCAAGTGAGCTCAGACCCACAGGAAAGTGTTTGACAGGCCGTCATGCCATGTACTGGTGCACTGACAAATTACGGAAAGTCTTCAGACCCCTTGACGTTTTCCAAATGTTAGCACGTTACAGCCTTCTTAAATTGCTTAAATAGTTTTTTTCCCCTCATCAATCTACACACAATACCCCATAATGACATAAAACAAGTTTGGTATCACATTTACATCAGTCTGCAAACCCTTTACTCAGTACGTTATTGAAGCACATTTGGCAGCGATTACAGCCTCGAGTCTTGGGTATGACGCTACAAGCTTGGAACACCTGTATTTGGGAGTTTCTCCCATTCGTCTCTGCAGATCCTCTCAAGATTTGTCAGGTTGGATAGGGAGCGTCGCTGCAAAGCTATTTTCAGGTCTCTTCAGAGATGTTTGATCGGGTTCAAGTCTGGACTCTGGCTGGGCCACTCATGGACATTCAGAGACTTGTCCCACTGTGTTCTTGATGACCTTCAAAGCTGCAGACATTTTTTGGTACCCTTCCCCAGATCTGTGCCTCAACACAATCCTGTCTCGGAGCTTTACGGGCAATTCCTTGACCTCATGGCTTGCTCACGGCTTGCTTTTTGCTTTGACATGCACTGTCAACTGTGGGACCATATATAATCATGTCCAATCAATTGTATTTACCCCAGGTGGACTCCAATCAAGTTGTAGAAACATCAAGGATGATCAATGAAAACAGGATGCACCTGAGCTTAATTTTGAGTCTCATAGCAAAGGTTTGAATACTTAAGTAAATAGGGTATATTTTTTATTTGTTATACATTTGCAAACATTTCTAAAAACCTGTTTTCGCTTTGTTATTATGGGGTATTGTGTGTAAATTGATGAGGACATTTTCTTATTTAATCAGTTTTAGAATGAGGCTGTAACGTAACAAAATGTGGAAAAAGTGAAGGGGTCTGATTACTTTCTGAATGTACTGTCTATATAGTATATGTATATATATTTGCAGCCAGGGATCCACTTGTGCCCCAGGGGTCCAAAGGTTTGTAGCTTGTTCAATCCCAGTGCTAGGCACACATTTTGTTTACCCCTATCCCTAACTTTGACCCTTAACTTAACCATTCAGTAATTATGCCTAAACTTAACCTTTCAAATGTTTAGTCTATGGACAAGAGTTTGGACGTCTGATTCTGCAGTGAGAGCTTCTTGGGTTTGCGTTAAGCTGACCCATCAAGACACTGGTAAGAGGGAGCCTAAAATGGAAACTGTCATTGATACAGTCATTGTAAAATGAAATGGAACTTTGACAATGCATAATCATGACAAACCTTGGAAAACTATATATACAGAAGTATGTGGACACCCCTTCAAATGATTGGATTTGGTCATTTCAGCCACACCCGTTGCGGACAGGTGTATAAAATTGAGGACACCGCCATGCAATCTCCATAGACAAACATTGGCAGTAGAATGGTCTTACTGAAGAGCTCAGTGACATTCAACATGGCATCATCATAGGATGACACCTTTCCAACAAGTCAGTTCATCAAATTTCAGCCCTGCTAGAGCTGCCTCGATCAACTGTAAGTGCTGTTATTGTGAAATGGAAACATCTAGGAGCAACAGCGGCTAAGCCGCGAAGTGGTAGGCCACACAAGCTCACAGAATGGGACAACCGAGTGCTGAAGCGTGTAAAGATTGTCTGTCCTCGGTTGCAACACTGCCTCTGAAAGCAACGTCAGCAAAAGAACTGTTCGTACCTGGCCGAGCAGCCGGGTACAAGCCTAAGATCACCATGCGCAATGTTAAGCATCGGCTGGAGTGGTCTAAAGCTCGCCGCCATTGGACAAATGGTATGGGGCTGCTTTTCATGTTTCGGGCTAGGGCCCTTAGTTCCAGTGAAGGGAAATCTCAACGCTACAGCATACAATGACATTCTAGATGATTCTGTGCTTCCAACTTTGTGGCAATAGTTTGGGGAAGTCCCTTTCCTGTTTCAGCATTAACAATGCTCCTGCGCACTAATCGAGGTCCATACAGAAATTATGTGTCAAGATCGGTGTGGAAGAACTTGACTGGCCTGCACAGAGCCCTGACCTCAACCCCATCGAACGAGTTTGGGATTACATTTACATTTAAGTCATTTAGCAGACGCTCTTATCCAGAGCGACTTACAATGGTGCATTCACCTTATGATATCCAGTGGAACAACCACTTTACAATAGTGCATCTAACTCTTTTAAGGGGGGGGGGTTTAGAAGGATTACTTTCCTATCCTAGGTATTCCTTAAAGAGGTGGGGTTTCAGGTGTCTCCGGAAGGTGGTGATTGACTCCGCTGACCTGGCGTCGTGAGGGAGTTTGTTCCACCATTGGGGTGCCAGAGCAGCGAACAGTTTTGACTGGGCTGAGCGGGAACTGTACTTCCTCAGAGATAGGGAGGCGAGCAGGCCAGAGGTGGATGAACGCAGTGCCCTTGTTTGGGTGTAGGGCCTGATCAGAGCCTGAAGGTACGGAGGTGCCGTTCCCTCACAGCTCCGTAGGCAAGCACCATGGTCTTGTAGCGGATGCGAGCTTCAACTGGAAGCCAGTGGAGAGAGCGGAGGAGCGGGGTGACGTGAGAGAACTTGGGAAAGTTGAACACCAGACGGGCTGCGGCGTTCTGGATGAGTTGTAGGGGTTTAATGGCACAGGCAGGGAGCCCAGCCAACAGCGAGTTGCAGTAATCCAGACGGGAGATGCAAAGTGCCTGGATTAGACCTGCGCCGCTTCCTGCGTGAGGCAGGGTCGTACTCTGCGAATGTTGTAGAGCATGAACCTACAGGAACGGGTCACCGCCTTGATGTTAGTTGAGAACGACAGGGTGTTGTCCAGGATCACGCCAAGGTTCTTAGCACTCTGGGAGGAGGACACAATGGAGTTGTAACCGTGATGGCGAGATCATGGAACGGGCAGTCCTTCCCCGGGAGGAAGAGCAGCTCCGTCTTGCCGAGGTTCAGCTTGAGGTGGTGATCCGTCATCCACACTGATATGTCTGCCAGACATGCAGAGATGCGATTCACCACCTGGTTATCAGAGGGGGGAAAGGAGAAGATTAATTGTGTGTCGTCTGCATAGCAATGATAGGAGAGACCATGTGAGGATATGACAGAGCCAAGTGACTTGGTGTATAGCGAGAATAGGAGAGGGCCTAGAACAGAGCCCTGGGGGACACCAGTGGTGAGAGCACGTTGGTGCCCCGGAGACAGATTCTCGCCACGCCACCTGGTAGGAGCGACCTGTCAGGTAGGACGCAATCCAAGCATGGGCCGCGCCGGAGATGCCCAGCTCGGAGAGGGTGGAGAGGAGGATCTGATGGTTCACAGTATCAAAGGCAGCCGATAGGTCTAGAAGGATGAGAGCAGAGGAGAGAGAGTTAGCTTTAGCAGTGCGGAGCGCCTCCGTGACACAGAGAAGAGCAGTCAATGGGATGAATTGGAACGCGATTGCGAGCCAGGCCTAATCGCCCAACATCAGTGCCGACCTCACTAATGCTCGTGGCTGAATGGAAGCAAGTCTCCAGAGCAATGTTCCAGCATCTAGTGGAAAGCCTTCCCAGAAGAGTGGAATCTGTTATAGCAACAAAGGGGTGACCAACTCCATATTAATGCCTATTTTGGAATGAGATGTTCAACGAGCACATGTCCACACATTTTTGGTCATGTAATGTATTTTAGCTATTTCGTAGCCAAATTATTATATTTATGCTTTGCCTTCAAATTGTTTTGATGATCTGTTTTATTTGACTAAATTGAATATGAATATTCCAGACATTTGTGCATTTTGTACCCTAATCAGCCTTTTTCTTTGTGTCCTGCTGTTTCACTCCAATTGAATCAATCATAGCATGCCAACACAGTTTTAGAAGAGACCTGGGGCCTCATAAACGTTGCGTACGTACAAAAATGCCCCAAAACATGAATGTTCCAGTTTTCACGCAAAAGATGGCATTTACAAAAACTGAACTTGACCTGAGAATTTGCTCCTCCTCCCGCAGACTTTAGACCATGCGTAGCCTACGCACAGATTCTAGTGGTTGAAGTATTGCATTGCAAGAACGCAAAAAGTAGTAGCCTTGTGCAAATGGGGAATATATGACACTCTTATTCATAACATAAACAGGTAGCCTAGCTAAATAAAATAATAAGATGCATACATTTGCCTCTAGTGAGAAGAGTGACATTTTTTATATCTTTGCATTCAAAAATAACTGGAAATAGGCATATATTTCTTATTATTTATGTTCCATGATCACTACAGAATAAATTCCTCATCTTTTCTGACTGTGATGGTTTCATAGGCTAGTCGTGTCACATTACAGCCTGTAGGCCTACAACAAGTTAGTATAGGCTACCATTCGTCCCATCTACAAACTTAGTTGGATCCACGTCACAGTAGTAAATAGATAAGCTATTTCAAGTATTTTGTTTTATGCAATCCAATCCGAGGTGCAGTTTAATGGTAGAGTAGACAGTTCACCTTTTCCGTAGGCTGTCTGAATACTATTTCAAATTACTCCTATAGACAATGTTTAATTGACAAACAATACATACACTGAGTTCTCAAACACTAGGAACTGCTGCCATACATTTTAAAAACATTACAATACATTCATAACAGATTTCACAACATGTTAAGTGTTTGTCCTCAGGCCTCTACTACCACATATCTATAACACCAAATCCACGCGTACACATGTGTAATGTGCGTATGTTATAGTATGCATGTGTCCATGATTGTGTTTCTTCACAGTCCCCACGGTACCATAAGGGGTATTTTTATCTGTTTTTGAAATCTAATTTTACTGCTGGCATGAATTATTTCCCGGTTTCCAATTTCCAATTCCGGGTTACTCCATGCAGTTTAGTTTCCTCAACTTGCTCAATTTCCACATGATTCATTACAATATTTAGTTGAGGTTTAGGGTTCAGTGAATGATTTGTCCCAAATACAATGTTTTTATTTTTTTTAATATTTAGGATTAACTTATTCCTTGCCACCCATTCTAAAACTAACTCTTTGTTAAGTGTTGCAGTCATTTCTGTCGCTGTGGTAGCTGACGTGTGTAGTGTTGAGTAATCCACATAAATAGACGCAATGGAGGCATATCGTAAGTAAAGATTGAAAAATGTAAGGGGCCTAGACAGCTACCCTGGGGAATTCCTGATTCTATTTGGATTTTGTTGGAGAGTCTTCCATTAAAGAACACCCTCTGTGTTCTGTTAGACAGGTAACTCTTTACACCCCCTTCTCTATTGTGAATAAAGCCATAACACATACAGTAAATTTTTCCAGCAACAGACTATGATCGGTAATGTCAAAATCCACACTGAAGTCTAACAAGACAGCTCCCACAATCTTTTATCATCAATTTCTCTCAGCCAATCATCAGCAATTTGTGTAAGTGCTGTGATTGTTGAATGTCCTTCACTATAAGCGTGCTGAAAGTCTGTTGTCAATTTGTTTACTGTAAAATAGCATTGTTTCTGGTCAAACACCATTTTTTCCAAAAGTTAATAAGGGTTGGTAACAGGCTGATTGGTCGGCTATTTGAGCCAGTGGGATTTGTGATGAATTTTTGAATTTGTGATGAATGACCCATCTGATTCAATGAATCAAAGAGCCGAGTTGGCTTTTTTTTCCCAAAAATTCATTTAAGGTGCCCCAGAGCTTTTTACTGTCATTCTCTATATAATTTATCTTTGTTTCATTATGTAGTTTATTTTTGTTTAGTCACATGATTTCTTAATTTGCAGTACGTTTGCCAATCAGTTGGGCTGCCAGACTTAATTGCCATACCTTTTGCCTCATCCCTCTCAACCATACAATTTTCAATTCCTCATCAATCAAAAAAAAACAGTTTTTACAGTCATTTTCTTAATGGGCGTGTGCTTATTAGTAATTAGAATAAGTCGTTTCATAAATGCATCAAGTGCAACGTCTGGTTGCTCCTCATTACACACCACAGACCATCAAATATTCTTTACATCATCAACATATGAATCACTACAAAACATCTAGTATGACCTTATACACTATATTAGGCCCAGCCTTTGGAACTTTGATTTTCCTAGATTGAAGTGGACTTAACATGTGACATCCGTAATGGATCATAGATTTCACCTGGTCAGTCATGGAAAGAGCAGGGGCCTCATAAATAAACCGTGTGTACATACAAAATATACTCCAAATGTACTGCATCAGTTTTCACGCAAAACATAGTGATCACCTTCTGTCTTATGTAACCATACCAAACGTAACATACTGTGCTGTGAAAAAGTATTTGCCCCCTTACTGATTTCTTATGTTTTTGCACATTTGTTACACTTAAATGTTTCAGATCATCAAAATGTTTTAAATATTACACAAAGATAACCCAGGTAAACACAAAATGCAGTTTAAGTGATGATTTTATTTATTAAGGAAAGAAAGCTATCCGAACCTTCAAGGCCCTATGTGAAAAAGTAAATGCCCCCTAAACCTAATAACTGGTTGTTCCACCCTTAGCATCAACAACTGCAATCAAGCGTTTGTGATAACTGGCAATGAGTCTTTCACATTGTTGTGGAGGAATTTTGGCCCACTCTTCTTTGCAGAATTGTTTTAAGTCAGCCACATTGGAGGGTTTTCGAGCATGAACCACCTTTTTAAGGTCACAGCATCTCAATCAGATTCAAGTCCGGATTTTGACTAGGCCACTCCAAAACCTTAATTTAGTTTTTTTTAAGCCATTCAGAGGTGGACTTGCTGGTGTGTTTTGGATCATTGTCCTGCTGCAGAACCCAAGTGCTTGAGGTCACGAACTGATGGCCGGACATTCTCCTTCAGGATTATTTACTAGAGAGCAGAATTCATGGTTCCATCAATCACAGCAAGTCGTCCAGGTCTTGAAGCAGCAAGGCAGCCCCAGACCATCACACTACCACCACCATATTTGACTGTTGGTATGATGTTATTTTTCTGAAATGCTGTGTTACTTTTACGCCAGATGTAATGGGACACACACCTTCCAAAAAGTTCAACTTTTGTCTCGTCAGTCCACAGAATATTTTCCTAAAAGTCTTGGGGATCATCAAGATGTTTTTTTCCCAAATGTGAGATGAGCCTTTATGTTCTTTTTGGTCAGCAGTGGTTTTCGCCTCAGAACTCTGCCATGGATGCCATTTTTTGCCGAGTCTCTTTCTTATGGTTGAGTCATGAACACTGACCTTAACTGAGGCAAGTGAGGCCTGCAGTTCTTTAGATGTTGTTGTGGGTTCTATTGTTACCTCTTGGATGAGTCGTCGCTGGGCTCTTGGGGTAATTTTGGTAGTTTTAGAAATGGCTTTGTAACCCTTTCCAGACTGATAGATGTCAATTACTTTGTTTATCATCTGTTCCTGAATTTCTTTGGATCGCGGCATGATGTCTTGCTTTTTGAGATCTTTTGGCCTACTTCAGACAGGTTCTATTTAAGTGATGTATTGATTCAACAGGTCTGGCAGTAATCATGCCTGGGTGTGGCTTGTGAAATTGAACTTAGCTTTCCAAAAAGATTGATTAACCACAGTAAATTCATGATTTAAGAAGGGGGGCAATTACTTTTTTACATAGGGGCATGAAGGTTTGGATAGCTTTTTTCCCTTAATAAATACAATTATCACTTAAAATCTGCATTTTGTGTTTACTTGGGTTATCTTTGTGTAATATTAAAATTCGTTTGATGATCTGAAACATTTAAGTGTCACAAATGTGCAAAAAAATAAGACATCAGGAAGGGGGCAAATACTTTTTCACAGCACTGTATTATACTAATTTGAGTCCTCGGATTTACATGTACTATGTAACGTCTAGTCTGAGACCAGGCTATCTTTTGCCATTAGTGAGAAAAATGTTTATTTGTATTATCTGAAATAATTAGACATAGGAATATTTTGTCTATTGTATTTTAATAACCATTACAGGATATATTTCTTTATCCTATATTTTATCAGGGAGTCCTACTGAGACCAATGTCTCTTTTACAGACGAGCCCTGAATTACATAAATTACAGAAAAGCCTAAATAAAAACACGTCAACAAAAAACAAACATTCATCTGTAATAAGATCCTCAATCAGCTTTCTGAATTACCCTAGAGGCACCAAAACATCAAATTTAAGAACATTTTGAAAATCGTTCAAAGGTGCAAGAAAACTAAAAGCTGATTTAACTCAGTAGAGACCAAAGGAATTTTGCGAGTTAACATCCCTGAGATGTGGTTACTCTTATATCTAAAGTTTGGTAAAGATATTAGGTAAAGTGTGACTTTTTCTAAAAGGGCTTTATAAATGAAAACATCAACCTTTCTGACTTTAAAGAGGGCCAACCAATTTTCTGGTAGAGAATGCAGTGATGAGTACAAAAATTGTTGCTGGTAATAATGCACAGTGCGCTATGATAAACTGCATCTTTCTTTTTTTAACCTTTATTTAACTAGGCAAGTCAGTTAAGAACAAATTCTTATTTACAATCTAATGGCTTTATTAAAGTGGCAGCTGCATTCATGTAGATGATGTCGCCATAGTCTAGGTCCGATAGGAACGTCAACTGAATAATCTACTTTTAACTATGTAGCGAGAGGCAGGACCTATTTCTATTGAAGAAGCCCATTTTTATTCCCAGCTTCTTAACTAACTCGTTAATATTCCTCACCTTTTCTGGCAATGATGGGTTCATATTTCCTAAGGAGCTATACAAAAAATGACCATGCACGTCTCTCATTTATTTGGACCTACTAGCCTAGTAAATAGAAACTATCTGTTTCAAGTTTCGCAATAGCATAGGCAGCGCGGTTTATAATACCGGTATACAGTTGAATTTAACAGCTACTCTTTTAGATTCAGATAAACTTTCTTATATCATCACGGGGAAATTCCTTTGGTCATGTGCTTAAGAAGACTTTTCAGAAAACACAGAAACGACACAATATAATTAATTCAAAGAGCTATAGCTACACATTTAAAGTGAAGGTGCAATATGCGGTATACTCGAGGCACCAACAGACTAGCTATTTATACAGCTTAATGGCTTTGGAGTCTCTATATCTGTGTGTTTTAATTTTCTTTTGAAGAAGTCTCTCTTCCAGTTGTCCAGCTGCTGCTGTGACTGAATTTTAAGTGAAGGGGATGATGCTTTTTTCGTAAAATGCTTTTAAGTTTTAGGAGGATGAGTTTTGTGTACAGGTTGGTGGCTGATTCTTGATCTTTACCAATTATCCTTCCCGCCGTCTTAAACTTTTAGTAGGCCTGGCCTGAGAGGATGGAAGTTCAATATGTAGCGAGATGTAAAGGGATAATGCTAACATGAAAGGAAGTTAGGCTAGCGAGCAAGCATTTTAGCAAGGTAGCCTAGGACAACAAAACTAAAAGAATGTACTGTATGACCTTTTCGGCAACTTGATAGAGAGGAGCATTGGCATTTCTCTACTTTTATAGATACGCGTGCGCGCGCAGCCGACACACACATCAACACAACACACACAACACACACACACACACACACACACACACACACACACACACACACACACACACACACACACACACACACACACACACACACACACACACACACACACACACACACACACCACACACACACACACACACACACACACACACACACACACACACACACACACACACACACACACACACACACACACACACACACACACACACACACACACAACACACACACAACACACACACACACAGCACCTGGACAAGATGGCTAGTTTCACAGACATGTTTGTGAACTACTGAGCCATCAGTTCAATCAAACAGCTTTAATGGGGCAAAGGAGGAAGGGGGGGGGGGGGTGAGGAGGAAACAGTTCAGTTAGCACCAAAACTAGCTTTGGCCAGTCGGTGGAACCCCTGCTACGTGCATCTTATAATATAAAGAGAAAATACAATACAATCGAAGAACATCTACCGGAAAAGACGTCCATTGGATTTATTACAGTTTTTCCCAATTGCTAAAACACAATTTTGCAAACTAGGCTGGTTTTATCAAAATACTTAACACAATTCACAAAACCACACACCCAAACTGCAAAATACCTCATATATCCTGCAAAATGAAGCACTGCAACCAAAACTACATATAGCGTTATCAAACTCAAACGTTTGCACAAAATGGCACACACTTCATTCATATGACCAGATTTTTGTCTAACCAACTACACACTGTTGGGCATAATGAAAAGCACTCTCATCTTTAGTATGCTTTGCCATAATATTAAAATAGTTCAAATTGTAGAACAATTCTTCAGATGCACAGAAATATTTGCAGATACACACACATGCTGTTGAAACCTTTTTTTTTTTTTTTCACCAAACAAGTCAGTGCAACATATGCACAGCAGATATATTTACAATTGACTGAACAAAAATTTGCTCATAAAAAGACACAGTAAACTGAAAAAGAAAATTGCAGAAAAAATATACAGAAAAAAAGAGTCAAGAAAAATAATTAGGCAGCATCTTGCCGCACAGCTGGGTCTGGCCACAACGCCTCGTCCACATCACAGGCGATATCTTCCCTTGCCAGACATCGAGGGAAGAAGCGCCTTTATCCATCCCTGAATCGCACCCACATCAATCTCATCACATGCCTCTTCCATAGCCTGCACAAGAGGCATGCGCACAAAGGGCTGCTGGTCGTATACCTTCCACTGCCATGCCGAAAATAACTCTTCTATGGGGTTCAGAAATGGTGAGTATGGTGGGAGGTATTGCACAATAAATGGTGGGTGGTCAGCAAACCAGTTTTGGATTGGGGCTGCACGATGAAAGCTCACGTTGTCCCATACTACAACGTACCGGGTTCTTTGATGGTCTGCATCATTCATACGCTCTGGTAGTATGAGAATGTTGTGGAGTCTGTCCAGAAATGTGAGAATATGGGCTGTGTTGTATGGTCCAAGGTTGGCATGACGGTGGAGGACACCATGCGTATTGGAGATGGCAGCGCACATTGTGATGTTCCCACCACGTTGGCCAGGAACATCTATAATGGCTCTCTGGCCAATGACGTTTCTCCCCCTTCTTTAGGTCTTTGCTAGGTTGAACCCAGCCTCATCTATAAAGATGAACTCATATGGGATTGCATGAGCATCCATTTCCAGTACTACCTGAAAACAAAGAACAAAAGCAGTTAATATGGTGTTATCCAGTACACTGGGAAACAATGTTGCGTGTAGTGTACTGCAGTCAATATTGTACTTACATCCACATATGCTCGTCTGACCTCTTTGTTTCTTTGAGAGTTTCTCTCAAACGGCACCCTTTAAGGTTGTTTCATTCTGATTTGGTTTCGCTTGAATGCGAGCCAATGTGGACAGACTGACTCGTTGAATGTTGTTGAATATGGTGTTGTCTTGGATGATGTGGCTTTGAATTTCTCGTAATCTGATTTYATTATTTTCCAAAACCAAGTTTACAATGGCAGCTTCCTGTTCCCCGGTGAACATTTGGCCCCTTCCTCCACCATGGTTGCGTCTCTCAGTCCTTTAGAAAAACAAAAAAAMMWAAAWWWWRGGSYTKGRMMAWKSMRSCYWAARRWWWTTYCCCCMMMRKWRRRKWAAWTYYWMMRGRAATKTGTGCAGTTAGTGTATGACAWCAGCCATTCATGAAGTAAACAGGTGTCACCCAACTGATACACTATGACATGGGGTGTACTACATAGTGTGAAAGAAATGTTGGTTACATACCTGTACTCCAGTCTAAATGTCTGGATGACACAGGCGACAGTAAAACGGCTCAAGTTGGGCTGCACTCTCTGTCCAGCCTCTCGCATTGTTAGCCCATGGTTGATGACATGATCAACTAAGGTTGCTCTGATTTCATTTGAAAGTTGTTGTCTTCTTTGGCCATGAACTCCTCTACCAGCTCTACCCCTACCTCTCAGTCTTCCTCCCCTTCTCATTCTCACCCCCCCTTTTCCTCTCTCTGCAACGGCTTCCATTGTTGTTGTAAAGCAAAAGGTGCTCACCTGTGGTCTTTTCATAGTGCTTACTTCCTGATTGAAGTGGTAACAATTAACTTTTGAGGTGTTTGGTCAGGTGGCACATGTATTGGCCAATTAGCTCATGTAGTGTCATTTTGAATGGCAGTGTTTTGAAATGGCAAACATGTGACTTTATGTCAGATTGTTGTGTCTTATGCAGAGAACCGTGTGCAGTGCATTTAAAAAGTGCCATTTTGAATTGCAAAATGTGTGTAAAGCAGAAAATGTGTTTAGACTTTTGGAGACTTGAGAAGAGATTTTGCTCTCTGTGAGTCAGTTTTAATAATTGTGCTGTGCATGTCATTTTAGTGTGTTAGCAATTGGAAAAAAACTGTAATGCCAATGTCAGCCGCCCATCTGTTGTTCAGCAATAAGAAACAAGCAATTTATTTCCCTCTTACTACCTGTGTCAGTAAACATGTTCCAAACAGCATTACATGATCATAAGAGCTAACACTGAGCCGCAGGAAATCTTTGCAGTCCATTCCTCAAGACTTGAGATTGAATTAGTGTCAGACGAGCAATGTGGATTCCACTGTGTATATCTGGATCGCAGGTCTTTGGAGTACACAGCAGGTAATGTCAGCACTGCATGCTGCACTTCCTCTAATGAAGACTCACCTTAAATGTGGGTCCTGTTTCCCAAATGGCACCATATTTGTGTTTATAGTGAACTACTGAAAGTAGTTTCCTATAAAGGGCAAAGTGTGCCATTTAGGACGTAGATCAAATTGGACTTCCTGTACAKAACTCTGACAGCTTGTTATAAGTTGAACCTGTACTGTTCACAACACCTCTTTGTCTTGCGGTCTCCCCTGTGTGTGTTTTCGTGTTCTGAAAGTTCTCTCCTCTAATATATACAGTATATATTTTTTAAGTCCAGCTGCAGTTATATCTGTTCATTGACTGTTGAATCGGGGTTGGGCGTTGGGCTGGGTTTAACATCTCAAAGCAAACAGATTTTTTTTTTAAAGGTGCCAGATAGGTGATTCTTGTGCCAGCTGGTTTTAAAGGGCCCACTCTGATTTTTACAGCCATTTTTGATCATATGATCAAATGTTGACCTCATGGACTGTCATTCCCCTATAGCTCAATTTTTTTTATTTGGTTACACTTCTCCAATCCCTCAGCTTTATACTGAACCAAGTTTCAGGGCTGCCGTTTTTATGTTTTTCAAATTACGTAATGGGCATTTATAGAACCTGTTCCAATTCCTTTAAGAGTCCTGTCATAACTAGACGGAAGCAATCCTCGCTTTAAGATTTCAATGTCACACATTAAAGTTAATTCATGGATGTTTCATATGAACAATTTACTTGATATCATTAATTAGCTTTTATAAAAGTAATTTACAAGTAATTACCAGTTCCCCAAAAAATATTTTGGGAGAGATCTGCTTAATTACTGAGTGATAAGATGAAATGAGTTTCATTTTCTTCTTCATCTCTTTATATTTTTTTGAGGATTTTGAAAACCATCATCCATATTTGCCAAAGCTTAAACCATAAGGAGTGACACTCTACCCTAGCTACCCTACTGTAAGCCAACACTAACGATCATAATCTTAGATGCCATAGGCACTCAGGTGTAGGTTTATAACACAATGATTTGTTTTTAACGTTGCTGCCAAAATCATTTTGGTCTACATGTAATGACACAATCAGATGACATCCAAACGGACTTCAACATGCCTTTCTTTAATTCAACCTTCCAATGAAGTCTACTCTTACTAAAAGATAAGACAATAACAAAGAAGAACCAGTCTAACAAACCATCCTCTGTCTGCCACATGCAGTCTCTAGGTAGGATCTGGAGTGCTGTAGCTAGCAGAGAGCCTTGTTGTTGGTGTGGTGCAGTGTTTGTCATCCTGTGGTGCAGGTTGGGTAGCAGATTGGGCCTTGTGTCACCGTGCATCAGGGGAAACAGTAGGATGAGAAGAAGGAGGCCCTGTGGAGACAGACAGAATAAATCATAGACTCTGTCTTTGTCTCCCTGTGCAAGGTGATATGCTTTGTATTCAGGACGTAAAATTAATTTTTTTCCCACATTTTTAGCAGTTTTACTTTTGTGCCTTATTGCAAACAGGATGCATGTTTTGGAATGTTTTATTCTGTGCAGGCTTCATTTTCACTCTGTCATTTAGGTTAGTATTGTGGAGTAACTACAATGTTGTTGATTCGTCCTCAGTTTTCTCTTATCACAGCTATTAAACTCTGTGACTGTTTTATAGTCCCGGTTGGCCTCATGGTGAAATCCCTGAGTGTTTTCCTTCCTCTAAGTCAGTGGTTCCCAAACATTTTATAGTCCCGTACCCCTTCGAACATTCAACCTCCAGCTGCGTACCCCCTCTAGCACCAGGGTCAGTGCACTCTCAAATGTTGTTTTGTAAGCCTGCCACACACATACACTATACGATACATTTATTAAACATAAGAATTAGTGTTTTTTGCCACAACCCAGCTCATGGGAAGTGACAAACAGCTCTTAAAGGACCAGGGCAGAAATAATGAATCAATAATTTTGCTCTATATTTAACCATCTTACATATAATACCATATTTGTTAATCGAAAATTGTGAATAACTCACCACAGGTTAATGAGAAGGGTGTGCTTGAAAGGTTTCACATAACTCTGCAATGTTGGGTTGTATTGGAGAGAGGCTCAGTCTTAACCTCTAACGAGCCTCTACCCCGGGTCCGGGATCACCCCCCATCCCCCCACACACTGATTAGCATAGCTAGCATAGCTTCACAAGTAGATAGTAGCATCTAAATATCATTAAATCACAAGTCCAAGACACCAGATGAAAGATACAGATCTTGTGAATAAAGCCCCATTTCAGATTTTAAAATGTTTTCAGGGAAGACCAAAATATGATCTATAGCTAAACACGTTAGCAAAATACACCACTTTTCTAACTCCATCAGTTTCTTACTACTTCAGGTGCTATCACCAATTCGGCTAAACTAAGATTTTGATAGCCCATAACCAAGAAAAAACCTCTTCAGATGACAGTCTGATAACATATTTATGGTATAGGATAGGTTTTGTTAGAAAAAAGTGCATATTTCAGGTAGAAATCACAGTTTACAATTGCACGACCATCACAAGACGACTGAATTACTATAGAGAGAACGTGTATGACCAATTTACTCTTAATAAAACATTTCATAAGAATAGACAAAGCATAGCAATGGAAAGACCCAGATCTTGTGATTCCAGAACAATATTTCAGATTTCTAAGCGTTTTAAGCGAAAACACAATAAATCGATAAGTTAGCATACCACATGTGAAAACGTTACCAAGATCGATTCCAGCCAAAGAGCGCTATAACGTAATCACCGCCAAAATATATTAATTTTTTCACTAACCTTCTCAGAATCTTCCGATAGACACTCCTGTAACATCATTTTACAACATACATATACAGTTTGTTCGAAAATGTGCATATTTAGCCATCAAACCTGTGGTTATACAATGAAAATAGTAGCAACTCAAGCATCAAAATGAGGGACGTCAGCTTTCAGAGTGATCTAGTTTAATCGAAAGCTAATCATATACTTGACTAAAAAAACAGGGTTGACAGGAATCGAAAGACAAATTAGTTCTTAATGCAACCGCTGACTTACATTTTAAAATTATCCTTACTTTCATACAGGGTTCGCCAAGTGACGCGATAACAAACAAATACGCAAATATGCGTTTAACCTGTTGGGGATGACCCCCTTTTTCTCAATTTCCCGCCTGAAAACATACCCTTATCTAACTGCTTGCAGCTCAGGCCTAGAAGGAAGGATATGCATATTCTTGGTATCATTTGAAAGGAAACATTCTGAAGTTTGTGTAAATGTGAATTGAATGTAGGAGAATATAACACAATAGATCTGGTAGAAGAAAATACAAGGAAATCAACAGACGTTTTTTGTTCTTTTACTGATGTTGCATCTTTAAAAATCAACAAAAAGGCCAAACATTCAGTTTATGTACTGGGGATCATTTCAAATGGAACATAGGTAGGCAACAGTATTTTACCAAAATTTCAGATGGATACATTCAGGAATGAGTGAGGTACATGCCATTGAGCATGAGGTCAACCAGGTGTCCCTCACAAGTTTCCCAAATGTACCCAAGTGGCCGAATTGGTACAATGATACAATGATACAAAACCTATATACAATACAAAACAATTATTGTAACATACCCAAAAAATATATTTGAAAAATTCAAGGAAAAAATGAATATTTAAAAAAATTATAATAATAACAAGGGGAACTTTTACACTTCAAAAATGTTCAATCATGTGAAGACTCTGTCCTCTCACAATGTTGCGCTCCTGATGCCATATCCCATAGCAGTCTCTCTCTGGTGTGAAACAGAGGGTCACAGCACAGGTGTTGCAGGTGACAGGGGACTTTTGTGGCACAGGGACAACGAAGCCGCCCTAACTGTGCCCCTTTTCCCCCGAGGCACATCCCTGCCTGCAATGATGAACTTCAGCATGTGCGTGCCGCTGGTTGGAGCAGAAGGGACAGAGGTAGAGGGGACAGAAGGTGCTACAGTGTTCTTGCTGTAGTTAGCAAGCTCCTGGATGAGCTGCTCCCTGAAGGCTAGTTGTGAGATGGGGGCTGTCCACGCTCTTGGCCATTTCCTTCTGGAGGATGAAGGAATTCACCACAGCAATGTCAATGAAATTGATAGAATAGTGTTTTGTACCACTTCATGGTTTTATGAAGGACATTGTAATATCCTATCAGCGCATCCGATAGGTCTACACCCCCCATGCTCTTGTTGTAATCTCTCACGCATCTGGAATGGGGACATTTCTGGCCGTCCAAGCGCCTGTAGGACCTTTCAACCGTCGAACAACGTGATCCCACCGAACGACTTGTGAATAGTGGAACACATCACCACTTTCGCGAGTGTCCATCCACTTCACAAACAGCAGGCCATCTTCACGGATCCATCTCATGGTACCCCGCTCAGCCCGCTTAGGCATGTCATTACCCTGGTTTTTGGAAAACCCACTCGGTTGGTCCGAATGGTGCCAAGGCCCACATCTCCAGCTTCCTCAGGTCTGTGAACAGGGTAGGGCTTGTGTAGAAGTTGTCTACAATAGTTTGTAGCCTCTTCCCCAGCAGCTGGAAATCTAATAACTGCATCACAGAATCATAACTGAGTCTTACCAGCTCGCACAAGTGTTTCTTCCCTCATAGACAAAAAAAATTGCACGTGTATGCACACGCAGAATCGGCCAAAACAAACAGCTTGTAACCCATTTTGTGGTTTGTTGCGCATGGTACTGTTTTAGCCAATTCTGGCCTTGAGGCTACCATTCTCTCATTATGGAAAGGTTCTGGGCGGCCCTGAAAATATGTCTTGCATGCCTCAATGATATCATGGTAGAGAGGTTTAAATCTTGCATAGTTTGTCAAAGCCTGCTGTGCTCGTTTCGCCTCGTTGTCCTTATCACCTCTGGGTCACTAATGTGAGTGCCCGTGAAATTGTCAGAAACCTAGTACAAGACCATGACGTTGAGGGGAAAGGCAGTTGAATAGAGTGGTGCAGTTTTCCAGTATGTTTGAGGTTCTTCAGCTTCACCACCACCATGTAAATGACCATAGACAGGTAGCGAAACAGTTCTGAAACGGAAATGTCCTTCCATTTCTCCTGCTTCTTAGCCCCATTTTATTAGTGTTCATCACCACCAGATATCAAGAACTGCCGAGGTGAAGAACAACTGGAAAAGTTGCATGGGGCTGTATTTAGAAGTGGTGTCCAATTGAGGCCTACGGGCGTTTTGGGCGAAAGTGGAGTTGGTGGGGCCACATCCTCCTCAGAACAGTGTGGCCAACGTCCTCCTCGCTCTGGCAGGTTCACGCTGGACGGTTCCACGCTGCCCTCCTCGCTTCCTTGCCGCCGCTTACCACGTCCTTGATGGCCGGCGGGAGTAGGTGTGGTGCCGGATACAGCAGGGGTCCAGCTGGATGGACCAGCTTCAGTGGGGGATTTGGCGGCTTGGCTCCCAATCAGAATCGCTGCGACTGTGAAATAAAGACAGACACCTATTAGAAATACACAATTTGTGACCATGGTGAGCTTTTGCCTATGCAGTATGTTGTGGTGTAATTAGGACCTATTAAAGACAATACACATTTGTGGACCTGGTATGTGAGCTTTTGCCTATTGCAGTATGTGGTGTGTGTAATTAGCACCTATTTAGAAATACACCAATTTGTGACCATGGTGAGCTTTTTGCCTATTGCAGTATGTTGTGTGTAATTAGCACCTATTAGAAATACACAAGTTTGTGACCATGGTGAGCTTTTGCCTATTTGCAGTATGTGTGTGTGTAATTAGCACCTATTAGAAATACACAATTTGTGACCATGGTGAGCTTTTGCCTATTGCAGTATGTGTGTGTGTATTAGCACCTATTAGAATACAACATTTGTGACCATGGGTGAGCTTTTGCCTATTGCAGTATGTGTGTGTGTAATTAGCACCTATTTAGAAATACACAATTTGGTGACCATGTGTGAGCTTTTGCTATTGCAGTATGTGTGTGTGTAATTAGCACCTATTAGAAATACACATTGTGCCTTTAATAATTCAGTCCTAGTCATATTTTTAATATAAGGCAAATAAATAACAAATATCTCGTCAAACAACTCAAATGAATTATATATGATATTACTAATTCCAAACAACGTTACTCACCGTCCAAAACTGGGTCTTCACCGTGTAGAAACATGTCTTCGAATTCGAATCAACGGATTTCAACCTCAGCTGGAATCAATTAGATGTTCATTTTCAGCTTTCACGGTTAATTTCACTAATTATATCGTGCACATTGTGTACTTCGTCTGGTCTTTGATTTGGCTGATTTATTTGCAATAATTGATCCTTGAAAATGCTCCAAAACAACTTCGCGCGCGTAACGGGCGAGCTCTTATTTGTCTGATTTTCAATGGGGAATAGCTGCGAACACCGCATGGCTTTACAAAGATGCCTATTATTTCCGGGTAGAACCATTTGATATCCTATTTTACTCTGCTACTTGGCTATCCTATCCAGCTAGATTTCAAAAAGATCAGTGGTCATTGGAACCGAGATACAGTCAATCAACGAAGAACAGGTCAACCCGATTTGGCGCGTTAATGACGTAGCTGGTAGGTGTGTTTCAGATCGAATTTCTTCGGTCAATATGTCCGGGAAAAGAACCAGGAAGTTTGGTTGTATTACTAACAAACGAGGATTCTAATGAAACCGAAACTTGACTTGATAACGTCCTTTAGAGAGTGAGTAATTACAATGAATGTTACGTCCAAAAGTTGATTGGACGCTGAATTTTCCACACAAGCCGTTACAAAATGTTTCGTTTTAGGCTATAAATGGATTATATCGATCAAAAAGCCACTTGATGTTTTCGTCGTTGACCTTTAGGATTGCCAAAGAGAAGAAAATTTCCTAAGGTAATTGATGCTTTGCATTGCTATTTCTGACTTTTGTGACTAATGTACTTTGTTGTAACTGTACCTAATGTGTTGTTTACTGATCGATAATCGCTTTTGTAGTGAAGCATTTCGAAATCGGACATATTGGCAAGATTAACAAGAGGTATAGATTTGATATTGTGTATAACACTTCTGATTTAATTGAAGCTAAATATTTATAATTATGACATTCCGCCATTTTCTTTTTTTTTCTTGTGAAACGTGCCGCTAGCGGCACCCTCATCCTAGACAGGTTAAAATATTTCGACAGAACAACGATTTATCATATTAAATATTGCTTACTTTGAGCTGTTCTTCCATCAGATTCTTGGGCAATGTATCCTTTCTATGTTGTAATCTTCTTTTGGTCGATAGATGTCCTCTGTCCTTCGAAATATCCACTAACGATCGAACGGGACCCCAAAACGTGTCCAAAGTTTCAGAGTGCACAACAAAGAAATTCCTCAAAATCGCACTAAACGGATATAAATTGCTATAAAACGGTTCAAATTAACTACATTGATGTTTTTAACAACTATAACGACTAAAAACATGACCGGAGAAATATTACTCTCTAAACAACGATTTGGAAGGAAGCAGGTCTGATGCCCATCTTGCGCACGACGCATGCAGGAAGAGAGCGGTACTTCTACGTTTTCGTGTTTTATAGTGGCTGTGATTGTGCAATAGACTCCATTCAAAACGTGATGATGTACAGACACCCAGAGGAAGACGTAGGCAGTGTCGGTTTCTTCATAGCATTCACTGTCGCCTTAAAAACAGACTCCAGATCAGGGGTAAAAATTTCTGAAATCTGAMCCCTGTCATGAAAAGTGCTGTAGATATTGTTCTGTACCACTCAGAGACAAAATTCCAACGGCTATAGAAACTAGAAAGTGTTTTCTATCCAATAATAACAATAATATGCATATTGTACGATCAAGAATTTAGCACGAGGCAGTTTAATTTGGAGACCCAAATATGCTAATGCGGAACAGCACCCCCTATAGTTCCAAGAAGTTAAATCACTTTCCACACACAGTTTATGCCTGTATTTAGTTTTCATGCTAGTGAGGGCCAAGAATCCACTCTCACTTTGCTACGTGGTTGCAAAGGGCATCAGTGTCTTAACCTTTCTGAACCACCCATCCCGGTTCCGGGATAATTGTCATCAGCAACGCTGAATAGCATAGCGCCACAGTCAAATAATATTACTAGAAAATATTCATATTCATGAAATCACAAGTGCAATATTGCAAAACACAGCTTAGCCTTTTGTTAATCCACCTGTCGTCTCAGATTTTGAAATTATTCTTTACAGCGAAAGCAATACAAGCGTTTGTGTAAGTTTATCGATCACTCGACAAACATTAAGTACACGTAGCATCAGGTAACTTGGTCACGAAAAACAGAAAAGCAATCAAATTAATCGTTTACCCTTGATGATCTTTGCATGTTTTCACTCACGAGACTCCCAGTTAGACAACAAATGTTTCTTTTGTTCCATAAAGATATTTTTATATCCAAATACCTCCGTTCGTTTGGCGCGTTATGCTCAGAAATCCACAGGAAAAAGCGGTCACGACAACGCAGACAAAAATTCCAGATAATATCCATAAAGTCCACAGAAACATGTCAAACGTTTTTTATAATCAATCCTCAGGTTGTTTTTCTAATATCTATTCGATAATATATCAACCGGGAGTGTTGGTTTTTCAATAGGACCGGGAGTAACAATGGCCGCCTTTCTCTGTTGCTCACAACTCACTCTGAGAGCCCCCACCTATCCACTTACGCAATCTGATCGTTCTCGCTCATTTTTCAAAATAAAAGCCTGAATCTATGTCTAAAGCCTGTTGACACCTTAGGGAAGCCATAGAAAAAGGAATCTGGTTGATATCCCTTTAAATGGGTGATAGGGATGCATAAGAACAGAGAGGTTTCAAAAACAGAGGCACTTCCTGATTGGATTTTCCTCAGTTTTTAGCCTGCAATATCAGTTCTGTTAAACTCAGACAAAATTTTGACAGTTTTGGAAACTTTAGAGTTTTCTATCGTAATCTGACAATTATATGCATATTCTAGTTTCGGGGGCTGAGAAATAGGCAGTTTCAAATGGGTACGTTTTTTAGCCAAATGTTAAAATTGCGCTTAAGAGGTTAAACAGCGCAATTTGCCAAGACCGGATACTCTGAGCGCAGCCCAATCGAGAAACAAGCACAACCGCTTGTTGCAATTTCGATGAGGCTTTCTTGTTCAGATATCGGTAAGTGGACTGGAGGCATGAAAGGGATAATGAATCCAGTTGTTTGTGTAATCTGTTTCGGGAAAGTACCTGCGTAATTGCGCACCCAACTCACTCAGGTGCTTCACTATATCACATTTGACATTGTCCGTAAGCTTGAGTTCATTTGAACACAAAAAATCATACAATGATGGAAAGACCTGTCTGTTATTGTTAATGCAGACAGATTAGAGCTCCAACTTCTTAATCATAGCCTCAATTTTGTCCCGCACATTGAATATAGTTGTGGAGAGTCCCTGTAATCCTAGAATCAGATCATTCAGGCGAGATAATACATCACCCAGATAGGCCAGTCATGTGAGAAACTCGTCATCATGCAAGCGGTCAGACAAGTGAAAATTATGGTCAGCAAAGATAACTTTAAACTTGTGTGTCAATACTTTTAAAAGTGTGTCAATACTTTGCCCCTTGATAACCAGCGCATGTTGGTTATGTTGTAAAAGCATTACATGGTCACTGCCCATATCATTGCATAGTGCAGAAAACACACAAGAGTTCAGGGGCCTTGCTTTAACAAAGTTAACCATTTTCACTGTGGTGTCCAAAACGTCTTTCAAGCCGTCAGGCATTAATTTGGCAGCCAGAGCCTCTCGGTGGATGCTGCAGTGTACTACCCAAGTGGTGTCGGGAGCAACTCCTGGCACGCGCGATACCACTCCACTATGTCTCCCTGTCAGGGCTTTTGCGCCATCAGTACAGATACCAACATGAGCAGCAGCTACGTTTGGTTCCATATGGATCGTTAGTGGAATTCCTGCAAGAGAGTAGCGGTTAATGTGATTAGATGTTAATTATTTGACTAGGCTACTTGTATTTGACTTTGTGTTGTTATTTCGCTGAACACTAGATGGTTTCATTTTGTTCTTGGCAGTGAAACGAGTCTACTCAGGCGAGAAAAAAACATCACTCAAATTTATAGCCCCGTTGGAAAATATAAATGCTGTTTGAAAATGTGAAGGAAAAAAACGGCATTGCGCGTTTTGGGAATACCTGCTCTACGTCAACTGAGTTAGGAAGTACACCTGTATCTTTGCAGCGACGGGGTGTATTGAGACACCATCCTAACCCTAACCCTAACCCTAACCACCATCCTAACCCTAACCCTAACCCTAATTAATAACTTCACCATCCTGAAAGGGATAAAATATATGTATATCTTTTTTACCCATCTACCAATAGGTGTCCTTTGTGAGGCATTGGAAAACCTTTCTGGTCTTTGTGGTTGAATCTGTGTTTTAAATTCACTGCTCGACTGAGGGACCTTACAGATAATTGTATGTGTGGGGTACAGAGACAAGGTAGTCATTCAAAAATCATGTTAACTTCTTGCAACTATAGGGGGTGCTGTTCCGCATTAGCATTTTTTGGTCTCCAAATTAAACTGCCTCGTGCTCAATTCTTGATCGTACAATATGCATATTATTGTTATTATTGGATAGAAAACACTTTCTAGTTTCTATAGCCGTTGGAATTTTGTCTCTGAGTGGTACAGAACTACTTCTACATCACTTTTCCTGACAGGGAGTCAGATTTCAGAAATTTTTACCCCTGATCTGGGATCGGTTTTAATGGTGCAGTAGATGCTATAGAGGAAACCGACCACTGCTACGTCTTCCTCTGGGTGTCAGTACGTCATCACGTTTTGAATGGATTCGATTGCGCAATCAGAGCCACTATAAACACGAAACGTAGAAGTACCGCTCTCTTCCTGCATGCGTCATGCGCAAAATGGACATCAGACCTGCCTCCTTCCAAATCGTTGTTTAGAGAGTGATTATTCTCCCGTCATGTTTTCAGTCGTTATAGTTGTTAAAAACATCATAATGTAGTAATTTGAACCGTTTTATATGCAATTTATATCTCGTTTAGTGTCGATTTTGAGGAATTTCTTTGTCGTGCACTCTGAAACTTTGGGACACGTCGGGGTCCCGTTCGATCGTAGTGGATATTTCGAAGGACAGGAGGACATCGTTATTCGACCAAAAGAAGAATTTCGACCCAAGAAAAGGATTCTTCCCAAGAATTCTGAATGGTAAGAAACAGCTCACAGTAAGAACAATTTATGATGAAAAATCGTGTTTCTGTCGATAAATGTTTAAACGTTATGTCGCCATCTTGTTTGCCTATAGTCTTCGCCTTGCGCAACCTGTATGAAAAGTAAGGGAATAATTTAAAAATGTAAATCATGCGATTTGCCATTAACTAATTTGTCTTTCGATTCCTGTCAACCCTGTATTTTTTCAGTCAAGTATATGATTAGCTTTCAATTAAAAACTAGATTACTCTGAAAGATGACCGTCAGACATTTTGAGCTTGATTTTCCTAGTATTTTCATGGTAAAACCACGGTTTTGTATGCTAAATATGCAACATTTTCGAAACAAACTGTATATGTATTTGTTAAAATGATGTTATAGAGTGTCATCGGCAAAGAATTCTGAGAAGGTTATTAGTGGAAAAAAATTAATATATTTGGGTTTGATTACGTTATAGCCTCGTTGGCGTGGAATCGATTGCTCTGGTAACCGTTTGCACATGTGGATGCAACTTATCGATTTATTTGTTCCGCTGTATTAATAAAACCTAAATCTGAAATAGCTGGAATCACAAATCTGAGTCTTTCATTGCTTGCTTTGTCTTTCTTATATGAAATTTTTATTAAAGTAAATGTCATTACACGTTGCGCTCTATTATAATGTTCTAATCTTTGTTTGATGGTAGTGCAATTGTTAAACCTTGATTCTACCAAATTATGCACTTTCGAACAAACCCTATCCGATCCCATAAATAGTGTTATCAGAACGTCAGCTGAAGAAGTTTTCTTCGGTTAGTGGCATCAATATCTAGTTTAAGCGAATTGGTGATAGCACCTGAAGGAGTAAGAACTGATGAGTTAGAAAAGTGGTGTATTTTGCTAACGTGTGTTAGCTAATGATTTACATATTTTGTCTTCCCTGTAAAACATTTAAAAAATCTGAAATGGTGGCTTTATTCACAAGATCTGTATCTTTCATCTGGTGTCTTGGACTTGTGATTTAATGATATTTAGATGCTACTATCTACTTGTGAAGCTATGCTAGCTATGCTAATCAGTGTGTGGGGGGGTGGGGGGTGATCCCGGACCCGGGGTAGAGGCTCGTTAGAGGTTAAACAATATCATTGCACACAGAGTGAGTCGATGTAACTTATTGTGACTTGTAAAGCACATTTTTACCCCTGAACTTTAGGCTTGCCATAAAAAGGTGAAATACTTATTGACTCAAGACATTTCAGCTTTACATTTTTATATTAATTACCATAATTCCACTATTGTGTGTAGGCCGGCCAGTGACACAAAATCTAAATGTAATCCATTTTAAATTCAGGCTGTAACAACAAAATGTGGAAAAAGTCAAGGGATGTGAATAATGATGGCTTAGCTGACAATGTCACAAAAACGACGTGCAAATTTCCATGAGGCATAAGTCAATGTGTTGTTGTGATTCTGGATGACCAGATTGCTAGCAATAATGTGGGGAATCGTAAGTGGCTCATTTAAGCTCCTTTCATATTGTTCTCGATAGCATGTCTTGTTTTGACTGATCACGTCAATGCTAATATTGCTAAAATTCACTATTGTCAACAATCTAAGCCAACCCAGTCTGTTTACATCCCTGTTAGTGAGCATTTCTCCTTTGCCAAGATAATCCATCCACCTGACAGGTGTGGCATATCTAGAAACTGATTAAACAGCATGATCACTACACAGGTGCACCTTGTGCTGAAGACAAAAACTATTAAAATATGCAGTTTTGTCACACAACACAATGCCACAGATTTCTCAAGTTTTGAAGGAGCGTACAATTGGCATGCTTACTGCAGCAATGTCCACCAGACCATTTGGCAGAGAATTCAATGTTCTTTTTTTTTACCATAAGCTGCCTCCAACATCGTTTTCGAGAATTTGGGAGCAAGTTCAACCTGCCTCACAACGGCAGACCATGTGAATGTTGTCGTGTGGGCTAGCGGTTTGCTGATGTCAACATTGTGAACAGAGTGCCCCATGGTGACGGTGGGGTAATGGTATGGGCGATTGCAATTTTAATGCACAGAGATACCGTAATGAGATCCTGAGGCCCATTTTCGTGTCAATTCATCCACCACCACAGCCCCAAGACACACGGATCTGTACACAATTCATGGAAGTTGAAAATGTCCCAGTTCCTCCATGGCCTGCATACTCACCAGACATGTCACCCATTGAGCATGTTTGGGATGCTTTGGATTGGCACGTACGAGAGCGTGTTCAAGTTCCCACCAATATCCAGCAACTTCGCACAGCCATTGAAGAGCAGTGGAACAACAATCCACTGGTCCCAAACAGCCTGATCAACTCTATGCAAAGGAGAAGTGTCTCACTGCATGAGGCAAATGCTGGTCACACCAGAAGCTGACTGGTTTTCTCATCCACGCCCCTACTTCAAAAAAAAAAGTTATCTGTGACCAATAGATGCATATCTGTATTCCCAGTTGTGAAATCCATAGATTAGGGCCTGGTGAATTTATTTAAATTGACTGTTTTCTTTCCTTCTCCTAACTGTAACTCAGTAAAAAAAAAAAGAATGTTGCATTTATATTTTTGTTCAGTATATAAGAATGCGTGAGTGCCCACGTGTGTGCCAGAGATGATAGCAGGTATCAAAACCACAGGAGACACTGCAGAGAAGAAAAATAGAGCAGAACTGGAGAAAACGGCGAGCACAGAGACTGAAGTCACTCACATCGTCGCCAGGGTGGAATTTGGTAAATCGAAGCTGTAATAGATGGGACACGGTGTCAACGAAATTGCTCCCCTGTGGGACTTAACGCCTGGTAATGTCACTCACACCATGGGGGCGGTGTCTTAACTCAACAGGAAGGACCTATTTTTTACCGGGGGTCACTCCTCTGAAGAGATGACCCTTCTGTCGCACCCCTTTCTCCCTCCACCTCTCCCCAGTTTATCTCTCTCTCTCTTCTGTTACCATGGCTACTGTATTCTATGGCAGAGATATAGGAAGACTAGGGATGGGGTGTAGAGGTTCGGAGGATGCCAGTGCTCATAATACCCTTGCCTTTCATTTTCTCTCTTATGTCTCATTCTAGTTTTCAATTAAAGGAAAGGATAGATAGCAGACAGGTGGCATTTCTGTATGGCATACCCTTTGATGCGTAAGTGTCATACTCACTGGGCTGGGGTCAGCGAGCTATTGAAATACTCATTGTTATAGTGCTTAGATATAATCAGTTCAAGTCATTACTGACTCAGGTTCGGTGCCAAGGCCATTTGTTTTTTACGATGCAGTTTTTATCCTTTGTAGAGTTGATGACCAAGTCAAAGCTTTGAACATAGAGTTGGCCGAAGTGCAGGGGATCAAACTGACAGAATCTGTCGGACCTAGGATAGATGAATGAGAGCGAGAGGGTGTCCAGGGGATGGAGCGAAGGAAGGTAGAAAAATCCCCAGAGAGGAACCAAACTGCATACTTTCAAGATGCATGAAAGAGAGAAAGAGGGAGGCGGAGGAGGGGGTTCAATGTCTGAGCCTGCAATACTGATCAAAGCCGAAATGAGACCAAGCGAGGGAGGAGAATAGAGGAAGAGAGGGAGAAAGAGAGTGAGAGGGGGACAGAGGGTGAGACGTCTGCAAGAGAAGGGGCAGTGATCAAAGGAGAGAGGTTAGAGCAAGGGAGGGAGCAGATAAAGAGAGAGAGAACCAACGGCAGTTGCAGAGATTGCACCTTTCAGATTCCTACCGATTACTGGAAACTTATGCACTGTATACCCATGCCGGTGTTGTGTGTGCCTACATTTACTTTCATGATTCCCCCTCCTATTCCAAAACTTTTCATTCATCCGCTAGACGGGAAGCATGGAATAAAAGACGTGGGCGCAAATGGCACACTGTGCGCCTCCACGCTTCGCCTTGTTACCCCGATCAAGCTGGTGGTTTCGAGGGATTGTCAACTGATCTTCCACCGCCGTAATGCGTTTTGCTATTTCCTCATCCGAATGGGTTGCCTGGCTAATGAGCAGATGCCAGCCGAGGCCAAACGAGAGAGCAGCAGGAAAGTTTAAATACATATCGCTCCCTCCGTGGCGGCGGGGGAATACATTTGCATAATGCATGCCTGCTTTCTTACGTTGTTTATGTGTTGGTCTTGGCATGCTGTAGCAAGAGGAGAGTAAAAAGGGGAAAATAGGAAAAAATGTTCTGATTTACTGTAAAGTAGAATATACTAATGAGGTATTAATCTACAGTATAACCCTTGCCGTAATGGTATATACTGTTCACTATAGAAGTAGCTGGATTCGGTTCTCTCATATACCATCATGAGGAAGAGGACTGGATTTGAGCAAACATGCTTTGTATCATGTGTGTGTATTTATTTTACAAATCAACTCATATCTACAATAACACTTCACCTGACATGCACTATAAAAAAAATGCTGGGTTAAAAACAACCCAATTTGAGTAAATATTGGACAACACACATTGGGTTATTTTGACCCAGCCAGTTGTTTTGTTGATGCCAGATCAGAAGACAGGACGAGTGGCTTTCAGGTAGTTGGTTTTAGACTCCATTTAGAGTTCAGCTGTTCTGTTGTCCAGTCAACACATGTTAAGGTTGAGCACTGACACTTTTGTAGCCTTACTAAGGCTTAAATAAGAGTACGAGTTCCTTAAGTGCCTATGTATATCACAATCTTGGAATAGTTACTGCTTTGTTATACAATTTTAATAATGTGTAATAACCAAACATCAGTTGGGTTTTTAGTCAGTCACTTTCATGCTGGGTTGAAGCAGCAGATTGGTCTTTAATGTAATCCATAGGTAATGGTCAGGAGACGTGGCCTATTGGTGAGTGGCTTAGATATAAATGTTGTTGGCCAGCTGTGAGAGTAATTGTCATTAATGTTCATCATGTTATGTTTGTACATTGAAAATGTATCCCTTTAATAAAAAATAAAAAATAGCATAAATCCCAACATTGGGATACACAAAGGCACTTGTGTCAGCTTTATTAAGCTACACAAGTGTCGGTGCTCGATCTTAACATGTGTTTACAGTACAACAGAACAGACTAACCGGAATTAGAGTACCAGTCAGAAATTGGGACACACCTACTCATTCAAGGGTTTTTTCTTTATTTTGAACTTTTTTCTACAATGTAGAATAATAGTGAAGACATCAAATCTATGACAATAAATATATGGAATCATGTGTTAAACAAATCAACATATACAGTATTTTATATTTGAGATTCTTCAAAGTCATCACCCTTTGCCTTGATGACAGCTTTGCACACTCTTGGCATTCTCTCAACCAGAATCATGAGGAATGCTATTCCAAAAATCTTGAAGGAGTTCCCACATACGCTGAGCACTTGTTGGCTGCTTTTCCTTCACTCTGCGGTCCAACTCATCCCAAACCATCTCAATTGGGTTGAGGTCGGGTGATTGTGGAGGCCAGGTCATCTGATACAGCACTCCATCACTCTCCTTCTGGTCAAATATTCCTTCCACAGCCTGGCGGTGTGCTTTTGGTCATTGTCCTGTTGAAAAACAAATGATAGTCCCACTAAGAGCAAACCAGATGGGATGGCGTATCACTGCAGAATGCTGTAGCACAGTGGCTTGCGAAAGTATTCCATAGGTAATGGTCAGGAGACATGGCCTATTGGGGAGTGTCTTAGATATAAATATTGTTGGCCAGCTGTGAGAGTAATTGTCATTAATGTTCATCATGCTATGTTAGTACATTGAAAATGTATCCCTTTAATAAAAAAATATATATATCATAAATCCCAACATTGGGATACACAAAGGAACTTGTCAGCTTTATTAATAAGCTACAAAAGTGACTGTGCTCGATCTTAACATGTGTTTACAGTACAACAGAACGGATTATCCGAAATTAGAGTACCAGTCAGCAGTTGGGACACACCACGGCCTGCTAGCTATCTAGAGCATATTGGACAATTAGCTGATCCATCGGCCAGTTTCTTGGACCACTATACCCATTTTACCAATTGGACTTGGACCCCTCTGCTACTTGGAGCCCTACTAATTCCACGACTGGTCTGTCGACGTCACCGCATGAGGAGGCAAAACCAGACTTTCCCCCATCGCAACGTTTTCTAAGGCCCTTCAGCTAACTTGCTATCCCCGGCCTGCTAACTGTCTGAATCGCCGTGTACCCAGCCAGGCCAACTACTCAATGGACCCATATGATTCACTTGGCTGCGCATGCCTCCCCCTAAAATCAATATGCCTTGTCCATTACTGTCCTGGTTAGTGATTACTGTCTTATTTCACTATAGAGCCTCTAGCCCTGCTCAATATGCCTTAACCAACCATGTTGTTCCACCACCCACATACGCGATCACCTGGTATAAACATCTCTAGAGACTATATCTCTCTCATCATTACTCAATGCCTAGGTTTACCTCCAATGTACTCTCTTCCTACCATACCTTTGTCTGTACATTATGCCTTGAATCTATGCTATCGTGCACAGAAACCTGCTCCTTTTACTCTCTGTTCCGAACGTGCCAGTTCTTACAGCCTTTAGCCGTACCCTTATCCTACTTCTCTTCTGTTCCTCTGGTGATGTAGAGGTTAATGCAGGACCTGCAGTGCCTAGCTCCACTCCTACTCCCCAGGTGCTCTCATTTGTTGACTTATGTAACCGTAAAAGCCTTGGTTTCATGCATGTTAACATTAGAAGCCTACTCCCTAAGTTTGCGTTATTCACTGATTTAGCACATTCTGCCAACCCGGATGTCTTAGCCGTATCTGAATCCTGGCTTAGGAAAACCACCAAAAACCCTGAAATTTCCATCCCTAACTATAACATTTTCTGCCAAGATTGCAACGCCGCCCCCTTTGGCAGTTCTATCTACTGCAGCGATATCAAATCAAATTTATTTATATAGCCCTTCTTACATCAGCTGATATCTCAAAGTCCTGTAAAGAAACCCAGCCTAAAACCCCAAACAGCAAGCAATGCAGGTGTAGAAGCATGATAGCCTGCAGAGTTTTGTCTTACTATCCAGGTCTGTACCAAAACAATTCGAGCTTCTACTTATAAAAATTCACCTTTCCAGTCTCTCAACGTTGCCGCTTGCTATAGACCACCCTCTGCCCCCAGCTGTGCTCTGGATACCATATGTGAATTGATTGCCCCCCATCTATTTTCTGAGCTCGTGCTGCTAGGTGACCTAAACTGGGACATGATTAACACTCCGGCCATCCTACAATCTAAGCTTGATACCCTCAATCTCACACAGATTATCAATGAACCTACCAGGTACAACGCCAAATCCGTAAACACGGGCACACTCGTAGATATCATCTTAACTAACTCGCCCTCCAAATACACCTCTGCTGTTTTCAACCAAGATCTCAGCGATCACCGCCTCATTGCCTGCATCCGTAATGGGTCTGTGGTCAAACGACCACCCCTCATCACTGTCAAACACTCCCTAAAACACTTCAGCGAGCAGGCATTTCTAATCGACCTGGCCAGGGTATCCTGGAATGACATTGACCTCATCCCATCAGTAGAGGATGCCTGGTTATTCTTTAAAAGTGCCTTCCTCACCATCTAAAATAAGCATGCCCCATTCAAAAAATGTTGAACCAGGAATAGATATAGCCCTTGGTTCACTCCAGACCTGTCTGCCCTTAACCAGCACAGAAACACCCTGTGGCATTCAGCATTAGCATCGAATAGCCCACGTGATATGCAACTTTTCAGGGAAGTTAGGACCCAATATACACAGGCAGTTAGGAAAGCTAAGGCTAGCTTTTTCAAACAGAAATTTGCATCCTGTAGTACAAACTCAAAAAAGTTCTGGGACACTGTACAGTCCATGGAGAATAAGAGCACCTCCTCCCAGCTGCCCACTGCACTGAGGCTAGGAAACATTGTCACCTCCGATAAATCCACAATATTTGAGAATTTCAATAAGCATTTTTCTACGGCTGGCCGTGCTTTCCACCTGGCTACCCCTACCCCGGTCAACAGCCCTGCGCTCCCCACAGCAACTCGCCCAAACCTCCCCCACTTCTCCTTCACCCAAATCCAGATAGCTGATGTTTTGAAAGAGCTGCAAAATCTGTACCCCTACAAATCAGCCGGGTTATACAATCTGGACCCTCTTTCTAAAATTATCTACCGAAATTGTTGCAACCCCTATTACTAGCCTGTTCAACCTCTCTTTCGTATCATCTGAGATTATCATAGATTTGAAACCTGCCGCGGTCATCCCCCTCTTCAAAGGGGGAGACACTCTAGACCCAAACTGCTACAGACCTATATCTATTCTACCCTACCTTTCTAAGGACTTTGAAAGCCAAGTTAACAGATTACCGACCATTTCAAAACTCATCGTACCTTCTCCGCTATGCAATCTGGTTTCAGAGCTGGTCATGGGTGCACCTCAGCCACGCTCAAGGTCCTAAACGATATCATAACCGCCATCGATAAGAGACATTACTGTGCAGCCGTATTCATCGACCTGGCTAAGGCTTTCGACTCTGTCAATCACAACATTCTTATTGGCAGACTCAATAGCCTTGGTTTCTCAAATGATTGCATCACTTGGTTCACCAACTACTTCTCCGATAGAGTTCAGTATGTCAAATCGGAGGGCCTGTTGTCCGGACCTCTGGCAGTCTAAGGGGGTGCCACAGGGTTCAATTCTCAGGACGACTCTCTTCTCTGTATACATTAATGATGTTGCTCTCGCTGCTGGTGATTCTTTGATCCACCTCTACGCAGACGACACCATTCTGTATACCTCTGGCACTTCTTTGGACACTGTGTTAACTAACTCCAGATGAGCTTCAATGCCATTCAACTCTCCTTATTTGGCCTCTAACTCCTCTTAAATGCAAGTAAAACTAAATGCATGCTCTTCAACCGTTCGCTGCCTACACCTGCCTGCCCGTCCAGAATCACTACTCTGGACGGTTCTGACTTAGAATATGTGGACAACTACAAATACCTAGGTGTCTGGTTAGACTGTAAACTCTCCTTCCAGACTCACATTAAACATCTCCAATCCAAAATAAAATCTAGAATCGGCCTCCTATTTTGCAACAAAGCATCCTTCACTCATGCTGCCAAACATACCCTCGTAAAACTGACCATCCTACCGGTCCTCGACTTCGGCAATGTCATCTACAAAATCGCATCCAACACTCTACTCAACAAATTGGATGCAGTCTATCACAGTGCCGTCCGTTTTGTCACCAAAGCCCCATATACTATCCAACACTGCAACCTGTTTGCTCTCGTTGGCTGGACCTCGCTTCATACTCGTCACCAAACCCACTGGCTCCAGGTCATCTACAAGTCTCTGCTAGGTTAAGCCCCGCCTTATCTCAGCTCACTGGTCACCAKAGCAGCACCCACCCGTAGCACGCACTCCAGCAGGTATATCTCACTGGTCACCCCCAAAGCCAATTCCTCCTTTGGCCGCCTCTCCTTCCAGTTCTCTGCTGCCAATGACTGGAACGAACTGTAAAAATCTCTGAAGCTGGAGACTCTTACCTCTCTCACTAGCTTTAAGCACCAGCTGTCAGAGCAGCTCACAGATCACTGCACCTGTACATAGCTCATCTGTAAATAGCCCATTCAATCTACCTCATCCCCATACTGTATTTATTTTGCACCCCAGTATCTCTACTTGCACATTCATCTTCTGCACACCCTACCATTCCAGTGTTTAATTGCTATATTGTAATTACTTCGCCACCATGGCCTATTTTTTGCCTACCTCATTTGCACATGCTGTTTATCGATTTTTCTACCGTATTATTGATTGTGTTTGTTTATTCCATGTGTAACTCTGTTGTTGTATATGTCGAACTGCTTTGCTTTATCTTGTCCAGGTCGCAGTTGCAAATGAGAACTTGTTCTCAACTAGCCTACCTGGTTAAATAAAGGTTAAATAAAAAAAAAATAAACATTTCACCCCCCTTGGCATTTTCTCTATTTTGTTGCCTTACAACCTGGAATTAAAATTGATTTTCAGATTTGTTTTTACCTCTTGGAAGATGCTAAATATTTTTTATTGTGAAACAAACAAGAAAAGCTGAGCATGGATTACTATCCACCCCCCCAAAATCAACACTTTGTAGAGCCACAATTACAACTGCAAGTATCTTAGGGTGTCTTTATAAGCTTGGCACATCTAACCACTGGGATTTTTGCCCATTCTTCAAGGCAAAACTGCTCCAGCTCCTTCAAGTTGGATGGGTTCCGCTGATGTACAGCAATATTTAAGTCATACCACATATTCTCAATTGGATTGAGGTCTGGGCTTTGACCTGGCCATTCCAAGACATGTAAATGTTTCCCCTTAAACCACTTGAGTGTTGCTTTAGCAGTATGCTTAGGGTCATTGTCCTGTTGGAAGGTGAAATTCCATCCCAGTCTCAAATCTATGGAAGACAAACAATGTTTCCCTCAAGAACTTCCCATTATTTAGCGCCAACCATCATTCCTTCAATTTTGACCAGTTTCCCAGTCCCTGCAGATGTTAAACATCCCCACAGCATGATACTGCCACCACCATGCTTCATTGTGGGGATGGTGTTCTCAGGGTGATGTGAGGTGTTGGGTTTGTGCCAGACAATGTTTTCCTTGAGGTCCAAAAAGCTCAGTTTTAGTCTCATCTGACCAGAGTACCTTCTTCCATATGTTTGGGGAGTCTCCCACATGCCTTTTGGCAAACACGTTTGTTAATTTTTTCTTTAAGCAATTGCTTTTTTCCGGCCACTCTTCCGCCGTAAAGCCCAGCTGTCACGATCGTCTTTAGGTGAAAGAGAGGACCAAGGCGCAGCGTGATATAAATACATCTTCTATTTATTTGAAGATGAAACGAACACTAATACAAACTAGACAAAACAACAAACGACCGTGAAGCTAACAAACGAAAGTGCAGACACAAGCAACTAACGTCAAGACATAGACAATTACCCACAACCTACCTAATGCCTATGGCTGCCTTAAATATGGCTCCCAATCAGAGACAACGATAGACAGCTGTCTCTGATTGAGAACCAATCCAGGCAACCATAGACTTACATAAACACCTACACTGAACACAACCCCATGAACTCTACAAAACCCCCTAGACAATACAAACACCCTAGACTAGACAAAAACACACAAACATCCCCCATGTCACACCCTGACCTAACTAAAATAATAAAGAAAACAAGGATAACTAAGGCCAGGGCGTGACACCAGCTTTGTGGTGTTTACGGCTTAAAAAGTGGTCCTATGGACAGATACTCCAATCTCTGCTGTGGAGCTTTGCAGCTCCTTCAGGGTTATCTTTGGCCTCTCTGATTAATGCCCTCCTTGCCTGGTCTGTGAATTTTGGTGGGAGGCCCTCTCTTGGCACACTTCTTGAGGTGCCATATTCTTTAAAAAAATGTATAACAGATTTAATGGTGCGCCGTCGAATGTTTAAAGTTTCACATATTTTGTTATAACCCAACCCTGATCTGTAATTCTCCACAACTGTGTCTCTGACCTGTTTGGAGAGCTCCTTGGTCTTCATGGTGTCGCTTGCTTGGTGGTGCCCCTTGCCCCTTGCTGACCAAATACTTATTTTCCACCGGACTTTTATGAAATAAATTCATAAAGAATTCTACAATGTGATTTTCTGGATTTTTTTTTCTCATTTTGTCTGTCATAGTTGAAGTGTACCTATGATGTAAATTACAGGCCTCTCTCATCTTTTTAAGTGGGAGAACTTGCACAATTGGTGGCTGACTAAATAATTTTTTGCCCCACTGTATGCATGCACCTATTTTCTGTATAAATTTCTTTTGAATTTCAAGATACAAGTAACTTCTTTCATTACACTTCACCAATTTGGACTATTTTGTGTATGTCCATTACATGTAATCAAATATAAATAAATTTAAATTACAGGTTGTAATGCAACAAAATAGGAAAAATGCCAAAGGGGATGAACACTTTTGCCTTGAATTCTAAATAAATCACTGACAGTGTCACCAGCAATATACCCCTACACCATCACACCTACTCCTCCATGCTTCACGGTGGGAAATCCCCCAAGCGGAGATCCTCCGCTCACCTACTCGGCGTCTCACTAAGACACCACGGTTAGAACCAAAAATGTCAGATTTCCACCAGTCTAATATCCATTGCTTGTGTTTCTTGGCCTAACAAGTCTCTTCTTATTATTGGTGTCCTTTAGTAAGAGGTTTCTTTGCAGCAATTCGACCCAGAAGTCCTGATTTATGCAGTCTCCTCTGAACAGTTGATGTTGAGATGTGTCTGTTAGTTGAACTCTGTGAAACTTTTATTTGGGTTGCAATCTGAGGCAGTTAACTCTAACTTATCCTCTGCAGCAGAGGTAACTCTGGGTCTTCCTGTGGTGGTCCTCATGAGAGACGGTTTTTGCAACTGCACTTGAAGAAAGTTCTTGAAATGTTCCCGGATTGACTGACCTTCATGTCTTAAAGTAATGATGGACTGTCGTTTCTCTTTGCCTATTTGAGCTGTTATTACCATAAGATGGAATTGGTATTTTGTATACCACCCCTCCCAAATGTATTAATAAGGAAAGAAGTTCCACAAATTAACTTAACAAGGCACACCTGTTAATTGAAATGCAGGTGACTACATCATGAAGCTGGTATAGAGTGTGCAAAGCTGTTATCAAGGCAACGGTTGGCTACTTTGAAGAATCTCAACTATGAATATATTTTGATTTGTTTAACCCTTTTTTAGTTACTACATGATTCCATATGTGTTATTTCATAGTTTTTAAAGTCTTCACTATTATTCTACAATATAGAAAATAGTAAAAATAAAGAAAAACCCTTGAATGAGTAGGTCGGTCTGAAACTTTTGACTGATACTGTACATGTACTCTCACTGGTGGCAAAAAATAACTATCTGAAAGCCATGCCTCTACTAAGCCAAACCTCCAGTCTTCTGATCTGACCCGGTGTAGCATAGCTTAGTAACTCAACTATGTGACCCAACTGGCAAAAATAACCCAACATGTTTTTTCTCTCCACTATTTACCCAGCGCTGGGTCATTTTTAACACAGCCTTTTTTTGTGTTCGTGGTCATATCTGTATTCAATTCGTATAGAAAGGGCCAGGAGTTTTCCTTGACCTGAACAGGAAAAAAATCTAGGCTCTAAGTAAAGCATGAACTCTAAATAGGACCAACAGTTTTTTTCTCACTTCACGCTGTCAAGAAGCAACTCTTCTCCCTACTCAATGGTTTCAGTCGACATTCTTGACCAGCGGCTGACCTGTTCTGACCATCTTGTCCCTCTCAGAAGCTGTGGTTACACCTTGCATTAGCATGTTGTTGTTGCCATCCGATCAAGATGATCCAATCACTATCTGATTGAGATTTGTTGCGTGTACATATGGTAATAAAATGTGTCTCTTATCTGCCTACTGCTCTGTATTATGCCCAGATTCCCTGGTCCCTCCCTGTATGCAAATTAATCCAGCCTGCTTTGGACCACCCCTTCTGACACAAGCTGTTAAAATCTACAGAAAACAGCACACTTTTATAGTCAATAGTTTTATACTCATCATTACAGCCTACTTATGTTATTCAATGATTTAAGGCTGGGCGTGATAGGCTACTGTCCACAGCCATAAACATAAATATTCCAGGAATCTCTCCCATCCTTTAAAAAGGCACGAACAAGCTAAGTATCTGGATGTGTATACAAAATACAATTAACACATAATATAAATACAAAATTACACTTAGACCCTAATGCACATAGTAGAAACAGAAACAGGTTAAGTTACAGAGTAGGCTACAAAGCACATCTCTAAATACTATGACTGTATAAATTAATCTAAAAGTAGCCTAAAGAGTCCTTCGTGTTGTACATTACATGCTTACAGAAAGCTATGCGCCTTTACACATCATTTTGGACATCTTTTGCACTTTATTGCTATAGCGATTTGTCTGGAAAATGCTGAAAGATTCACAGAATATAATATGCAGGACTGCATTATAGTCCAGAGGTCAGATTCTTATTTGGTATAGGCCTAAACAGTACCAAAGGGAACATGTGACATTCTGGAAGAACGACTGTGGTTTGGTTTCCTCTAAGTCATTGATAATTCACTAACAGAGTCACTTTCACTCATCAACGGTTAACAGACTGGTTATTACATAATTTAAACTGCACTACAAATGTATTGGGGATGCATGGGATGCTCACCCAACACCGCGTCCAGCTCTGAATAAAATGGGAATTGGGTTCTCCTATTCCCACTACTGCTATTACAGTCAGACGTTCTGTACAATGTTTTCAAATATTTGGTTTTGAACTGGCATTGGATGTTGGAAATGGAGAACCTTCTTTCTCTAAATAAATATCTGTATTCCTGTAGCCTATGCTTGATCTAATTTCGATTGGACTGTGGCATCCGACCACAGTGCCAGTAAGCACCTGGTTTCTGATGAGGACAACGATCTTCATTCTAGAGGAATCATCGAGTTATCATCGATAATTACTACCTCAACTGGCCATTGTGATTCTTTTAAGAGGGCTGGACAAACGTGACATTGGCTAAATGTATGTTGTTTTGTTGTCAGGATTCGTTTACACTTCAATGATATCCGTACGAGATGCATCTCCAACTACTTCCGGAGGTGGTCGGGCAGATATAATCATAATCAGATCACAATGCGTCTTGTTGACAAGTGTAGATAATCAAATCTGAGCACAATCAGAATGTGGACAAGATCAGGATATTGGACGCATGTTAGAACCAGGTATAAACAGGGCTAGTGATGCAGAAAGCACAAAGGGCATGAGTCCTAGTCAGTAGTCTTAGCAGGATGTTCCAGCCAAAATAACAGAGTGCTGAGGTGCTCTTTCTTTCAAACCTTATGAATGATGCATGCCCGGCTGGAGTTTGGCTGTGGGGGAGAAGCGGCCTAGCAGCAAATGAGCATTGATCAAGGGGTCTAAAATTACACTGATCTCAGCTAAATCCTTACCGGCTGCACCCTAGAGTGGAGGAAATTGCCAGGGTGGTTAGTCAAGGATTGCATCCCAAATGACACACTATTCTCTACATACTACACTGGTAGTGCACTATTTAGAGAATAGGGTGCCATTTAGGATGCATCCGGGGTGGATGGGAGCCAGAATGATGGGATATGGGCAGCCGTGAAGTGAGGTTGGTCAGACTGCGAGGGGGTGACGGATGAGGGCCTCGGCGGAGAGCAAAACAAGATAAAAGAAGCAAGGGGTGAGAGGAATGTGTAGAGAAAGAGAGGAGGCGATATGGATGGCTTTAGAGAAGACAGATTGATGGATGTTCCGACTCCAGCTGGACATTGAGCAGAAGCAGAGCACTGTGTGGGGAAATGGCACATGCGCACACACACACACACACACACACACACAGACAGATTGCCTGTTCCACACACATGCACATTAATACATCTACATCTATAGCAGCATCACACCGAGTAATAACGGTAAACAAGTATCACCATGGGTCCCGAAATGGATCCAGTAATGGTTGTTATCATCATCATCATCACTCTTCCTATGATTATCTGGGCCCATCGTTAGCTTAATGTCTCCCAGCCATGAGCTCAGGAGAGACACTGAAAAAAAAGAGACCACTCTCACTTCATCTCATTTCCACCCATTGCACATCTGCTTGCAAGGTGCCATGGCTGCGTGTGTGTCTCAGAATTTTCAGCAGTGGCGTCGATGCAGATAAATTTGCCTTTGCGATGTATTGGCTACAATGTGAAGCTATTTACCCAATGTAAGCAAAGCTGGAACGTTCCCGTCTGTTTGTATGTTGCTGCACATGGCGACGATCACAAATGGCAAGCTGAGGATACACAGCAACAACGCAGAGAGCAAGGACTGCTGGGTCCTGCCAGGGTGTCTTGTTTGTTAGCAAAGCAAACAAACAGCTATATAAAAAGATTTGCTACAGACAACGCCTTGCGAGAGATTGAGCTAGGATATCGTAATGCATTCTACTGTCTCGGAGTGCTTGGCAGAATGTGTTTCAGAAGATGGATATGTACAGTTCCCACATACTCAAAAGTTTGGACACCTACTCATTCCAGGGGTTTTATTTATTTTTACTATTTTCTACATTGCAGAATAATAGTGAAGACATCAAAACTATGAAAGAAACACATATGGAATCATGTAGTAAAAAAAGACTTGTTAAACAAATCAAGATATATTTTATATTCTTCAAAGTAGCCACCCTTTGCCTTGATGCCAACTTTGCACACTCTTGGCATTCTCTCAACCAGCTTCATGAGGAATGCTTTTCCAACAGTCTTGAAGGAGTTCCCACATATGCTGAGCACTTGTTGGCTGCTTTTCCTTCACTCTGCGGTCCAACTCATCCTAAACCATCTCAATTGAGTTGAAGTCGGGTGATTGTGGAGGCCAGGTCATCTGATACAGCACTCTATCACTCTCCTTCTTGGTCAAATATTCCTTCCACAGCCTGGAGGTGTGTTGAGTCATCGTCCTGTTGATGGGATGGCATATCACTGCAGAATGCTGTAGTAGCCATGCTGGTTAAGTGTGCATTGAATTGTAAATAAATCACCAACAGTATCTCTAGCAAAGCACCAACACACCTCCTCCGACAGAGATGGTTGCCTCGCTTCAGGACCTTGAGAAACTATGCAGTAATAATATGTTTGTGTATTATTTCTTACATTGTTAGCCCAGGAAATCTCAAGTGTTATTACATACAGCAGGGAATAAATATTGGATTTAAAAGCGACGTCAACTTCCCAACATTATGACCAGGAAGACTACTTTCCCGAAGCGGTCCTTTGTTCGGACCACCACCCTCGACGTGGGATCTTATCCCAGAGGCAGATCCAAAACAACGAGGTTGCCGCAGGAGGCAGACGGAGCGGCCTACTGGTCAGACTTAGAAGGACGAGCACACCATACACCTCTTCCGAGCATATTACTCACCAAATTCCAAACTCTAGACAACAAGGTGGACAAAATTAGGGCACGAGTTGCCTTTCAGAGAGACATCAGAGATTGTAACATTCTCTGTTTCACGGAAACATGGCCGTGTATTTCCCCCCCGAGCAGATACCTAAACGGCCCTGAAAGAACTTCACTGGAAACTGGAAACCATACATCCTGAGGCAGCATTTATTGTAGCTGGGGATTTTAACAAAGCTAATCTGAGAACAAGGCTTCCTAAATTCTATTAGCATATCGAATGTGCCGCATTCCGCAACGCATACAAAGCCCTCAACCGCCCTCCCTTCGGGAAATCTGACCATGACTCCATTTTGTTGCTCCCAGCCAGAAACTAAAGAAGAAGACAGAAACTAAAACATGAAATGCCCGTGCTCAGGTCTATCCAACGCTGGTCTGACCAATCGGATTCCACGCTTCAAGACTGCTTCGATCAAACAGACCTAGATATGTTCTGGGTAGCCTCAGACAATAGCATTGATGTATACGCTGGCTCGGTGAGCGAGTTTATTAACAAGTGCATCGGTGATGTTGTACCCACTGTGACTATTAAAACCTTCCCTAACCAGAATCCGTGGATTGATGGCAGCATTCGCACAAAACTGAAAGCGCGAACCACCACTTTTAATCATGGCAAAGTGACTGGAAACATGACCGAATACAAACACTGTAGCTATTCCCTCCGCAAGGCAATCAAACAAGCAAAGTGAATATAGAGACAAAGTAGAGTAGAAATTCAACGGGACCGACATCGCAAAAGAAACGGCCTTATTTTATTGCATTTTTCACCCTGCCAGCTCCTATTAGTTCTATTGAACACCGTGGCACCAACTCCCCTTCCGAACATTCTATTCCCAGCTTATTGTTCAACGTCACAATGCCTGCTTCGCTATTGTTGGCAATGAGACCAGCTCGCGTTGTTTTATAGTTAAAATGTAAACAACAAAAATAATATTGTAACTTTGCGGTCTTCCTATTGTTTCCTATGGGGGAAATATAGGCATGTCTGTCTATTTCGCCAAATATCTCGTAATGTGTATATTTAGATTTTTTTCAAGTCGGGCGTAACCGGTGTGAAATGGCTAGCTAGTTAGTGTTTCAATCGGTGACGTCACTCACTCTGAGACCTTGAAGTAGTTCCCTTCCTCTGCAAGGGCCGCGGCTTTTGTGGAGCGATGGGAAATGATGCTTCGAGGGTGGCTGTTGTCTGTGTGCAGAGGGTCCCTGGTTCGAGCCCAGGGGCACTATTTTAAATCAGGAGAATCTACTCTTTGCAATTGTGTAAGTCTGGGCAGGGAGCTCGTTTGTTATCGACCGCTAGACCAGAAATAGTCTGAAGTTTTTATTTTTCCCCTACTTTTTCATTACGCAGACATAAGCACAGTTGACACCATCGAGGTGCGGATGTTTACTTTCCACACAAGTTTCGTCTGACGAACAAATTGTAGTGGTAAAATAAAAATATATACATTTTTATGCAATTCTAAGCATCACTCCAGTTAAAACAGGCTCTGCGAACGTTCGATTCCATTTGTTATAGGCTCGCGCTAGTTTTCCAGTTTAGCCAACGTTCTTAAATAATTTTCAGCCTTGGGTGAATTTTGACTCGTTCTATTGTCCAGCCTATAGATAAACAAGAGCGAATTTATGAAAGCACCCGAATATCCATTGAGAAAGCACAATGACTATACCATTTCGCTAAGCTAAGAATGACGAGAATAATCAAGTCAATAAACGTTGGGTAGTTAGCTTATAGTTAATATACTGGCAAGTTTGATGTATAATTACTAACGTTAGGTAGCTAGATAACATAACGGTACATACTGCTGTAATGATATGCTATGTTGTTCATAAGGACAGCATAGCTAAGAAATTGTCAGCCAAGTTAACTTACTTGAAAAGGCATTACTTTATTACATTGAGTAGCAAGCTACCCCTTGGTCGTTAGGGCAAATCTGGTCTGTGATAGGAGGGGGATTTTTCACACCAAGCTCGGCTATAAGACTATTCTTTAGTAAAGGTTGAATAGTCTATTGTTCAGCTATTAGCCCTCCTCCCCAACTTGCAACAAATCTCATTCCTTTCCCTCTTCCACGTGTCATCATTCTGCTTCTGAGTGGCTCACTTGTAGGCGTACTGGCAGGATATGGCAGCATCTTCGGTTGTGCATCAAGAATTCTGCATACAGTAGCACGTTTGTATGAAGGTGTGGTTATTCACAGGCAAATTGTTATATGCTATGGAGGTACATTTGTGTCAAGAGTAAAACCTTTTTATTTTTAACCAAATTTCCAATACACTTAGGTTGGAGTCATCAAAACTCGTTT
Source organism: Salvelinus sp. IW2-2015 (assembly GCF_002910315.2). NCBI lineage: Eukaryota > Metazoa > Chordata > Actinopteri > Salmoniformes > Salmonidae > Salvelinus > Salvelinus sp. IW2-2015. Next base: position 5,672,209 of record NC_036843.1, on the reverse strand, counting down.
TTCAACCACTCCACAAATTTCTTGTTAACAAACTATAGTTTTGGCAAGTCGGTTAGGACCTCTACTTTGTGCATGACACAATTAATAATTCCAACAATTGTTTACAGACAGATTATTTCATTGTGTCCCAATTCCAGTGCATCAGAAGTTTACATACATTAAGTTGACTGTGCCTTTAAACAGCTTGGAAAATAATTTGAGTCAAATAATTTGAGTCAATTGGAGGTGTATCTGGTGGATGTATTTCAAGGCCTACCTTCAAACTCAGTGCCTCTTTGCTTGACATCATGGGAAAATCAAAAGAAATCAGCCAAGACCTCAGAAAAAAAATTGTAGTTCTCCACAAGTCTGGTTCATCCTTGGGAGAAATTTACAAACACCTGAAGGTATCACGTTCATCTGTACAAACAATAGTACGCAAGTATAAACACCATGGGATCACGCAGCCGTCATCTCCCTCAGGAAGGGCACGCGTTCTGTCTCCTTGAGATGAACGTACTTTGGTGCGAAAAGTGCAAATTAATCCCAGAACAACAGCAAAGGACCTTGTGAAAATGCTGGAGGAAACAGGTACAACAGTATCTATAGCCACAGTAAAATGAGTCTTATATCGACATAACCTGAAAGGCCGATCAGCAAGGAAGAAGCCACTGCTCAAAAACCTCCTTAAAAAATCCAGACTACGGTTTGCAACTGCACATGGGGACAAAGATCGTACTTTAGAGAAATGTCCTCTGGTCTGATGAAACAAAAATAGTACTGTTTGGCCATAATGACCATCGTTATGTCAGGAAGAAAAAGGGGGAGGCTTGCAATCCGAAGAACACCATCCCAACTGTGAAGCACGGGGATGGCAGCATCATGTTGTGGGGGTGCTTTGCTGGAAGGACTGGTGCACTTTACAAAATAAATGGCATCATGAGGAGAGAAAATTATGTGGATATATTGAAGCAACATCTCAAGACATCAGTCAGGAAGTTAAAGCTTGGTCGTAAATGGGTCTTCTAAATGGACAATGACCCCAAGCATACTTCCAAAGTTGTGGTAAAATGGCTTAAGGACAACAAAGTGTAGGTATTGGAGTGACCATCACAAAGCCCTGACCTCAATCCCATAGAAAATGTATGGGAAGAACTGAAAAAGCGTGTGTGAGCAAGGAGGCCTACAAACCGGACTCAGTTACACCAGCTCTGTCAGGAAGAATGGGCCAGAATTCACCCAACTTATTGTGGGAAGTTTGTGGAAGGCTACCAGAAACGTTTGACCCAAGTAAAACTATTTAAAGGCAATGCTACCAAATACTAATTGAGTTTATGTAAACTTCTGACCCACTGGGAATGTGATGAAAGAAATAAAAGCTGAAATAAATCATTCTCTCTACTATTATTCTGACATTTCACGTTCTTAAAGTAAAGTGGTGATCCAAACTGACCTGGCAACATACTGGAGCTAGCTACACATCCATAGGCATCCAGTTATTTTTATCCTCTACTACACAATAAGCAAGTAAATAGGTAGCTAGTTATGTTACTTCAGCTGCATTGCAAGGTGAGCTTACACAATTGTACATTCAATTTTTCAGTAAATGCTTTAGCTAGCTAGATTTTTTACATCCACTATTTCACAAGACGACAGCCTAGTTTGCTGGTTTTATCAGGATTCCCTGAAACATTAAACAACACGAATTACAAATTCATTCTCCTAACGCTAGCTAGCTGGCTAATGTTAGCTAGTCAGATAACTTGCTAAATAGCGATTTTCGTAAATGAACTTTGACAAAAAAATATGCACAAACGTTGTCTCTACATTTACTGACATATTCCTCTCAATTGTACATGTTTTGCTTGACTCATTATGACGTTATAACAACTCACAAGTGGTTCCACCGTAATGTTTTGTCAGCCATCTTTGTTGAAGAATGCCACAAGGCAAGGTTGGCTCACATCACAATTCGTCATTGGAATTACTCGATATGATTGGACATATAAAAACCTTGGGACCCAAATGCATAATGAGTGCTCTAACCCCCCATTGTGGGGGTCTAGAGCAATGAAGCCATGACGCGGGGTACCTCTAAGTCCCGTGGTGCAAGGTCACAACTTTTAAAGGAGGAATCACTGTATACGGGGATGATTAGCTTGTGACATTTTCAGATATGGCACGTTTCTAATTTTGACAGAAAGAGACATTTGCTTGCCTAGCTAACATTGAACCTGGTTGGTTAGCTACCTGCATATTCATGCAGGAGAGTAAAGTCATGAGTTGTGATTACGGTTAATTGTTTACCTAGCTCGCTAACATGAGCTGGCTGACTCGCTAGCTAGCGTTATTTGTATCTCAGAGCCATTTGCTTTGCTAGCTATAGCCTATTGTTAGCTAGCTAACATTGAACCTGGTTGGTTAGCTACCTGCAGCGCTAGCTAGCTATATGTCTTAACAAAATTATCCACTATGCAATTAACCATTTTGGGTGCGTTCGTAAATTCAGTCTGGCCATCTACTCCGATTTCTAAGCACTCTCGTCTGAGTGTGCCAGAGATCGCAGAATAACTGATGCATTTACGAACGCTTAACACCGGTTGAATTTGGACAGGTGCGCAATTCAAATAAATAATCGTAAAAATTATGGATATTATTAAACATCATACAAGTGTCTTATATTGGTTAAAAGCTTAAATTCTTGTTAATCTAACTGCATTGTGCGATTTACAATAGGCTTTACAGCGAAAGCATGCCATGCGATTGTTTGAGGACAGCGCCCCACATCAACATATTTTTCAACCAGCACAGGCTTCATAAAATCACAAATAGTGATTAAATAATCACTTACTTTTTGAAAATCTTCCTCTGATTTTCAATCCAATGGGTCCCAGCTACAACATGCATGGTCGTTTTGTTAGATAAAATCCTTCTTTATATCCCAAAAAGTCAGTTTAGTTGGCGCCATCGATTTGAGTTCAACATGCAGACAAAGGAATCCAAAAAGCTATCGCTAAACTTTGTTAAAACAAGTCAAACTACATTTATATTCAATCCCCAAGTACCCTAAAATGTAACAAAACTATAATGTTTCATACGGAAAGAAGTATGTTCAATTGAAAGTAAAATTATCAAGTGTGCGTCCTCTTCGTCGAGCGCCCACAGACTGGTTTCCAATGACTCCCAATACCAAAACTCAAAATTATTCCTTGTTTTGGAAGAAACAAGCCTGAAACCTTGAACAAAGACTGTTGACATCTAGTGGAAGCCATAGGAATTGCAATCTGGGAAATGGAATTGCATAGGACCCATAACTGTCCATTGTAAGAGCATGGGATCGCAAAAAAAAAATCCTGTTGGTTTCTCTTTCTCTTTGGATTTTTCTTTGGATTTTCTCCTGCCATATCAATTGTGTAATTGTGTTATACATGCATGCTCTTCAAATGATTGCTGCCCGCACCTGCCTGCCCGACTAGGATCACTACGCTGGACGGTTCTGACTTAGAATATGTGGACAACTACAAATACCTAGGTGTCTGGTTAGACTGTAAACTCCCTTTTCAGACTCACATTAAGCATCTCCAATCCAAAATTAAATCTAGAATCGGCTTCCTATTTTGAAACAAAGCCTCCTTCACTCATGCTGCCAAACATACCCTCGTAAAACTGACCATCCTACCAATCCTTAACTTCGGCGATGTAATTTACAAAATAGCCCCCAACACTCTACTCAGCAAATTGGATGTAGTCTATCACAGTGCCATCCGTTTTGTCACCAAAGCCCCATATACTACGCACCACTGCGACCTGTATGCTCTCGTTGGCTGCCCCTCGCTACATATTCGTCGCCAAACCCACTGGCTCCAGGTCATCTACAAGTCTCTGCTAGGTTAAGCCCCGCCTTATCTCAGCTCACTGGTCACCAGAGCAGCACCCACCCGTAGCACGTGCTCCAGCAGGTATATTTCACTGGTCATCCCCAAAGCCAACACCTGCTTTGGCTGCCTTTCCTTCCAGTTCTCTGCTGCCAATGACTGGAACGAATTGCATTAAAAAAAAAGTAACTGAAGCTGGAGACTTATATCTCCCTCTCTAACTTTAAGCATCAGCTGTCAGAGCAGCTTACTGATCTCTGTACCTGTACACAGCCCATCTAACTAGCACACCCAACTACCTCATCCCCATATTGTTATTTTTTATATTAAATTGTTTTGCTCTTTTACACCCCAGTGTCTCTACTTGCACATCATCTTTTGCACATATATGACTCCAGTGTTAATGCTAAATGTAATTATTTCGCCTCTATGGCCTATTTATTGCCTTATCTCCCTAATCTTACTACATTTGCACACACTGTACATAGATTCTTCTATTGTGTTACTGACTGTACGTTTGTTTATTCCATGTGTAACTCTGTTGTTTGTGTCGCACTGCTTTGCTTTATCTTGGCCAGGTCGCAGTTGTAAAAGGAGAACTTGTTCTCAACTGGCCTACCTGGTTATATAAAGGTGAAAAACAAAAATACAGTCATGTTGTTAACACTACAATTTACTCAAAAAGAAAAGGCTTTCAGGTATACTCCCTCTCCGGCGCTTGAGGCTGTCCGGCTGCTCATTATTACGTACACCTGTCACCATTGTTACGCTCATCAGCGGCTCATTAGAATCCCCTGGACACAATCACCTGCCTGATTACCTTCCCTACAAATGTCACTCCCGTAGGTTCATTCCCTAGGCGTTGTTGACTCTTTCTGTTACAGTGTTCATGTCTGTATGCTACCTGTGTTTCTTGTTTTCTTCTATGTTCATTTATTTATTAAATACACTCCCTGAACTTGCTTCCCGACTCACAAGCGTACACGTTACAAAGTTACCCTGGGAAATATGCAACTTAGGCTTTACACCATACAGTGTCAAAACTGCCCAAAATTATTTAAACGTAAGAATACAGGTGTTAATTTCTTACACTGAGAAAGTGTAACAGCATCAGCACTAAGCAAATTGAGTCCAGTTAATGCTAAATCAAGTGTTATGTTTTACAGTGTAGGTGTTGCATATTACTCTATATTAGCGCTATGCAAACGCCACAATCAAGTTCCTTTGAACAATGAGTTACACTGCAAAAAAGATAAAGATTTAACACTTTCAAGATACTTATTTTAACACCAGTACAGTGGGACTCATATGTTCACTGAAAAGTGTACATTTTACACTTTCAGAGCTAAATGTACACCATTGATTTTGCTGTGTACTTGCACATGTTGGGGAGTGACCTCAGTCTGTATTGCTGTCAGTGAGTTTATCATTCTCAAATCTAACACTGCAAAGAGGATATGCAGTGATAGGAGTTATGTAAAGTGTTTACACATAGTATGAGTTAAGTATTTCAAGCAGCAAAATCCCTTACAGCAAAATGCAATTGTTTTGAGACCAACTGTCACGGCCGTCAAAAGAAGTGGACCAAAGTGCAGCGTGGTGAGCGTACATTTTCCTTTTATTAGAATGTCGCCAACAAAACAAGAAACGAAAACACAACCGTGAAGCTTACAGGGCTATAGTGCCACAAACAAAGTTAACTACCCTCACTGAAAGGAAGAAAAAAGGACTACCTAAGTATGATTCCCAATCAGAGACAACGATAGACAGCTGTCCCTGATTGAGAACCATACCCGGCCAAAACATAGAAATAAAGAAACATAGAAAACAAAACATAGAATGCCCACCACACATCACACCCTGAACTAACCAAATAGAGAAATAAAACGGCTCTCTAAGGTCAGGGCGTAACACCAACACTGATGAAGCAGAGAAGACTAACAGCATGTTTTTTCATAACACATCCGTCTGCTTTACTTAATTGAGGAATTATGATTTGTTTGGTTAATCTGACATTGATATTAATCCCATTATATGTTAATTAAGAACGTATACATTAATTAGATAAGGAAAATATTTAATGAATTATACATAGGGCCATTTTCTGGTGGATTAGTAAAAAACGTACACATGAAGGTACACTACAATAAACTTCTACATTATGACATACTATCAGTAGGAAAATATATGAAATGGATATACAGGAACTATTAATCAAATCAAGAGTACTAATTCCATTGGCCCTCACTCTAAAGACCTCATTTTCCCAACTTCGCACACTATAAAAAGCCAGTACTGTATATTAACTTAAAACAGTCAAGGAAATCCCCCTCTGTATCTTTCCCATTATGCCACTGTGTACATAAGAGTCCCTAGTGTTTCCCAGTTTTGCATGCCTTTTATCACCCACACAGTGTAAACCTACACTTGTAATTAAACAGAGTAAAACAGAAGCTGCATTTACTCAAGATGATGGATTACAATGCTCGGCACTTGAAATAAACACAGATTATAAAATTATTGCTTATGATTAAAAACCTTGGGGACTAAGGGAAAACCACATTAAAACAGAGTCAATAACACCTGCGGAAAGAACCAAGGGCCATGAGAGATGTAGGGAAGATAATCAAGGGGGTGATGGAGTCCAGGTGAGTGTCATGAAGCACAGGTGCGCGAGACGATGGTGACAGGTGTGCGGGATAATCAGCAGCCAGAGAGGGAGAATACGTGACAGAAACAACGTGTTTTAAGTAGGCTATGTCTAAATACACTTACAGGCACCATAATTGCTTCCCGTGGACATATAATATTAAAACAACGCAGACTACGGAGGGTTTTACGCACATCCAAACTCTTCACAGTAGCAGGACAAAGATCCAATATAAAGAAAAAGGAAGAATGTCCACAACGTTATACTGCTCCCAAATATGTTTTATATACATATTGGAACCATCTTACAGATTGGATTAAAACTTCTCCAGAAGTTGCATTGTGTGTGCTACGGACTTTCTCGCCATTAAACTAGGACAGTGAATCATTCTAATATGTTTTTTTCAACAACAAATGGAAAATGTAAAGATATCATAAAATTGCCAGCATAAAAAAAGACAAGGCATTGCTGTTGAACCAGCCTTTGCTTGGGTTTTAAAAGTATGAAACGGAACACAAACAATTGTTACAGGAAAAGTACTTTTAAATATGAGGTTCACTGGTATTCACCTAGGTTCTCATCCTTCGTTTCATGACAGGCATGGAAACATGTAGCCTACATCATGGTGGGGGTTTGACGCATGTCCAAAGCATGCCTAAACTAACATAGGCCTGGCTACAATACACAAATAAAAAGCTCATAAAGCTTTAATGATTAAGATTTATTTCCAAGCGGTCTCACAAGCTGAATACTTTATAGACAGACTTGACTAACCTACTTGATTACACTGGCCAGGACAAAACTAAAATAGACTTCACTGAGAGGAGGAGAGTCTATGCTTGGTTTGGTTTATAAATATGAAGTATAAAGGCACCAAATCACATCTTGTTCAATGGGCATAGGGGATTGTGCGTTACCGATGGATAGGTTGCGTTTCTGCTGTCAAAATTCATGCTATGGTTTACAAACAATTATGACCCCTCTATGGGAAGATGAGACTCTCATGAACACGGAGTTGTTTTGCTCTACGACCCCCACAAGCGTTTTGGGACTTTCTGAAGTCGGTACAGCTGATCTGACAACTTCTTTCTGTAGCATCCGAACAGTTTGGGCTAAACACTAATATGACCCCTTGGTGGAAAGGCAGTTTGCGTCACCGCTGGATAGGTTGCGTTTCTGCTTTCAAAATGAATCCCATAACCACCTGAGTTACTGCTAAAACCATCTTTTGGTTGGTCTTAAATATCCCAACCAGCGCTGCCTGAATTGGCACTTTGGATCATGTTTTTAAGGACACTTCTCAAATATTTCCACCCCTCCCTTCTGAGCACAAGCGTGCTGATGCTAGACAGTGAAATTACCAAACCTGGCGTTAGGGATGGAAAATGCCAGTGCGCCAGTTTTTACATGACAAAATTGCAAACTAACGTGCATGACACTAGTGCCCCCTTATACCCAGTTGAAAATAAAGCCCTCTGTCTGGTATGAGTGTGTATCAGAGTCAATATGTGTCTGCTTTGCTGTGTGAGAAAGGAGGTTTAGTGTGTGAGTGTGTGTGTGTGTGTTTTCTTTTGGGTATGTGTGAGTGTGTCCAGTGTCCAAGGGGCTAAGAGAGGGAGCAGCTGAACAGCGCATAAACACCAGGACAGAGAGAGGTATGAGCTGTGGCATCCTGTCAAAGATAATCTGTAGCGACACCTAATCTGGAACGCAAATGACCATGAGCAGACCCTGGGAATCCCTACGGAGCATGTTTTATTGCTCCCATATGGAGAGGACTTCACCTGAAGGAGAAGTGGATAAGTGATGTCTTCCCTAATGCACTGGACCACGAGGGAATATTTGCGGATTCCAACTGAGCCGTGGCTTCTGAGCTCCTATAGAGCATGTTGGAGGGATGTTTGAGGAGCTTGATGTTGAGCGACAAAAAATGGATGATAATGCTGTATCAGTGTGGAATTGACACCCAGATACGATTGAGGCTTTTTATATTTGCATATACATAACACTGTACTTACATTTCATAGTAGTAATACATGCTTTTTAGTTAAACCCTTAAGATCAATATATGACTAAGAAAAAAAAATGTAGCATTGGATGCGTCTCAATCCATCGCATCAACCTATGTCGCACTTCCGCAACTGTGGTAAAAGGTGACAAAGCTAGAGCGGTGTTTGTCAGACCATGAGACATCCTGAAAATCGGTCTTCTCACAAAATCGTCTATAGAGTCCGAATGGTTTGGCCTTCAAACTATTATGACCCTTCTATGGAAGATGAGACTCTCATGAACACAAAGTTGTTTTGCTCTACGACCTCCACAAGCGTCTTGGAACGCGTCTGAAGTCGGAACAGCTGATCTGCCAACTTCTGTCTGTAGCATCCGAACAGTTTGGCCTACACACTAATATGACCCCCTCGGTGGAAGGTGAGGCTCTCACGAACCTGTTGTTTTAATCTAGGACTCCCACAGACCTCACAAAACTTCCTTTCGATTTTGTGTTTGATTATCTGTTATTCCATGTAGTGAATCTATTATTCAACGTATTCGCATGGGCTAATAGCAGGTTGCAAGCCTCCCCCTTTTTCCTCCAAACATAACAAAAGTATGATCTTTGTCCCCATGTGCAGTTGCAAACCGTAGTCTAGATTTTTATGGTGGTTTTGGAGCAGTGGCTTCTTCCTTGCTGAGCGGCCTTTCAGGTTATGTCGATAAAGGACTCGTTTTACTGTGGATATAGATACTTTGTACCTGTTTCCTCCAGCATCATTACAAGGTCCTTTGCTTTTTGTTCTGGGATTGATTTGCACTTTTCGCACCAAAGTACATTAATTTCTAGTGGACAGAACGCGTCTCCTTCCTGAGCGGTATGACGGCTGCGTGGTCCCAGGGTGTTTATACTTCTGCACTATTGTTTGTACAGAGGATCATGGTACCTTCAGGAGTTTGGAAAATGCTCCCAAGGATGAACCAGACTTGTGGAGGTCTACAATTTTTTTTCTGAGGTCTTCGCTGATTTCTTTTGATTTTCCCATGATGTCAAGCAAAGAGGCACTGAGTTTGAAGGTAGGCCTTGAAATACATCCACAGGTAGACCTTCAATTGACTCAAATTACGTCAATTAGCCTATCAGAAGCCTCTAAAGCCATGACATCATTTTCTGGAATTTTCCAAGCTGTTTAAAGGCACAGTCAACTTAGTGTATGTAAACTTCTGACCCACTGGAATTGTGATACAGTGAAATAATCTGTCTGTAAACAATTGTTGGAAAAATGACTTGTGTCATGCACAAAGTACATGTCCTAACAGACTTGCCAAAACTATAGTTTGTTAACAAGAAATTTGTGGAGTGGTTGAAAAACGAGTTTTAATGACGCCAACCTAAGTGTATGTAAACTTCTGACTTCAACTGTACCTCAAGCACTGCGATGCAGTGCCTTAGACCGCTGGCCACTAGGGAGGCCCCCGCAAATTGATTTTAACAAACAATTGGTCCTCAAAAAAAGGCGATCCTCCATTGAATTTCAAAATCCCGATGTGGCCCTCGAGCCAAAAAGTTTGCCCACCCCTGCCTAAAGGGATCCTAAAATTCCAAATAAAATAGCTAAATTATCCATGGTTTAACCATCTTAAAAGGTAGCAGGCGCACCAGTTTGAGTGTGTCAGGAACTGCAACGCTGCTGGATTTTTCACGCTCAACAATTTCCTGTGTGTAACAAGAATGGTCCACCACCCAAAGGACATCTAGCCAACTTGTCACAACTGTGGGAAGTGCTGGTGTCAACTTGGGCCAGCATCCCTGTTGAACGTTTTTGACACCTTGTAGAGTTCGTGCCCCGACGAATTGAGGCCTTTCTGAGGGCAAAAGGGGTTGAAACTCAATATTAGGAAAGTGTATGTAAAATCACTAAACTATCCCTTTAATCTGGGTTCGGGAAACCAGCTCATTTTTTATAAGTACCAACTGAAATTAGTTTGAGGGAACACATAACTAAGCCCACCTACAAAGCGTGGATTGCAAATTATAGTCGTTTTTTTTCCAATGGATAAATTATGACTTTGTTTTACATCAATGCTTATGACAGAATAAAGTAGGCTTTCAATGGAGGGATTAAGTTGTGTTCCCACTGCGAAAGCAAGGCTTGAATTCTACGTGGCCAGTTGCTCATAAATGTTTTCTCATGCTCCCCCTCATAATTACATTGATATTCATTCTGTGTCATGGGAAGAGGGAGGGATAACAAATTCCAATGGATCTTTGTACAACCTTGTAACCTTTGTACAACCCCCACAATCGGACACTCTGTGGCGTTGTAGATTAATAATTGAATAGGACATTACCGTAAGACGTAGAGCTGAGCTCAGTTTGTATGGGTTTCTCTACTCCACAAAATCACCACCCAGAACTGAACACACGAAGGGGTGTTACAATGCTAGAGAAAGCATTTTTTCGAGTAGACCAGATAATGATATTGAAAAAAAAATTGGGGGGCTTTTTTTGCCCATGTTAACTCATTTTCAGGCGTTGTATGGTTTGAAGATGTAGCTATTGGGTAACACAAATTGGCTAACACAAATGCCTTATCAATTATTCAAAGGCATTTTGTTAACTACTAGAGCTCACAATCCCAAAGCGCTGATTCACAGCTCACACAACACTGTCATGTTTGAAAGCTCCACTGGAATGATTACATAAACCACAACCAATCTACATTACCAAAGCAGTATATTGTTTCGACGGCGCATGTTGTGGCCTAATGAACAATTGGATCATCCATTAAAGTGAAAGCTAATTTGCAAAATGGTGGCAGTCAGATGAGGGCCACTTCATATGCAAAGTGCCGTCAGAGCCTAAATGCAGACACGGTAACTCACTAATCAGTCTAAAGATAATATTTTCCTAACACTGTATATTTTCATTCAGGCCCCCAGGCAGGTAATGGCAGTGCATTGAGTGGTTTGGTTAAATGGCTCATTTGAATCAATGTTAGAAAAATTAGTCACATTGCAAACTGACAGGTGCAAAGGATTTACGGCACCCACCCGGATCAGGTCAACAGAAATAATTAAGCACTTGACATGTTCGAATGACAAGCCGCCAGATCACACACACAGGAGGTGATTTATGAAAAGGGGGGTGGGAGCAGGAAAGAGTAGGGTGGGTTGAAAGCATTGCAATAAGCCTGCTTTCAGTCCCATAATTATTTAATTTGGTCACATAATCGCCATTACTCGTCAGGGAATGATATCTTCCTCTGGGGATGACAACACCGTCCCCCGAGGGAGAGCAAAAGTGGTGTGTGTTTGTTGTGGAGGGGTGTCATTTTAAAAATGACCTCACACACTGTAGCTTAATAACTGCCTTATTTTTTGCTGACTGTTTTGGGGGCTGAAATTGTACCCCAAAAACATTTTACAACGGACATCGTCTAACTCCCAACAAGCAAGAGACATCTAACTTCCATCCACTATGTAAGCCAATACTACACTGTAGCACTCTTCTGTATTACCTTCTGTATTACATAATCTACTCTCCTCATAGCTGGCACTCCTCTCCTCGCCTCTCTTGGGGCGGAACGTTGACAATTAGACAGAACAATGTCCTATTATCTGAGTGTGGTGGGCCACCTTTTTTGGGTCATTGTGGATTGATGATGACAGGGCGGATTACAAGGACACTGGGACAGGTGACAATACCTACAAAGTAGAAGACACACATACTGTAGGTGTTCTATTCACACACACACACACACACACACACACACACACACACACACACGCACACAAAGTTAGTAGAGGGATAGAAGCTGGAGTAATGGCTACACTGTTAGATAACCACATGCTGCTAGGGAGCCATATGTTGAACGGCAGCTGGTGATTGATGGGTAACAGTGTGGCTGCTACAATGTAAAAATTAACTGCCTAAATCATTAAAGAAATGTAATAATGGCTACTCAAACATCTCAAGTAATAAAAGTGTTACTAAATCATGTCAATAAGATTTCTCATCACTTAATGTTTTTAAGTACTGTGAACAACTATTATGTTATTGGGTAAATACAACTTTATTTGCTGTTTGCTTAAGTTAGAGTTCTTACAAGACATATACTATTTTAAGGTCAATCTAACGTTCAGAAAAATAAGTTGTTTTTATTTGATTCTGTTATGTTTTAGGTCTTTACTGAAAATAATAAAGTAGTAGTCAGACACATTGATATGAGTAAAACATTTGATTTATCTGTCTTGCGCTGCTATAGCATTATTACGATTGTGAGTACTTAATAGTGTCGCATGGATGTGTTTTTAGAGGATTGTGGGTAATTCAACATTGAGACGATGATACTTTTACACAATGTTGCATGCATGTTTGAAGAAAGAAAAGTATACTGTATGTCTAAAATAATATTAAGCAGTTTGATGAGATTTGAGGTGCAATTGATACTGATGAGCGGATATCAAAAGCGTCAGACAAATTGACGTTCAAAAATGAGACAAGCCATTCTCCGCATCAACAAGATTATTTTTTTTCTTCTTTATTATTTTCCCCTAACCCTACCACCCCTTCCCTAATAGGAGTGAACTAATGGACAACAATACTTATTAGGCTTCTACTTATATACATTTTACGGACACTGTATTTTACTTTAGTTATCTTTATTTGTTTTCATTCGTTTTTAGTCCCACCCTTCACCTACTCTCAATCCTCCCATCTATCTCTGAAAACCATCCAGTTTTGATTTATAATTGCCATATATTTTTCATGTGTGCTGCAATGTTTCAAAAAAGTTCTGAACCTTTCTATTCTCATAGTTTCTACAGATTTTACATTAAATATGCACATTATTATTAAATTATTCACCCGGCAGTGCTACAGTATTTGCAGAGTTAGATCCAGGTAAATGTTGCAATTCTTCAACAATTCCTGAACCTTTGACCAAAAACAAGCTACATATGGGTAGTACTGTACCAAAACAAATTATCTAATGACTGTCTCTTCGCAACAAAATCTGCAGAGCTGGGATGGTTTTATCCCCAATATACATACCATTTGATTGTGATATAATTTAAATTACAAAATTCAAAGTTTTGAATCCGGTGTCATTTTCTGTATCAGTTTGTAAACCATGTGCCATGGAATCGGCACACTGAAAATATCTTCCCAACTATTTTGCAACCTGTATGGAGCTGCTGCCATTTTTTTTATGCTTCCATGTGTGTTATTTCATAATGTTCATGTCTTCACCATTATTATACAATGTAGAAAATAGTAAAAAATAAAGACAAAACCTGGAATGAGTAGGTGTGTCCAAACTTTTTACTAGTACTGTGTATTTTTCTACACTATGAGGTTGAAATAATTATGTGAACATGATAATGCCCTGTTAGTGTAAGAGCTGTTTGAAAAGAACACCTGAAATGTATGCCCGTGTTGGTGGGATGGAGTTTTGGCCTGCCTGGTGACATCGCCAGGTGGTAAATTAGGTAATAGAACAATAAGAGTTCCAAAGCTCTCTGCAAGTAACAGGTAGTTTTCAGTTCTCCTTCCCACTCAGACCACTCCCAGACAGTCCATGCAAAATTATTGCTTGAGAAAGTTATCTTTGCTAAGAAGCTATTGTTGTTTATTTTTGACCATTTTAATTGAAAACAATCACAGTAAGGTACATAATTCTTACCCAGAAATGATTTTATATTCTGATAAAAATAGCTGCATTGGACCTTTTAAGTACCTTACTGTGATTTTGTTTTCATTTAAAATGGTATTGAATATATATAATATTGGTCAGGTATAAACCAGGAGATTGTCTGCAAATATTTTTTTCTTATATTCATGTTTACCAATACCTGTTACATTTGGGTCTTTCTGCAAGCAGGTCAATTGCCAGTGCAAACGTCCCTGTCTTGTGCCCCTTTCTAAAGCAATTGAATCCGATTTAATATATTATTTGTGTATATATTTGCTTTAGGGCATTTATATAATATTTGTATTGAATTTACTATTTGAACTGGAAAGTTGAAAGCTTCCAACGTTTTTAACAGAAAACGCCATTGAAGATGGTTGAAAGCCTTATCGGCATCAGCCATTATTGATAAACCTACATCTTGTTTTTTAGCGTATTGTATTAAACCGAAACGTATCCATGTATTTGTTTGAAAGGGTCTATTTTTAATAAACCCCTTTTGATTGATATGTTTGGTAAAACGTAACAATTTCTTTAGCTTTGTTATTATTTTATTGTCACAATTTTAAACGTCTGTAACCAACAGGGGACCCTCCATATTTTCCTTGTTTTAATATAACTGAAATAACTGTGATACATGGAATTAGGAAGCACTGAATTGAATGGCGTGTATTGTCATTTCTGTAAATAAGGGCGCTATTTTGTCCCAAAATGTTAAATTTAGTTGGATGGGAAAGCGCTCCATTCCTGGTGCTTTTCTCAGTTTCAATGTTTTAACAGTGTCTGATATTTATTTTTGGATGATCTCTGTTTTCAGTGATAATTTTTTGTCTGCTGATTACTGCTTCAGGGTTGTTGAGTCTAAGAAGGGTGTAGGATCAGTCCCACTGTTTAATTCTGATTAATATATGTTTTTGTCACGACTTCTACCGAAGATAACCCCTCTCCAGGTTCGGGCGGCGCTCGGCGCTCGGCGTCGCCGGTTTACTAGCCGCCACCGATCCCTTTTTCCTTTTCTGTTTTTTTTGTCTGTGTTCATTTTCACACCTGGTTTCAATTGCGTTTATTTCTGTGTGTATATGGGGCACCTGTTACCTGCCTTATTTCGTGCGGGATTAAGCTTGTGGGGGTTGTTGCGCTCGTTTATGGTTGATATTTCTTGTTCTCGTTATTACGCACGTGTAGCGTTTGGCAGAGTTTCGGTTTTGTTTTACTGATCTCCTCTGTGAACTGTGGGACCTTATATAGAGGGATCTGTGCCAATTTTGTATTGGTGGACTATGAATATATAATTATTATATTAAACACGCTTCTCAGTATCCCTGCTCTCCTGCGCCTGACTCCTACACCTCTCACCGAGACGCACCTTATCACAGTTTTCATAGTTTTCATCAAGCGTTTATCATTGTCATTAACCCCCCCCCCCCCCATTTGACGGTTGAGCTAACGTAGGCTAATGTGATTAGCATGAGGTTGTAAGTAACAAAGAAAATTCCCAGGACATAGACATATCTGATATGGGTAGAAAGCTTAAATTCTCGTTCATCTAACTGCACTGTCCAATTTACAGTAGCTATTACAGTGAAATAATACCATACTATTGTTTGAGGAGTGTGCACAAATATGAACTTGGAAATGTCTTAAACCAATAAGGCACATTTGGGCAGTCTTGACACATTTTGAACTGATATGCAATGGTTCATTGGATCAGTCTAAAACTTTGCACATACACTGGTACCATCTAGTGCCCTAAATCTAAATTGCGCCTGGGCTGGAATAATAAATGATGGCCTTTCTCTGGCATTTTAAAGATGATGGTATTATCTTTTACCAGATCTAATGGGTTATATTCTCCTACATTAATTTCACATTTCCACAAACTTCAAAGTGTTTCCTTTCAAATGGTATCAAGAATATGCATATCCATGCTTGAGGTCCTGAGCTAAAGGAAGTTAGATTTGGGTATGTCATTTTTGACCAAAATTTAGGAAAAAAAACAGTCTGATCCCTAAGAGGTTTTTAACTTGTACATTTTATGGGCTTTTTCTAAGACTGATTTATTTTCCTGTGATTTTAATTTGTAACTCAGATCTAACTTCTTATGTGTATGAGATAATCATTTCCCTAATGTACGCTTGAAAAGCATCCCAAATTACAAATCGGTGGTCTGCTTTTCTCTATTCTCTGCCTACATATGTACAGTGCCTTCAAAAAGTATTCATACCCTTTGACCTATTCCACTAGTTGTTGTGTTAGACGGAATTCAAAATGGATTAAAACATTTTTTACATCAGCCATTTACACATAATCCCAATAATGACAAAGTCAGAATATGTTTTTAAACATTTTTGCAAATGTATTGAACATTTTATCACATTTACATAAGTATTCACACCTCTGAATCGATACTTTCTTGTAGAATCTTTGGCAGCTATTTCAGCTGTGAATCTTTTCACACCTGGATTGTACAACATTTTCACCATTATTCTTCAAGCTCTAATTGGTTGTTGATAATTGCTAGACAACCATTTTCAGGCCTTGCCATATATTTTCAAGTAGATTTAAGTCAAAACTAACTAGGACACTCAGGAACATTCACCGTCTTCCTGGTAAGCAACTCCAGTATAGATTTGGCCATGTGTTTTAGGTTATTGCCGTGCTGAAACGTGAATTCATCTCCCAGTGTCGGGTGGAAAGCAGACAACCAGATTTTCCTCTAGGATTTTGCCTGTGCTTAGCTCCATTACGTTTCTTTTCTATCCTGAAAACAAACTCCCTAGTCCTTGCCGATGATGAGCATATCCATAACATGATGCAGCCACCACCATGTTTGAAAATATGAAGAGTGGTATTCAGGGATGTGATAGTTTTGCTCCAAACATAATGCTTTCTATTTCGGACAAATAGTTAATTTCTTTGCCACATTTGTTGCAGTATTCATTTCGTGTCTTATTGCAAACAGGGTGCATGTTTTGGAGTATTGTTATTCTGTACAGGCTTCCTTCTTTTCACTCTGTCATTTAGATTAGTATTGTGGAGTAACGACAATGTTGTTGATCCATCCTCAGTTTTCTTCAATCACAGCCATTAAACTCTGTAACTGTTTTAAAGTCACCGTTGGCCTCCTGGTGAAATCTCTGAGCAGTTTCCTTCCTCTCCGGCAACTGAGTTAGGAAAGACACTTATCTTTGTGTTGACTGGGTGTATTGATACACCATCCAAAGTGTAATTAATAACATCACCATGCTCAAAGGAATATTCAATGTCTGCTTTTTTTTACATTTTCACCCATCTACCAATATGAAGAGGCATTGGAAAACATCCCTGGTCTTTGTGTTTGAATCTGTGTTTGAAATTCACTGCTCGACTGAGGGACCATACAATTATCTGTATGTGTGGGCTACAGAGATGAAGTAGTCATTCAAAAATCATGTTACACACTATTAATGCACACAGAGTCAGTCCATGCAACGTATGTGACTTGTTAAAAAAAAGCTTGTGATAACAATGTGGTTGAATACTTATTGACTCAAGACATTTCAACTTTACATTTTATTAATTTGTAAACATAACTCCACTTTGACATTATGGGGTAGTGTGTGTAGTCCAGTGACAAAACATATCAATGGGATCCATTTTAAATTCAGGCTGTAACACAACAAAATGTGGAAAAAGGTGTTTGAATACTTTCTGAAGTGAATTGTTCTACTCATTTATGAACTGAACGGAGCGAAGGACGGTAAGTGAAGCTCCATCATCTGAATTGTTCTGTTCCTTTTATGAACTTTGGCTTCACCAAAGTCGTTCACCCCCAGCTCATATAGGATGAGACAAAATATTTCATTATATGTTAGTCACCACCCACAGTAGGTTCTCTTTTCGGTGAAGTGTAACTCGGTGGAACAGTTCATAAAAATGTACAGTCACCGGGGTGGAGCCATTCTTAAAATGAACAGGGTCCACTACATCAGAGTTTCTTCAGGTAATGCATCAACTATAGTTGTCACCTCAGCAAACTTGAATCTTTTGAATTTATCATAATTTAGAGCACAACTGAAGTCCTTACTCTACTGAGGCTTTGCTTACAATTTATTTCTCTAAGCAGGCCCTGATATCCTAATGCCAAGGGCAAATCTTATATTTAACCCAAACAACAGATGTGCTTGGGAGGGAGAGGATTGGATATAACAAGCTAATAAGGTTAAAAAGGGGAGAGGCATTGTGTTGTGATGTGCTGTTTTCTTTTCTTTTATATTTATTAGAGATGGCAGGTGAGTTCCAATGTGATCATGGCTCTTTACACAGTATATTACTGTTAATTGTTTTTAATGTGTCTTATGGGATAGGCATGTCTGTCAGAGCTGTATGTTATTTAATTGCATAGACAATTTTGAATTAACACATATTTCTTACAAAAACGAGAAGTGATGCAGTCAACCTCTCCTATACGTTAAGCCAGGAGAGATCAACATGGATTTAGTTGACATTAGCTCTCTGTGAACATTGCAGGGCAAGACGTGCTGTTCTGTTCTGAGCCAGCTGCAGCTTTCCGACGTCCTTCCTTGCAGCACCTGACCAGATCACTGGGCAGTAGTCAAGATATGATAAAACTCAAGCTTGCAGGACTTGTTTGTTCGAGTGTGGTGTTAAGAATACTGAGCATCTCTTTATCACAGATAGACCTCTCCCCATCTTTTCAACAATTGAATCAATATGCCTTGACCGTGACAATTTATAGTCTAAGGTGACACCAAGAAGTTTCGTCTCTTAAACTTGTCAACAGCTACGTCATTCATTATCAAATTCACCTGAGGTTAGAGCTTATTGAGTGATTTGTACCAAATACTTTGCTCTTAGTCTTAGATATGTTCAGGACCAGTTTATTACTGGCCATCCATTCTGAAACTGGCAGCAACTCAGTGATTTCACTAGCTGTGGCCATTGACGTGTATAAGGTTGAATCATCAGCAGACTCACAGGCTTTGCTTAAGGCTAATGGTTGACCATTAGTAAAAATAGAAAACAGTGAAGGGCCAAGACCGCTCCATTGCGGAATATCAGAATTTACATGTTTTACTTTGGAGAGGCTTGTATTAAAGAAAAGCCTCCATGTTATATGTATAGCTTTCAATCCACGATATGGCAAATCATGGTCAATGATGTCAAAGTCTGCACTGAAGTGTTACATGCTGACCACACCGCGAGTGTTGCAAAATAAATGTACACATACATGTTATTAAATCGTTGCACCCACACTGCTCACGCGCGTCAACGAGCGTCTGCGTAGCCAGGCGCTAAAATATAACTTGGTTCTGTTTGTGACGCTTGAAGCACTGCAAGTCCTGCCTCTCCCATCTCCTCATTGGTTTTTAAGAGCATATACCCACGTGGGTGATTGAAAGATGAACTGAGGTTCACACTCCAGTCGGTTGTGGTAATGCACCTTAAAGTTGGTTGCCAACTGCCATATAAAGTCCAAAAAAGGATAAGAAGCCTGAAGGAGGAGAGATTGATTCTAGCAAACTAGGTTTCAACGTTACCCTTTTATCTGTGGATGAATTGTCGGATAAGAGGACCTTGTGCATTTCAGGTAAAATAACAACAATGTTTATATCCCAGGACAAATTAGCTAGCAACAGCTAATAGGTTTCTTCCTAGGTTTTGGCCTTTCTAGGGAGTTTTTCCTAGCCACCGTGCTTCTACACCTGCATTGCTTGCTGTTTGGGGTTTTAGGCTGGGTTGATAAAGATCATGGCCATTGAACTTGACACAGACGCTTTGTCCCAAGGCCTTATGCAGATCGCAGACCACATCATATTCTCAGTTTGGAATGAACAGACATGACAGACCAAGGAGCACAGACCGTCCAACGTGAACAGACTACATTTTCCACTGCCCCCTCCACTCGTTTTGCCTTACTGTAAAAAAATGTAGCAGGTCCCAGTGCTCCCAGTGAGTCATGAGTTTCCAATTCAACTGATTATTTTATGGCCTTTGTTAGTAGAGATGGTGATAGGAAGAAGGGAGCGTGGTGGGGTTGGAGGAAGGGGGTGTTGGGTGGGTAATATCCTTCACTGGGATCCCCCTCACCCTTTAACCCTGGCTAGGCTTGACTCTTTATGTAAACGGGAGGCTGTGGGGGCCTAAGCCTGTAAATGACGATGGCACCCCGAGACCCACAGATGGCTAATCTAGTCTTTGTCTTTTCAGCCACCCCTCAGCTAACACCCGTCCCATTGGCTCCCCCATTCAGGATGCCGGTGTTTACCTCATTCTATCCGATCCCTAATCCTGTTTAGCGACACTCTCAGAAATCCCTGAATGGCCTTTTTTCCCCCATCCCTATCTTTTCTCCTCTCTCTCTTTTGTTTCTCCAGAATGATGGAGGGTGGGTATTCAGAAGAAGGGGCATCTTTATCCCTCAATCCCAAAATGTGAACAGATAGTGCCAGAGGGAGCAGGCTGTAGAATGTGCACTTTTTTTAATGGCGAGTTCATGCCCAGCTAATTAGCGATTATGCTACTTTAGTTTTTGCACTCAATAATACTTAAGGATGATGGATATGGTGCTGACATTTTCAGATTCCTGTGTTGTCCTCAAGGCCTTATCATTCGGCATAAGCCCTGTGTGCATGTGTCACCCCAGCCCCACTAACTGGCACTCCCAGAATCCTTCACTTCTACCTTCAAGCTGGGGGGCCTCTGTTTGTGGTTTCCCCTCGAGTTACAACAACAAGGCCTGAAGCAGAGTCCAAATTGAGCTTCTCTGTCTCTCCAACCTCTACCACAGAGGAATGCTAAAGGATCAGTGGATTGTCTGTTTTTCATGTTGCTTTAAGTCTGTTCTCTCTTTTGTCTCCCCAAATAATGGCATTTCAATTTTTCTCCCTCCTAAAATGGCTTTGCCATTTATACGGATTTGAATAACTGGAAAAAGCACAAAGGATCTCAAAGAATAGGGATCGACACAAAACTCTTTCACCATTCGCTGAATAGGACATTGTTATGTCTGACTGCCATGGTTGAGTTTGTGTTCTGCGTTTCAAGCGGCAGGGAAGATTACAGGTGATGAAAGAATCCACTTAACACATTTTGTTTTGAATTTAATCTATTTTTTATTTTCCTGCCATTTTGAAAGGGGAGGAATTACTGGCAAATGGGATTGCTTTTCTATCTGTTGCCGTCCAGGTATTGGCACTTTAAACTTCAAAGAACAACCAAGCTCTTTGAAGTAGGGTCTAGACGAGAGACACCTGTTTTTTCCTGTTGTAATAATTGTCAAGCGTACCCACACTTAACACAGCTGGTGAATGACAGAGCTGTAGGTTGTGTGGACCTGACAATCGGTCTGTGGCACAGAAATCCTCACACTTAATGATAAATGACAAATGGGAAATAAAACCTTACTGGAGACTTAGTGTAAACGGATAATGACAAGTGTAGTTCTATAGATATGAATTACCACAAATAATGTGCATAGCTGCTATTCTAATATTCTAAAGGTCTTGTGCCTTGCCAAAAATATTTGGTTAATGTCATCAGCTTATAAAATAACACCAAAATAAGATTACATTTGCAGTACATTTGTCCAATGCAGTACTAGTATCCTGGTGATGGCAATTGTCTGACATATAATTTTACCATATAATTTCCTTATTGATTTTCTCTCGGCAGCCATGTAGGTATAAGACAATACACGGTAGACCTACAGAGAAATGGTGGGCAGCATTGGATTTGCACATCTTTTCATTCTATGCCATTCATTTTCAGGATGTCCTCCAGGGACCTTGTCCTAAAAGCATACCACAATAGGATGACTGGATCCATATAACTGTTTGGAACACACATTACCATTAGCACACTTTCAGCGAGGCCCACCAGCTGTACCATTTGCCAGTGGTTATAGCACACCATTGTGTATATTCCCAAACCAACACTCAGTTTACAAAGACATTTTCACCATCTTCAGTTGCAAATGTTTCTCTCGCCATAACTCACTCATCTCACTCTTATGTCTCTTCCTCTCTCAATTTTCAATTTCATATGCTTTATCGGCATGACTACAACAGTCGGTGAGCACTAAACCCAACGCCATATGTTCTATTTTGTGAACTGTAAAAATTACTAGCATTCTCAGTCGATGACTGTTTTTGGAATTTAGTATTTTTAGTTTTGAACATTTTTACCTGCTCCACCACGCACCTGTCTGGTAAGGTTGAAAGCCTCCTCTCCCTCTCAGCCTCCCAACAAAATCTGGATGTGACACCTACACCCTTTGCCTGCTCCACTGCTGCTTGCTCCCCATCTGTCCTGGTCTGTCTCCCCCTGTCTGGTACAGGTACCCCCGCCATACTCTTGCCCATCCAACTCACACACATGACTTTCGACTGATCTAAATTTGTGAATGTTATTATGTGAACTTTACTCAGAAATGGTTTAATTAACTAGCATAGGCCTACTATTTATTTATTTTCTCAGACTTTTATAGCGTACTGGACTCAGAGCTACTCTCTCACATTATTTTGTTGTGGTGAGTGACTCTTTGAACTTACAATGGCTAGCCCGAAGCAGTTAGACTTTTTTCTTGTGCTTTGTGTTATTTTCTCCATGACTCCTGCTCACTTTGTTGACTATGAACTTGGTAATTTACCAGACCGTGGGACAGACAATGTTTTTCCCACACTCAAGACCGACTCTTTATTGGTAATACAGACTCCTGGACTCTCATCCTATTTTAACCCTCTCTCGCCGTTTTTGAATTCATGTAACCTGATGAAATTGCTGTACAATATGATATTGTTGCCATCTGATGCACATTCAAAAAATCAACACTGCAAAGCTCTCCCTGTCCTTTGCCTTGCTCTGATTGAACTACTACTGATGATATACGGAAATGTGCATGTACACCCTGGCCCGTCTACTTTTGCTAGCCACAATTCTGACTTGTGCTCTGTTGATTTCTGCTATCATTAAAAACTGTGTTTTCTGCATGTTAACACTAGGAGTTTATTACCTAAAATGTATCAATTGAAATTGTCGGTTCACAGCTCCAATCGAGATGTGTTGGTCATTACTGAGACATGATTAACTTCTTATGGCTGGGGGCAGTATTGAGTAGCTTGGATGAAGAAGGTGCCCAGAGTAAACTGCCTGCTACTCATGCCCAGCTGCTAATATATGCATATTATTAGTAGATTTGGATAGAAAACACTCTGATGTTTCTAGAACTGTTTGAATGATGTCTGTGAGTATAACAGAACTCATATGGCAGGCAAAAACCTGAGAAATAATCCAACCAGGAAGTGGGAAATTTGAGGTTTGTAGGTTTGCCTATCCAATATACAGTGTCTATGGGGTCATATTGCACTTCCTAAGGCTTCCACTAGATGTCAACAGTCTTTAGAACCTTGTTTGATGCTTCTACTGTGAAGGATGGGGGAATGAGAGCTGAATGAGGCAGAGGTCTGCCAGAGTGGCATGAGCTGGTGATGCGTGTTCACGTGAGAGTCCGCTCTGTTCCATTGCATTTTACAGACAAAGTAATTCTCCGGTTGAAACAATCTTGAAGATTTATGATAAAAAAATCCTAAAGATTGATTCTATACTTCGTTTGACATGTTTCTACGAACTGTAATTTGACTTTTCGTCTGAACTTTCGCCTGACTTGCCCGCGTGTCGTGAGTTTGGATTGTGTACTGAATGCGCGAACAAAAAGGAGGTATTTGGATATAAATGATGTACTTTATCGAACAAATCAAACATTTATTGTGGAACTGGGATTCCTGGGAGTGCATTCTGATGAAGATCATCAAAGGTAAGTGAAAATGTATAATGCTATTTCTGACTTTGTTGACTCCACAACATGGCAGATATCTGTATGGCTTGGTTTGTTGTCTGAGCGCTGTACTCAGATTATTGCATGGTGTGCTTTTTCCGTAAAGTTTTTTTGAAATCTGACACAGCGGTTGCATTAAGGAGAAGTGTAACAAAAATTACGTGCATAACAGTTGTATCTTTTATTAATGTTTATTATGAGTATTTCTGTACATTGATGTGGCTCTCTGCAAAATCACCGGATGTTTTGGAACTGATGAACGTAACGCGCCAATGTAAACTGAGATTTTTGGATATAAATATGATCTTTATCTGTAACGGCTGTTGGAAAGAGAGGACCAAGGTGCAGCGTGGTACGTGTCCATATTTATTAAATGAACACTGAAATAACAAAAATAACAAAGAATAACGACCGAAACAGTACTGGCTGGTGCAGACACACAAAAGGAAACAACAACCCACAAAACACAGGTGGGATGAGGCTACCTAAGTATGGTTCTCAATCAGAGACAACGATAGACAGCTGCCTCTGATTGAGAACCACACTCGGCCAAACACATAGAAATATAAAACATAGAACAAAAACATAGAATGCCCACCCCAACGCACGCCCTGAACAAACCAAAAATAGAGGCATAACAAAGGCACTAAGGTCAGGGAGTGACAGTACCCCCCCCCCCCAAAGGTGCGGACTCCGGCCGCAAAACCTGAACTATAGGGAGGGTCTGGGTGGGCATCTATCCGCGGTGGCGGTCTGGTGCGGGACATGGACCCCGCTCACCCTAGGCTTGGCCCACTTAGGTGCGGCCTCTGGAGCAGGACCTTGCAGCGGGCCCGACAGGAGGGCGACTCTGGAGCTCCGGAAAGGAGGGCGACTCTGGCAGCTCCGGAAAGGAGGGCGACTCTGGCAGCTCCGGACAGGAGGGCAACTCTGCAGCTCGGACAGGAGGGCGACTCTGGCAGCTGCGACAGGAGGGCGACTCTGGCAGCTCCGGACAGAGGGCGACTCTGGCAGCTCAGGACAGGAGGGCGACTCTGGCAGCTCCGGACAGGAGGCGAATCTGGCAGCTCCGGACAGGAGGGCGACTCTGGTGGCTTCGTGCAATATCTCAACCCCTGGATAGGCTTCTTGCCATGGATCATCACTGGAGGCTTCTTGCCATGGATCACCACTGGAGGCTTCGTGCCATGGATCACCACTGGAGGCTTCGTGCCATGGATCACCACTGGAGGCTTCGTGCCCTGGATCACCACTGGAGGCTTCGTGCCCTGGATCACCACTGGAGGCCTCCTGCCCTGGATCACCACTGGAGGCTTCCTGCCCTGGATCACCACTGGAGGTTTCTTGCCATGGATCATCACTGGAGGCTTTGTGCCATGGATCATCACTGGAGGCTTCGTGCCATGGATCATCACTGCTGGCTTCGTGCCATGGATCATCACTGGAGGCTTCGTTCCATGGATCATCACTGGAGGCTTCGTGCCATGGATCACCACTGGAGGCTTCCTGCCATGGATCATCACTGGAGTGGAGAGACACACAGGAGGCCTGGTTCTGGGAGCAGGCACAGGACTTACCAGGCTGGGGAGATATGCAGGAGGGTTAGGGCTTAGCACAGGCACAGGACTCACCAGGCTGGGGAGACATGCAGGAGGCCTCTTCCTTAGCCGAGGCACCGGATACACTGGGCCGTGGAGGCGCACTGGCGGTCTCGAGTGCAGAGCTAGCACAACTCGTCCTGGCTGGATACCCCCTGTAGCCCGGCAAGTGCGGGGAGTTGGAACAGGCCACACTGGGCTGTGCTGGCGAACCGGGGACACCGTGCGTAGGGCTGGCGCAAGATAACCCGGGCCGAGGAGACGTCCTGGAGGTCTGGAGAGCAGGGTTGGCACACTCCGTCCTGGCTCGATGCCCACTCTAGCCCGGCCGATGCGAGGAGCTGCGATGTAGCGCACCGGGCTATGAGTGCGCACTGGAGACACCGTACGTCTCACTGCATAACACGGTGCCTGCCCGGTCACTCTCTCCCCACGGCAAACACGAGGAGTTGGCTCAGATCTATGACCTGACTCCGCCAATCTCCCCGTGTGGCCCCCCCCAAAACAATTCTGGGGCTGCCTCTCGTGTACGCCTCCTCGAGCCAACTCCTCGTAGCGTCGCCGCTCCGCCTTAGCTGCCTCCAGCTCCTCTTTAGAACGGCGATACTCTCCCGTCTGTGCCCAGGGTCCCTTGCCGTCCAGGATTTCCTCCCATGTCCAACTCTCCAACAAATGCTGCTCCCTCCTACCATTTATTAAAGCAGAACACTAAACAAAATAACAAAGAGAATGAACGAAACGAAACAGTCCTGTCAGGTGCAGCAACACAAAACAGAAAAACAACTACCCACAAAACACAGGTGGGTAAAGGCTACCTACGTATGGTTCTCAATCAGAGACAACGATAGACAGTTGCCTCTGATTGAGAAACACACAGAAATAGAAAACATAGAACACACAACATAGAATGCCCACCCCAACTCACGCCCTGACCAAACCAAAATAGAGACATAAAAGGATCTCTAAGGTCAGGGCGTGACACATTCTGAGAAAACATCACAGAAAATGTTTTTAACTAAATCAGGGATTTACTCATCATCTGTTTCATTTTCAGTCAGAGAGAGTCAGCATGGCACGATCATCCTCCAGAAATTAGTCCATCACAACTTTTTCCGACTGACCTTTGTTGATAGCGCCTGATGAATTGGGGGCAGCAATGTTATTGAGAGCAAAAACAATGTTTTTGCAGTTCTCCATATTAAGGCACATGAAAGTTCACATGTTCGAGAAGGCATTTCTGCCAAAAAACGCATTTAGCAAAAAATACTTTTTTTACGTTCAAATGACTCTCCTGTGAAGTCGTGACTTGCGACATAGGCCTAGTTTCCTGAATCGGGTCACATATGAATGAGAGTCATCCAATATGCTGTAATAGAAATAAGGCCATGCTCATGGAATTTATTTTTGTCCTCCCTCGTCTTAATTAAACAACACTGACGGCCACTGGCTGCTACTGTTTATTATCTATCCTGTTGCGTAGTCACTTTACCTATATGTACACACAGTATATACCTCAATTACCTTGTACCCTGCACATTGACTATGTACTAGTACCCCGTGTATATAGCCAAGTTAAGAGTTACTCATTGTGTATATGTTGCTCATGATATAATCTTCCTATATTTTTCTCTCTGCATTGTTGGGAAGGGCCTGTAAGTAAGCCTTTCACTCTTAGTCTACACCTTGATTTGGTTTTTATTTGTCTAATAAGTAATTTACTGTCTGGTGATGTCAGCAGGCAGTCCAAAACTCCATCCCATCAAAATAAGCTGAAATGTCAGTCTTTTCAAACAGTTTACACTAAAAAGGCATTGTCATAATTTTCACAATTTCACAATGTTATTTCAGCATCATAGTGTACGAATATATATATATATAAAAAAGAAAAATCACATTTTTTAACACTGGATTGATTTAGGGGGGCTGTGACTTAATGACACTTCTCCAGATGCTGTTACCATTATCTTTTTTTGTTAATGGCACCCAGACTTGGACTCTTCAAAGATCCCTGTCTGCCCAATCAGTGCTCACCCTGTTAGCATGGAGTAGCATCCTGGGGGGTGGGGGGCAGCAGCACGGCTCAAACGATCGCTACCTCCGCTGGGGGTCAAATCAGTAGCCTCTGCACAGTGACGCAACTGCAATTTTGCTCCGTTTGGGCTCTGCTACTCTCCCGCTGCTACAGGAAGGACACTGACCTGAGCCTAAACCAGCCAGCCAGGCAGCCGCCATCCTGGACCATAGGACACATTTGTACAAATGGTGAAGCATCCATGTGAGTTATACAAATAAAAAAATGGAACAATAATCCCAACATATCTGGCAATCCCTGCATGCCCCTTAAAAATCTATTTTTGTTGACAAAATGTCACCGTTTTCTTATAGCCATTTCTAGGCCCAGTATTGCCACTTGACAACTTGGGTTAGGTGGCTGGGAGATTTGGCCTCCTTGGTTATGAATATATAAGTTCAGTTCTGCTTCATCGCAAGCTAACAGGCTAACTCACTAACAGGCTAATAGCCACCACACTATGAGGCAGTAGAGTATGTCCACCACACCAGTCATGAAATAAACTATAAAAACTATTTCAACTTCCCCCTGCACACAAACTTCAATTTGCAGCCACTAAGTGAATTCAAATTAAGGCCAAACCGACGGGGTTCAAAAAACATATTCCAACTTTCACAAGGTTAAATGTAATTTCTTTATGCATACAAACTAAGCACTCCATCAGATTCTAATGAATTTTCTACAAAGCAACGCAAATAGCCTTCCCTCCCTATAGCAATTAGGTGACCAAACCCTTTCTGAAAAGTTCCTGAACCCATTCGGTGCTCAGATTGAAAGCTATTCATCACAGCTAGCAACTCTGTCACTGCACATGGTGTACGGTGCAATTGAGCCTGTCTGCACAATGTAGGGCACTTAGAGATCTGAGGCGAAACATAATGGTCTGTATCTTTATTTGTTGTGCAATGCAAGTGTGCACCTATAAACACAGCACCTATAAACATGCCACAGGCCACGTGAATAATGGCATACAGCTTTGCATATTTAACCAGGTAGGCCAGTTGAGAACAAGTTCTCAATTACAACTGCGACCTGGCCAAGATAAAGCATAGCAGTGCGTCAAAAACAACAACACAGAGTTACACATAAACAAACGTACACTCAATAACACAAAATAAAATAAAAAATAGAAAGAATCTATTTACAGTGTGTGCAAATGTAGAAGAATAATTTAAAAAACAATTACAACTTAGCATTAATACTGGAGTGATATATGTGCAGATGATGATGTGCAA
This sequence comes from Salvelinus sp. IW2-2015, assembly GCF_002910315.2. Taxonomy (NCBI): domain Eukaryota; kingdom Metazoa; phylum Chordata; class Actinopteri; order Salmoniformes; family Salmonidae; genus Salvelinus; species Salvelinus sp. IW2-2015. The sequence goes on along the minus strand of NC_036843.1, from coordinate 5,643,284 downwards.
TTAGAGATACTGGGGTGCAAAAGAGCAAGAGGGTAAGTAATAATCTGAGGATGAGGTAGTCAGTTGGGTGTGCTATTTAAAGATTGGCTGTGTACAGGTATAGTGATCGGCTGCTCTGACAGCTTATGCTTAAAGTTAGAGAAGGAGATTGTCAAGCGGGACTACAATGCACACACGTAACAAACTAAAGACAATCCCGCACAAAACAAGGGCGGGTCTACCTACTAAATATAGGGAAGCTCATTAACCGAAAACAACAGAACACAGGTGAAACTAATAAGACAAAACAAACAGACAAACGAAAAAGGGATCGGTGGCGGCTAGTAGGACGGTGACGACGACCGCCGAGCACCGCCCGAACAGGTAGGGGAGCCAACTTCGGTGGAAGTCGTGACAGATATAAGACTCCAGCTTCAGAGATTTTTGCATTTTGTCCAACAAAAAGGAAAGGTGGCCAAAGTAAGTATTGGCTTTGGGGATGACCAGTGCAATATATCCTGCTGGAGCGCGTGCTACAGGTGTATTTACTATGGTTACCAGTGAGCTGAGATAAGGTGGGGCTTTACCTAGCAAAGACTTATAGATGACTTGGAGCCAATGGGTTTGGCGACGGATATGTAGTGAGGGCCAGCCAACGAGAGCATAGAGGTTGCAGTGGTGGGTAGTATATGGGGCTTTGGTGATAAAACGGATGGCACTGTGATAGACTACATCCAGTTTGCTGAATAGAGTTTTGGGGGCTAATTTGTAAATGATATCAGCGAAGTCAAGGATGAGTAGGATAGTCAGTTTTACGAGGGTATGTTTGGCGGCATGAGTGAAGGAGATAAATGTATTCGGCTAGCCGGGAGATGGGCCTAGATTTGAGGCTAGCTCCAGGCTAACTGGTGCTTGCTTCGGGACAGAGATGTTAGCCAGGAGAAGCAAAATAGGAAGCCAATTCTAGATTTCATTTTGGATTGGAGATGCTTAATGTGAGTCTGGAAGGAGAGTTTACAGTCTACCCAGACACCTAGGTATTTGTAGTTGTCCACATATTCTAGGTCAGAACCATCCAGAGCAGTGATGCTAGTTGGCGGGAGGGTGAAGGCAGCAATCGGTTGAAGAGCATGCACTTAGTTTTACTAGCATTTAACTTCTTGTGGGCAGGGGGCAGCATTTTCACTTTCGGATAAATAGCATGCCACAATTCAACTGCCTGCTACTCATCCCCAGAAAATAGGATATGCATATTATTAGTAGATTTGGATAGAAAACACTCTGAAGTTTTTAAAACTGTTTGAATCATGTCTGTGAGAATAACAGAACTTATGTAGCAGGCAAAACCCTGAGGACAAATCATTCAGAATCTTTATTTTTTTGATGTCACTGTCTTTTCAATGAGGTTTCTTAGAGACACCAGATTTCTAATGGACTTGCTTGCAGTTCCTACCGCTTCCACTGTATGTCACCAGTCCTTGGAAATCGGTTGAGGTTATTCCTTTGTGTAATGAAGAAGTAGGGCTATCGTAAATGAGGGTCACATGAAGTACATTTTTTGAGAGAGGCACGTTATGAAAAAAGTTGCGTCAGTTTGTTTTCTTTTTGTATTGAACACAGATCATCCCGTCTTCAAATTGATCGATTATTAACGTTTAAAAATACCTAACGTTCTATCACAAAAGTAGTTTGAAATGTTTTGGTAAAGTTTACATGTAACTTTTGATATATTTTGTAGTGACATGGCGAAAATTGGAAGCTGTGTTTTTCTGGATGAAACGGTCCAAATAAATTGACATTTTGGATATATATCGACGGAATTAATCGAACAAAAGGACCATTTGTGATGTTTATGGGACATATTGGAGTGCCAACAAAAGAATTTCGTCAAAGGTAAGGCATGATTTATATTTTATTTCTGCGTTTTGTGTCGTGCTTGCAGTGAATTGAATTATGCTACTCTCTTTGTTTACTGTTGTGCTATCATCAGATAATAGCATCTTATGCTTTCGCCGAAAAGCCTTTTTGAAATCTGACATGTTGGCTGKATTSACAACGAGTGTAGCTKTAATTTGGTATCTTACATGTGTGATTTAATGAAAGTTTGATTTTTATATCATTTTATTTGAATTTGGCGCGCTGTATTTTCCCTGGCTATTGGCCGGTGGGACGTTTGCCCTCCAATTTGACACACTGAACTCTATCTGAGAAGTATTTGGTGAACCAGGCAAGGCAGTCATATGTGAAGCCAAGGCTATTGAGTCTGCCGATATGAATGCGGTGATTGACAGAGTCAAAAGCTTTAGCCAGGTCGATGAAGACGGCTGCACAGTACTGTCTTTTATCGATGGCGGTTATGATATCGTTTAGGACCTTGAGCGTGGCTGAGGTGCACCCTAGACCAGCTCGGAAAACAGATTGCATAGTCGAGAAGGTATGGTGGGATTCGAAATGGTTGGTGATCTGTTTATTAACTTGGCTTTTGAAGATTTTAGAAAGGTAGGCCGGCTGGATATAGGTCTATAACAGTTTGGGTCTAAGTTGTCTCCCCCTTTGAAGAGGGGGCGACAGAGCTTTCCAATCTTTGGGGATCTCAGACGATACGAAAGAGAGGTTGAATAGGCTAGTAATAGGGGTTGCAACAATTTCGGTGCCAAATTTTAGAAAAATTGTCTTGCCCAGCTGATTTGTAGGGATCCAGATTTTGCCGCTCTTTCAGAATATCAGCTGTTTGGATTTGGGTGAAGGAGAAGCTGGGGGGGGGGGGACTGGGCAAGTTGCTGCAGGGGATGCTGAGGTGTTGGTCTGGGTAGGGGTAGCCAGGTGGAATGCATGACCAGCCGTGGAAAAATGCTTATTGAAATGATCGATTATTGTATATTTATCGGTGGTGACAGTGTTTCCTATCCTCAGTGCAGTGGGCAGCTGGGAGGAGGTGCTCTTATTCTCCATGGACATTACAGTGTCCCATAACTGTTTAGAATTAGTGCTACAGGAAGCAAATTTCTGTTTGAAAAAGCTAGCCTTAGCTTTCCTATCTGACTGAGTATATTGGTTCCTGATTTCCCTGAAAAGTTGCATATCACGGGGGCTATTCGATGCTAATGCAGAACGCCACAGGATGTTTTTGTGCTGGTCAAGGGCAGTCAAGTCTGGGGTGACCAAGGGCTATATCTGTTCTTACTTCTAAACTTTTTGAATGGGTCATGCTTATTTAAAATCGAGAGGAAAGCACTTTTGTAGAGCAACCAGTCATCCTCTACTAACAGGATGAGGTCAATATCCTTCCAGGATATCCAGGCCAGGTCGGTTAGAAAGGCCTGCTCGCTGAAGTGTTTTAGGGAGCGTTTGACAGACCCATTACACACGCAGGCAATGAGGCAGTGATCGCTGAGATCCTGGTTGAAGACAGCAGAGGTGTATTTAGAGGGCAAGTTGGTCAGGATGATATCTAAGAGGGTGCCCATGGTTACGGATTGTGGGTTGTACCTGGTAGGTTCCTTGATAATTTGCATTGAGTGACGATGAGAGAGGTTTTGACTCTAGAAGCACAATTTAAGCCAGGTGCAGTCACCACATGTGTGGGAGGTGGAACAACAGGGCTAGCTAAGGCATATTGAGCAGGGCTGGAGGCTCTACAGTGAAATAAGACAAATATTACTAACCAAAACAGCAATAGACAAGGCATATTGACATTAGGGAGAGGCATGTGTAGCTGAGTAATCATAGGGTCCAGTGAGTTGCTAGGCGAGCTGGAGGCACGGAGATTCAGTCAGCTAGCGGCATGCTAGCAGATGAGCCTCAGGGGGACTTCGCAATGGGGGAGCCTGTTGAAACCCCCGATCTGATGGATCAGATGGATTTCTTCAGGCTAGCCGGGAGATGGGCCTAGCTCGAGGCTAACTCCAGGCTAACTGGTGCTTGCTTCGGGACAGAAACCCCCTCGGACGGTTACGTCAGTAGACCAGTCGTGATTGTTCGGGGGGCTCCGTGTCAGCAGAAAAGGGTCCAGGCCAATTGGCAAAAGAGGTAATTGAAGCCCAGAATTTCTTGATAGATCTATTTGGCTAGCCGAGAGATGGGCCTAGATTTGAGGCTAGCTCCAGCCTAACAGGTGCTTACTTCGGAACAGAGACGTTAGTCAGGAGCAGCCACTTGGATAGCAGATTGCTAATTGCGATGATCCGGAGTGAAGGTTCAGAGCTTGCGGTAGGAATCCGGAGATATGGTGGTGAAAAGCAGTCCGATATGCTCTTAGTTGATATTGCGCTGTGCAGGCTGGCAGGAGTTGACCGGGCTGAAGCTGGCAGATGTCCCAGTTGACGGTGATGGCTAACTAGCAGTGGCTAACTGACTACTAGCTAGTAGCTGGCTAGCTTGAAGGGGGTTACGGTTCTAAAGTATAAAATATATAATACTGTACAGCTGGGATATTTAATGTACTGTTAGTAGTATTAACACTAACTAATCTCCCTAGGCCTACAGTATGTATACTACATGTAGATTTGACTTTGATAATGTGCTGATTGTATAAGATAATAATAACCACCAATCCACTAACATACTGTAATTAAAGACCTGTTTATATTTATTACTTCTGGATTTCCCTACATCGTGTTATTATCATTCACATCTGAATAGGGCTCCCGAGCGGCGCAGCGGTCTAAGGCACTGCATATCAGTGCAAAAGGCGTCACTACAGTCCCTATTTAAAACCCAGGCTGTGTCACATCTGGCCGTGATTGGGAGTTTCATAAGGTGGCGCACAATTGGCCCAGCGTTGTCCGGGTTTGGCCGGGGTAGGCCGTCATTGTAAATAAGAATTTGTTCTTATTAACTGACTTGCCTAGTTAAATAAAGGCTAAATAAAAAAAATTAAAATACATATTGAAATACTCCATATATGCAAGGAAACAGAAACATTTGCAAACAAGAGTACATACTGTAGATCATGCCTCACATACTGGTATTGTTTTAGAAGGGTATGGAGAACGTGTGTGTGTGGACGTATGATAGAGTGAAAGAGCGATGATAATATGTGCATATAATCACAATAAATGTGAAAGTGAGAGAACGAGAAGTGTAGTTATAGGAATATATTCATGAGAGCATAGTCACATCAAATGAGAGTTAGAGCCAGAGCGTGATGGGGAGGGAGCAGAGTACAGTACAGTGAACATGTGCAATGTGGATCCTATATATGCTAATAGCATGCACACTTAATTCCCTTAGTCATGTGTTTGTATCCGTAGGGAAGGTGGGTGGAGACAACAGAAGATGGGAAAAACAAGAAAGGGAGAGCCGGAGAGGAGTACAGTAGACCTACATCATGGAATTATGTAAAGTAGTCCTATATCATGATTGCTCACCACCAGTGAAAATATATTTGGACAACATGACCGTCCCCTGACCTCTTGGAAGGGGCAGATGGACACGTGGATTAAGAGGCTATAGGCATGGCGGAGCAAAAAGGGGAAGAGAGCGAGAGTAGAAATGATCCGGCCTTATTAGAGCTAGCCCCATTTTCGAACGACACAAGGAGGCATTAACATAATTGCCATCAGTCTCCACCGTCAAATCAATCCGAATCCCCTGAACTCTCTGCCGGGAGAGACCTCATTACCTGCCCGTTTCAAGGCGAATCATATGTTTAGAGAGAGAGAGACTCTCTCAAAGTCACAGAAATGTATTCTTGGGTGTGCTTAAAAAAAAATATTCGAGGCCTGACAGAGGAGATTGACCGCAGGAAATAGGAGATGATATGTAAGTAATTGTGATAGGTGTTGACTGGGTGATTGTGCTGTGTCGGTGCATGTCTGTAACCGTACGAGCACCCCTTCCAAGGGACGTGACGGACTTGATCATATCACACCGGGCCAGTGGAGCATACTGTCTTGAAGGGCTAGATTTCTCTACCTGCTTTTGAATCCTCTTCTTCTCTGCTCCATCAGTTGGGATGTTTGTTTAGATGTTAACGTGGCAGCATCCCTCCTCTCGAAACACACAAACACATACAGTAACACATAGTAACATGGACGCATACACACACACGCACACACAAACGAACACACACAGACAGACACACAATAACATGATGTACTGTACACGCTTAGAAAAAAAGGTGCTATCTAGAACCAAAAACGGTTGTTTGCCTGTCCCCATAGGAGAACCCTTTTGAAGAACCCCTTTTTGAAGAACAACTTTCCACAGATGGTTCTACATGGAACCCAAAAGGGTTCTACCTGGAACCAAAAAGGGTTATCCTATGGGGACAGTCGCAGAACCCTGTTTTCTAAGAGTGTATGCATGCGTGTGCACATGCATATGCACACACAAACACACTCACACACAAACACACTGTACAGATTTGAGCCAGCTGTGTACAGGTACACCCTTAGGACTCAAGGTGAAACGCAGCCATCTGTGTCACAGTGGAAGAGAACGATAACGAGGGGAATTGAGAGGGGGATAAAAAGAGTAGGCAAGACACAGATGATAACCGAGAGATATATTTACAAATACAGTAGATTTGGCTGACATAAACCAATGGAATTAGCAAAATGACGGTTTTCAATTGTGTTTCCTTTTATGTCCATTTAATATCTGCCTTTATTACAATAATATACTTTATAAACTAAGCCTCTGTCATAAAGTAACAAAATAACACATATGCCAGGTTTGATAGTTGGTCTCTATTGATGTTCAACATTTTTACAGATTTTCGATGTGAGCATGTGACTGTCACTAATGGTCCAGAATATAATGGACCATCATTTCCACAGCTATCTATGACTGATATACAGTACATCAGATCCTTTTTAGTGTTCTTCATTTGCCAAGATTTAGTCTTTGATAGACTATTCAGACAAATTGAATGTGATTTACATCTCAGTCCGGGTGTGTTTATTCTCCTCTCTAATGTCTCAAATGATTATTGTTCACATATACAATCTGTGTATCTATAACATTATATTTTAGGGCAAGATAAAATGTCTTATTTTTTTGCAGATTTGTTTATAACAATTAATTCAGTTGATCAAATGATCGATATAAGTGCAAGTTTTCTTATGATATATTTCTGAGATTTATTCTTCACTTTATTTTGATGACTTTGTACTAAATAACAAGTACTTTGGCTGTCCAAAGTAATTTGATATATTCCATGAAAATATCTTTATCTAATTCATATTTAACCCTTGTGTTGTCTTAAGGGTAAAAAAAAAATGACCCACCACTATGTTTAACAGCAGAGAAAAAAATATATATATCTTTCTTCAACTTGAAATCGGATATTTTTTCCTAGAGTGTCCCCAACATTAGAAAAAGTGAAACATCGCCTTTGTTCATATTTCCATGAAAGCTGTACACCACCATGGTACAAAGATTGTCTTAGGGTCATCTTTGAACCGGCAGTTATAACTAATCATTCTACCACACACACGAAAACCACACACCACACACACACACACACACACACACACACACACACACACACACACACAATGAGAAATTGAGATTATGTGTGCTGCTGATTGAACTCATCCAGCATCTCCTGAAGAGGAAGATCACCATGGTTGGCACAGTTAGAAAGCACAAGCCTTGCAACAAGGGGGAGGAGGCCTTCTCATCAAACCCCACCACCACTCTAGTTTCCTACCTCCTGTTTTGTGCACACTGCACAAAACAGCTGAGATCAGTGATCGTGAGGACAGGAAGCCAGCCATCATCCTGGACTATAACCACAACAAAGGAGGCGTGGACAACCTGGACAAGGTGATTGGAACTTACAGCTGCAGGAGGATGACTGCCCGCTGGCCCCTGGTCATCTTCCATAACATCATTTATATGTTGTCATACAATGCCTTTGTGATATGGAACAAGATCAACACTACCTGGATGCCTGATAAGCGGAACAAGAGGAGGGTGTTCCTGGAGCAGCTGGGAAAGGCACTTTCCAAACCCCACACATTCAAAGAAGGGAGTGCCTCCTCCGCACAGCAGCCTCTGCAGCGCTTGTGAAAGCTGTTCAGGGGGCTGACTCTTGTCCTGATCCACCTGATGCTGCAGCAGCGCCAGGCAAGAGGAGGAGATTGCAATTCTGCCCCACAAAGAAGGACTGTAAAACAAATACTATGTGCTGCACATGTGAGAAATACATCTGCAAAGTCCATGCACACACACTTGCATACTGTCCTAGGTTAGCTAATTAGATCTGATTGATTTATGTTCTTCAAGTTTTAGTTTTTTATCTATTATCTTATTTTAATCGTATTGTTGTTGTTTATACACCTTGTGGGTGGGTACAATGTTTTTTAAAAATGGGAGAAGACTAGTATTTTGTAGTTGAATTCCTCATTGTACAGTATATAAGAATATATCAATATGTTGCCAAAAAGGTTCAAGACTGTTATTGTTTCCCTTCAATACAATGCATTCAAAACTCCTTTCTGCACATTTCTGCTAGTTTTTTATGCTATACAAGTGCCATCTCTTGCTAAAAAATGTATCTTTACACCAATGCAGTACTTTTAGCAATAATAAACCTCACTTTAGTAAAGAAAACAATTATGGCAGGTGTGTTGTAATAAAAATGATTGGTGTCCACTGGTTAAATGCAGTCTTTCTGCATTGTGAAGAGGGAAAACCCAGATATTCACAAAGTTTGTGATGAATGACAGGTTGTTAATTCATGCAAAATAGATTTGGGGTTTAAAATTCAATTAAGCTGCTTATTTTATGGGTTTAGTGGAGGCGGGTCATTATTTACCCTTAGGACAAGGGGAGTATACAGAATGTTAAGACTACACAAGGGTTAATCAGAGTTTATAAACACAAACTATTGCAAAAATGTCAGAACCGAGTTTCACAGGAATACGGATTGTTTTCTATGTTTACACTATGTCCTACATTCTTGCCCTCCCTCTTAACCAGAGACCCCCCCTTTCGGAAATATTTCCCATCATGCAACTCATTCTGTCCTTTGAGTGACCCCATCCGCAATGATGTCACAGTCTAGTCGCGGGCAGGGTCACAGCTCGGTCACTTTTGTCCAATCAAATTCATCTGTGCCAACTTTGCCTAGCTGACACTGGTGCTAATCACGAGCTCGCCAGCACCATTGGAGTAGCGTCTGTAAAGAAATGAGAGCAACGAAAATAACGGTGAAACACCAGATCTTACATGGCCAGCCTCTCACTCGCTCGTCTAATGGAAGATGTCCCACTTTTCTAGATCGTTTTCCTTTAATATCCTTTGTTGACGAGAAATTATTATCTTTCCAGCTGTGATCGACTCATACTCAAGGGGCATTTTTTCACATTGTCCTCTTTGTTTTGTGACAACTTTGGCTTCTCGTGGTGTTAACAGGTCAACGGCAGTGCAGAAAGGTGAAGCCGAGTTTGTAATGAGTTGACACTTTGGGGATCATGAAAACACCTCCCTCTCCGTCCAACTTATACAGCTGCGAAGCCCTGAAGAATGTTAACACATTATCAACGACCCCCCATTGCCCTTACCTTTGTCCACCTGTCACCTGGCATTCGGTGGCTTCACTAGGAAGCGCTTCGAGGGTGGAGAGGGAAGTGAGAGCAGGGGATACATGGCAGTATGCTACATGACAAGTTCATCAGTGGATAGAATGTTAGAGGCTATGACAGATAGCTCAACATACAGTAGTTGAATTAATGTCTCCAATTGAAATACATTATGGTTCATCCGCTTTGGATAGAGAATGATATTAACCATATCATCCCCCCCATATAGAATGATGATCGAGCTAATGTACGCATTCGATATTCTACAATTATTTCCATAAATGATGTTGGCAATTATGTCAATAACTAACAAAGTTATGCAAATTATAGATTAGATTACGGAAAACCATTGTCGGTGTAGGTCCAGTAGTTCTTAATTCAGCTCTTATTTTACCAGGTAAAAATCTAGATGACATCGAGAATACATTATTTTGGTAATATAACTACAACTATTTTAAGTCCAAATACTAAAGATTGGCATCCTGTCACTTTATCAACACGCTTAATATCCCCCTAGTGCACCAGAAAACACAAATAATGGGCCATTATTTCAACGGTTCAGACCCTGATGCACTTCATACTGTCCACTGTGTTTGTAGTCAGGACAGATAAAGACAAACCGAGGGATTTGCTGTTTATATTCTATTTTATGTGTATCACTACCTTCTCCCACTTCTCTCCTATGGCAGACCTTTTTTTCCTGCTATATCAAGGACGCCGAGGAGGACGCAGCATGATTGCTTTCTCACCCAGGAAGTAATCACATCGGACCTGCCACACTTCTGATTAAGACTGATAAATATCGACGGACAGCTAATGAGATGTCAAACAGAAGATAGCCCCTCCCACGAAGCCCACTGCTACCACTAATAAAGAAAAAAAAAGATTTACATCTCAGCAATGTCATGACCGTCTTTCATTGGCATAAAGCACAGGCTATTAGTTATCCTCAACGGACAAAATGGGAGAGAAGGGAATGTGTGGAATCTGCAGTCTAGGAAAGAGTCACTAAAATATGCTTTGTGGGTTGTTATCTTTCATAATTGTGTATGTTAAAGGAGGAATTAGCATTCATGTGTGTTCAATCAAAAAACAATCTTCACCTTCATGTTCAACTCTCCCTGTGGTGTACGGTGGGAAGAGGCTCAAGGTACGCAGGTCAATTTGTTAATTAAAAGATAATCTTCCATGTTTACCTCAAATCGATTGAATGACTGTTCGTTCGACCCAATGTCCGACATGAGCCTTAAAGTCAAAAAGTTGTGGAATGCCGTAAATATATTAGGAATGTGGATCTCCTTAAGGAGCTCATATGCATTTTGGTTAGTCTGATAATGACTATGCCACCCAGATTCCACAATGTAAACAGCTTCACTCAGACACTAAATTTTCACTCAGACGAGTAGACAGACAGACAGAACACAAGAGACGCCCAAGAGACGTCTGTTCCTCTCTGATGAGGACGTTAGCTCAGCAGGGTGTATCAGAGAGTGTGCTTCACTATCTTGAGGACCATCTTGTGTGGCGTGGGTTTCTGTGTGTGTTCTATTCACCAGCTTGGCAGGCCCAACGTCAATGTGTTTTCATGCTGCAGCATGTGATTTCTCTCTTTTTTTGTGTAGTCCTATTGAAACACGTCCCATATTACGTTTGTGGAGTTCATCTGCCAAATATACATCCTATGCCAGATTATTACATACAGTATCCCTGTCATTTGACTGTTGATTGAAAGCTTTGGCAGTGAAGTTCAAGCATCTCTGTGCACGCCCATAATCTTGTGGAATATTTGTCCTTGGCAGGGATACCCACCATCGATGGTGATCCATCAGAGAGAGAGAGGGACCCCGCAGCTGCACCAAAACACCCAACAATGGGTCACTTGTTCTGGGGACAGAGAATATATGGTGCCCCCTTTGGAGAGAAGACAAGCAGGGGGTTAAAATATTTGGAGGGGTTTTGGGATGGAATAATCCCTTGTGATGTTACTTTGAATGGGGGAGACCGCCCCAGACTTGGTTTCTGTCGGATAAATGTTTATTTGACAAGATGAAACCAATGAAGATGCATATCTTATACACTGAGTGTACAAAAAATTATGAACACCTGCTCTTTCCATGGGATAGACTGACAAGGTGAATCCAGGTGAAAGCTATGATCCCTTATTGATGTCACTTGTTAAATCTACTTCAATCCCTGTATAAGAAGGGAAGGAGACAAGTTAAAGAAGGATTTTTAAGCCTTGAGAGAATTTAGTCATGGATTGTGTATGTTTGCCATTCAGAGGGTGAATGGGCAAGACAAAAGATATAAGTGCCTTTGTTAGTAGGTGCCAGGTGCACCAGTTTGAGTGTGTCAAGAACTTTTGTGAAATATCACAGCACAGTTGAAAAATATATGGCAAATAGACATCAAATCTGGATGGTTTTCAGAGATAGATGGGAGTGGTTGAGGGGAGCTGATGGGTGGGACTAAAACCAAAAAAAGATAACTAATGTAAAATATACTGTGTCCGTAAAATGTATATAATATGTATATATTCCTGTTTCACAAAGTAACAAAATAACACACATGCCATGTTTGATAGTTGGTCTATTTTGATGTTTGGGGCAGGTAGCCTAGTGGTTAGAGCATTGGGCCAGGAACCAACAGGTTGCTGGATCGAAAACTGGAGCTGACAAGGTAAATAACTGTCGCTCTGCCACTGAACAAGGCAGTTAACCCACTGTTCCATGGTAGGCTGTCATTGTAAATAAGAATTTGTTCTTAACTGACTTGCCTAGTTAAATAAAAGTTCAAAACAAATCTACATTTTACAGATTTTCGATGTGAGCATATGACTGTCACTAACGGTCCAGAATATAATGGATCATAATTTCCACAGATATCTATGACTGATATACAGTATAACAGATCCTGTTCATTGTTCTTCAATGGCCAAGATTTACTCTTTGATAGACTAGTCAAATTGAATGTGATATACATCTCAGTTAATGAGAAATATGTGGCCAGGGTGTGTTTACTCTCCTCTCTAATGTCTCAAATGGTTATTGTTCACATATACAATATGTGTATCTAAAACATTTTATTTTAATGCAAGATAAAAAACAGTTTTTTTCTGATTTTTGTAAAAACAATCATGGTTATTTCAGTTGATCAATTGATCGGTATAAATGCATGCAAAACATACTGTGTCTGTAAAATGAATATAATATATATAAGCTAGAAGTTGAAGCCTAGGTGTTGTTGTCTATTAGTTTACTACAATTAGGAGAGGGGTGGTAGGTTTAGGGGAAAATAATAAAGGGAAGAAGAAATATATATATATATATACACATGGGGGATTGGAAATGATGCAGAAAATGACATGATAGAAGCCCCAATCTATTAGCAATGTTAAAGCTGATCCACCCCCCCCTAATAAAAAAACAACAACTGCAACGCTGCTGGGTTTTTCAGCAGTTACCTGAGTGTATCAAGAATGGTCCACCACCAAAAGGATATCCAGCCAACTTCAAAACTGTGGTAAGCATTGGGAGTCAATATAGGCCAGCATCTCTGGAACGCTTTCGAGACCTTGCTCCGAAAAAGTGAGGCTGTGCTGAGGGCAAAACGGGGTGCAACTCAATATTTTTGGGATGGTGTTCCTAATGTTTTCTACACTCTGTATATCATTTTGTATGGGTTTAACGAGCGAACACATACAGCTTTAATGTCACTGACACCTTACAGGGCTGTAGAGAGGAGCATTCTTTCATTTCCTTCAAAATCATAGGGGGATGCGTGTATTAAAAGCATACTGGCTTTATGGCAGGTCATGAATAAAGAAAGGATCATCGCTAATCAGGCAGGCATGTAATAAATGCTCGGCACCTCCCCTTCCTATACCCATTACTGTTGTCAGGTACAGGACAGATAGCATAATGACATACTAAATAATACAATTATAAGACCTATGATTTGTTTACATGCAATTCATACGCTGACATTTAACAGCTGACCATTGGAAAAGCAATTAGACCCACATTTTCTCACACTTGTAGGCAAATGTCCCTGTTGGATCAGTAGTGTGGATATTTCCTCTCTGGTCTTGGCTTAGGTTTCTGCTGTAGCATGCTTGGAGATGTCATAGGCCTCTGTCTACCAGCATCCCCTGTGCAAGTCCACACACACACACACACACACACACACACACACACACACACACACACACACACACACATTCACTCACAAACACTTTTTTGGTCTCTAACACATACACACTCACACTCTTAGCCCATTCTTTGTTCGAAGTCATTGCCAATTAGCAAGTTGCAGCTGCGAAGCTGTAATTAAGGCTGTCCAGTCGGTTGGTGTCAGTGCACAGCTTAGCTCCGACAGGTTCAATGGTAAACGCTACGCTATTTGTCCAGCAATTATGTCAGGTCCCTATGTCACAGTACAGATTTGGCCAATTAGTCACACCAAGCAAAAGAGAAAGAAAGGGATTATACCAGACGAGATTGGAAAGGATGAACAACTAGAGGGAGCGAGAGAGAGGGAGTGGGAGGAAGAGAGTCTTAAGGGAGAAAGAGAATACAGGAGAGAGGGCTTTGCGGCGAGGGGAAGGAGGATGTAATGCACAAACACGCTGTGTGTTCGGTCGAAAAGAGGATCAACACGAAGCATGATCATACACACACCAAAGACAGAGAGAAATCCGCTAGCTCGCACAAGATTTATGCAAATGCCATCGAAGCAACCAGGGGATAAGCAATTCATCTTTATTGATGTCTCACTAATTCTCCATCTCATTATGACATACAGTAAGAAGTATGTTGATGAAATATGCCAGAAACAATCAATATAAGTAACGTCCCACTGGGCACACCACGTGATTTTAATGTGGACATTTCGGTAATAGGGTAAGGGGGGGTAACAAGCCCCCTCTAAGAACAATGTCCAATTGCTGACATAAAAAAGCTAAGTTAGGTAAAACATTTGGTATGTGGGTGATAATCATGCTTCGGCAAACAAACTATGAAAGGCAATAATTGGCTACAGTTGACACTTTTTTATTTAATTTAATGAAATGTTGTTTTTAGAAAAGGGGAATATTTCCCAAGCACAGGGGTAACTGAAGTTTATAAATGTTTATATACATTACACATCAAATATAATTAAGTAGTCGGCTTGAGGATAAATGGAGCCACTATTTATTGTTGAGCTCGGCAGGTTTTGTCTGGCTAATAGCCTACACATATTGGCTGCAATCAAGGTAAATTAAATGAAATCCAACTTGAAACTCGTCTGGTCTTCTGAAGTCCTCCTTGCTGCTTCTCTTAGAAAGAGAGAGACAAGCACAGACACCTAGAGGATTTTTTCTATGTAGAGGCCTGTAGTAGCTACAGTATGCGACTGCGTCACCTTGCATTTTTGTGTGCAAATATTTTCACCATGGCCTGTAGGTCCAGGTTGCGGGCACGACTGTTTTTTATACTGAATATTGACAACCCAGATAGTCTTTCATGAGACATTATGAACTGAGCTGCACACATTGCGCTGCACACTATTTAAAATTAGTCTTGCATGAAGCATGTGAAGATATTCCAGAGATAAGGGACTGTTGATATTGCAATCACACAACTCAAACGCTGGTTCACCAGTATGACCAAAATCGCAAACCGCTTTATTTGTTTGAGCCTTCAAGAACTGTTGTCCACTAAATATGATCATCTGTTTGCATCTGTCAATTTATTGGCTGTTCAGTATCCAGACGACCTGTCCCAAAGCTTATTATATTATACAATTTTTTATTGTGATTTATCAAGGGGTACTGCTGCACCCTCAGTACCACTATTGCCTGCGGCTATGCAAGGTTTGTCTATGTTGAAAAACATAATATCTGTGTTTGAAATTGACTTTTTACAAATCCACGTCACAATACTGTACGTTGACGAAGATTTCACGTCACAATACATTGACAAATTACGTTGAAACAACGTTGATTCAACCAGTTTGTGCCGAGAGGGGTAGCACCATATCATTAGCCATAGGAATGTCTACAGTACCTCATGTTGGCACTGGCCCATATACATCATACTGAAATGTCATAATGTACGTTGGGAGTGCTTTCCTAAAGTAGTGCTGGCTGTCTACCATACATCCCCGTTCTGCTTCAGTGTAGGTATTTGGTTCTGGTTCAACTTGTCTTTTTTTGAACAACGGTTAACGCGTTGTAATGTCATGGTGCTCACAAAGTAGACTGACAGCAGCTGGTTACAATAGCAAATTAAGAGATAGTAAGCAGTACCGGGCCTGTGTCCCCTGAATTCCGCTGCCCTAATATACAGTAACAGTTATTTAATTTTTTACTATTTTCTATATTGTAGAATAATAGTGAATACATCAAAACTATAAAAAAACACATATGGAATCATGTAATAACCAAAACATATATTATAGCCACCTTTTGCCTTGACACAACTTTGCACACTCTTGGCATTCTCTCAACCAGCTTCATGAGGAATGTTTTTCCAACATTCTTGAAGGAGTTCCCACATATGCTGAGCACTTGTTGGCTGCTTTTCTTTCACTCTGAGGTCCAAATCATCCCAAACCATCTCAATTGGTTTAAGGTTAGGTGATTGTGGAGTCCAGGTTAAATGATGCAGCACTCCATTACTCTCCTTCTTGGTCAAATAGCCATTACACAGCCTGGAGGTGTGTTTTGTTTCATTGTCCTGTTTAAAAACAAAGTATAGTACCACAAAGCACAAACCAGATGGGACGGCGTATCGCTGCAGAATGCTGTGGTAGGCTTGCTGGTTAAGTGTGCCTTGAATTCTAAATAAATCACAGACAGTGTCACCAGCAAAACACCCCCACACTATCACACCTCCTCCTCCATGCTTCACAGTGGGAACTACACATGCAGAGGTCATCCATTCACCTACTATGCGTGTCACAAAGACACGGCGGTTGGAACCAAAAATCTAAAATTTGGACTCATCAAACCAAAGGACAGATTTTCACCACTCTAATGTCCACTGCTCATGTTTCTTGGTCCAAGAAAGTCTCTTCTTCATTTTTGGGTCCTTTAGTAGTGGTTTCTTTGCAGCAATTCGAGCATGAAGGCCCGATTCACACAGTCTCCTCTGAACAGATGTTGAGATGTGTCTGTTACTTGAACTCTGAAGTATTTATTTGGGCTGCAATTTCTGAGGCTGGTAACTTTAATGAACTTATCCTCTGCAGTAGAGAAACCTCTGTGTTTTCCTTTCCTGTGGCCGTCCTCATGAGAGCCAGATTCATCATAGTGATTGTTGGTTTTTGCAACTGCACTAGAATAAACTTTCAAAGTTCTTGAAATTTTCCGGATTGACTGACCTTCATGTCAATAGGGGGGCGCTATTTTCACTTTGTAAAAAATCGTGCCCAAATTAAACTGCCTCGTACTCTATTCTTGCTCGTACAATATGCATATTATTATTACTATTGGATAGAAAACACTCTCAAGTTTCTAAAACCGTTTGAATTATATCTGTGRGTAAAACAGAACTMATTTTGCAGCAAACTTCCTGTCAGGAAGTGAAAAATCTGAAATCGAGGCTCTGTTCCAGGGCCTTCCTATTCATTTGCTTGAAATCTATGGATATACATGCACTTCATACGCCTTCCACTAGATGTCAAYAGGCAGTGGGAGGTGGAATGGGGTGTCTAGCTTGATCTGAGGTCGAACAAGAGCTCTTGGAATGACGTGACCCCAATTTCCTTTGTCAAGCAAGGCGCGGGAAGGACATCGCCATTGGCTTCTGAATAGCGCTCGGTATAAACGTCTAATAACTCCGGCTTTGATTTTATTTGATACATGTGATAATATCATCGTAAAGTATGTTTTTTCAATATAGTTTTATCAGATTATTGAACGTTTATCGGGAGTTTTGGCGTTTTCCGTTCTCTGCGTTTGGTGAAGATGGACATCTTTGCGCCACATGGCTTGCTATGGTTGCTAATTCGACAGGCGAAGAGGACATTCTAAAACCAAACAACAATTTATTCTGGACAAAGGACTCCTTGTACAAGATTCTGATGGAAGCTCAGCAAAAGTAGGAACCATTTATGATGTTATTTCGTATTTCTGTGGAAAATGTTTAGTCCTATTTTCCGCCCTCAATGCGGGCGCTGTCTCGCTATAACGTAAGCTGTATGCCGTACTAAAGTAATTTTAAAAACTCTAACACAGCGGTTGCATTAAGAACTAGTGTATCTTTCATTTGCTGTACAACATGTATTTTTTAGTAAAGTTTATGATGAGTTATTTGATTAGATTAGGTGACTGTCCAAAATATCGCCGGATAATTTTGTGCATTTTGACTACGTATTCACATTGTAAAACCACGATTTGTACCGCTAAATATGCACATTTTCGAACAAAACATATATGTATTGTGTAACATGATGTTATAGGACTGTCATCTGATGAAGTTTGTCAAGGTTAATGAATAATTTTATATCTTTTGCTGTTTTTTTGCGATCGCTACCTATGCGGTGAATGAATGCGGTTGTGTGGTTGGCTATTGTGGTAAGCTAATATAATGCTATATTGTGTTTTCGCTGTAAAACACTTAAAAAAAATCGGAAATATTGGCTGGATTCTCAAGATGTTTATCTTTCATTTGCTGTACACCATGTATTTTTCATAAATGTTTTATGATGAGTATTTAGGTATTTCACGTTGCTCTCTGTAATTATTCCGGCTGCTTTGGTGATATTTTTTTATGGTAGCTGCAATGTAAAACTATGATTTATACCTCAAATATGCACATTTTCGAACAAAACATAGATTTATTGTATAACATGTTATAAGACTGTCATCTGATTAAGTTGTTTCTTGGTTAGTGACTAATTATATCTCTATTGGTCGGTTTTGTGATAGCTACCTATGCGGTAGAAACATGGTGAAAATATGCGGTTGAGTCTTTGGCTATTGTGGTTAGCTAATAGAAATACATATTGTGTTTTCACTGTAAAAACATTTTAAAAATCGGAAATGATGGCTGGATTCACAAGATGTGTATCTTTCATTTGGTGTCTTGGACTTGTGATTTCATGATATTTATATGCTAGTATTTACTTGTGGCGCTATGCTAGGCTATGCTAGTCAGCTTTTTTACTGATGAGGATGCTCCCGGATCCGGGATGGTGACCAAGTAGAAGAAGTAATGATGGACTGTAATTTATCTTTGCTTATTTGAACTATTCTTGCCATAATATGGACTTGGTCTTTTACCAAATAGGGCTATCTTCTGTATACCACCCCTACCTCGTCACAACACAACTGATTGGCTCAAGCGCATGAAGAAGCAAAGAATTCCATAATTTTACTTTTAACACGGCACACCTGTTAATTGAAATGCATTCCTGGTGTCTACCTCATGAAGCTGGTTGAGAGAATGCCAAGTGTGCGCAAAGCTGTCATCAAGTCAAAGGGTGGCTAGTTTGACGAATCTCAAATCCAAAATATATTTTGATTTGTTTAACCCTTTTTTGATTACTACATGATTCCATATGTGTTATTTCATAGTTTTGATGTCTTCACTATTATTCTACAATGTTGAAAATAGTACAAATAAAGAAATACCCTTGAATGAGTAGGTGTGTCCAAGCTTTTACCTGGTACTGTATGGCGGGTGGCCCAAGTGAAAATATCATCTAAAGAGAACGGTAGAAAAAAGGGCAACATAAAAGTATTGAGTTGAGGTTGGTGTGCTGCTCCCCTCCAGCTCTCTTATCTGAGAACAAAATATATTCTGCTACTGCAACACAAACCCCATAATCCTCTGTTGAGACTTCTCAGAGCGCATCTAGCGGTGTGTGTCAAAAATATCTGCTCTACCAAGACGCCGAGTTCCCTTTTAATTGGATGGGGAGAAAATGAGAAAGAATGAGAGGAAGAGAGAGAAAGAGTCAGGGGACCTGGAGGAGAGGGGGAGGTGTAGTACATAATGAGTGCATGTTTTTTTATCTTGAAAAACACAAATTAGCTTCTCATAGGTTTATAGCAGGATATAAGGAGTTGACACATAGTTTGTGTGACGGAAGTGGTTGAAATACCTATCCATTGTTTTAGAAGTTTCCACATTGGTATTGTTGAGAGTGAAGATTAAATATTGAATTCAGCTTTGAAGAGGAGTGAGTAGACAACTCATGGAATCTCGGACAGTTCTTCCAGGTTCAACTTCTTTATTACATCATGATGGAAGGGTCGTGCTTCAAGCTAACACCTTGCCTAGTCGGTAACACTTTATTTGTATAGTCTGCAGAGCATCTACAGATGGGCTATTTACAGACTACCAGTAACATTTTAACTAACTATCTACCAACCCCTACCACTAACCCTTACCCTTAACCCTTATTCTAGCCCTAAACTTAACCCTAGTCCTAACCCTTATTCTAACCATAACCTTAGCAAGCAGTTGCTTATCAACAGGTAGTTTGTTGATAGTATGGCCATCTGTAGAGCATTTACAGATGGACTATCCAAATAAAGTGTGACGTAACTCGAGTTTCCCTTCCAGGTGAATGTGTTGTCGTCAGCATCTCACTGTCCGAAGTAAGCCAGGACTGCTTCGTTCACCATCTTTACAGCTCGGTAGACCATTTCTGGGCAGAAGTGAATGGTTAAAACACACAGTGCTGAAGATAAACATACTATTATGGTAAATGTACTAACAATTACTATTTGTATGTGAATATAATATATGGTATATACTGGATATACAGTACCTTCAGAAAGTATTCACACCCCTTGACTTTCTCAACAAAAAAAAGTGTTATAGACTGAATTTAAAATGTCTTGAGTCAATAAGTATTTAAAGTCTTTGTTGTGGCAATACTAAATTACTTCAGGAGTAAAAATGTGCTTAATTGTCATGCCTGCTCCCGGTCTTCCCCCCTGGCGCTCGAGGGCGCCAGGCTGCCCTGCATTACACACTCCTGCCACCATCATTACACACACATGCCATCCCTCGTCACATGCATCAGCAAATTATTGGACTCACCTGGACTCAATCACCTGTTTTTTACCTCCCCTATATTTGTCAGTTGCCCAGCTCTTTTCCCCGCTGCTGCATTGATTGTTTCACGTCTTGTTTTCATGTCTGTTCCGATTAAATGTTGACTCCCCGTACCTGCTTCTCTTCTCCAGTGTCATTCCTTACAGAATGCAGCAGCCATCAAATGAAGCATCGGGGAGTGCTGGCGTTTCGGTTGGTGATGAAGTCGGGTCCGGGGGTTGCCGCCGATGGAAACTGGGTGTGCCTTAGCTGGATGGTCGGGCTTGGCTGGCTCGAGAAGTTTCCTTGCCCTGGTTGGCTCGGAGGGCGCCCATCCCACGTCAGGTCTCAGCCGGATCGTCAGGTTTTTACGCCCAGTTGGCTCGTCAGGCTGCTACGCCTCAGCCGGCTTGTCCATCGCCCGTGCCTGTCAGCCCACCAGGCTCGCGCCGAGCGGCGCCCCTAGAGGGGGGGGGGGGGTACTGTCATGCCTGCTCCTGCTCTTTCCCCCTCTTGCTCTAGGGCGCCAGCCTGCCCTGCAATACGCACTCCTGCCACCATCATTACGCAGACCTGCCTTCCCTCGTCATGTGCATCAGCAAATTATTGGACTCACCTGGACTCAATCTCCTGTTTATTACCTCCCCTATATTTGTCAGTTCCCCAGCTCTGCTCTACGCTGCTGCGTTGAATGTCTTACATCTGTGTCTTACCCGGTTCTGACACTGTTCCTGTTCTGTTTTCATGTCTGTTCCGACTAAATGTTGACTCCCCGTACCTACTTGTCTTCTCCAGCGTCATTCCTTATACTGAATAAGTCACAGAAAAAGTTGCATCATTCTGGATTTTTTTTAAAGCAGATACTGATTATCCCTTTCAGCATGGTGAAGTTATTAAATGCACTTTGGATGGTGTATCAATACACACAGTCACTACAAAGATACAGCCATCCTTCCTAACTCAGTTGCCATAGAGGAAGGAAATTGCTCATGGATTTCACCATGAGGCCAATGATGGCTTTGGAATAGTTACTGAGTTTAATAGCAACTTAAAATGGATCAACAACCCTAGTTACTCCACCATGCTAACCTAATTGACAGAGTGAAAAGAAGGAAGCCTGTACGGAATACAACAATTCCAAAACATGCATCATGTTTGCAAAAAGGTACTAAAGTAATATTGCAAACATGTGGCAAAGCAATTAACCTTTTGTCCTGAATACAAAGTGTTATGTTTGGGGCAAATCCAATAAAACACATTACTGAGTACCACTCCTAATTTTTTCAAGCATAGTGGTGGCTGCATCATGTTGTGGATATGCTTGTAATACTTCAGGACTGAGGAGTTTTTCAGGATAAAAAAAGAAACGGAATGGAGCTAAGCACAGGCAAAATCCTAGAGGAAAATCTGGTTCAATCTGCTTTCAGACACTGAGAGGCAAATTCGCCTTTCGGCAAGACGGAGTTGCTTACCAAGAAGACCTTGAATGTTCCTGAGTGGCCGAGTTACAGTTTTGACTTTTGCTTGAACATCTGTGGCAAGACTTGATGGTTTTCAAGCAATGATCAACAACCAATTTGACAGAGCTTGAAGAATTTTAGCAAGAATTATTGGGCAAATATTGTACAATAAAGGTGTGCAAAGCTGTTGGAGACTTTCACACAAAGACGCAGAGCTGTGATCGCTTCCTAAGGTGATTCTAGCATGTATTGACTAAGGGGTGTGAATATTTATGTAACTTAGATATTTATTTTCACTTTGTCATTATGGGATATTGTGCGTAGATGACTGTGCATTTATTTTATATTGATTCCCTTTTTAATTCAGGCTGTAACACAACAAAATGTGGAATAGGTGAAGGGGTATGAATACTTTCTGAAGGCACTTCAGAATTATAGGTCTTTCAGAGTGCATTAGAAATGTAGTGTCGGGTCAGTAAAATGTCACTGATTCTGCCATTTTTGTTCTATTACTTCCATAATGCAATTGAGTATCTTAATTAGATATGAAATAAGATTTCACATTCTACTTTATGAGGATTCTAGATCCTGGTCCATACCAGCTGAACTATTGGACTATATAATACTATTACCATAGTACAAGTTCTGCAGAAATTGAAAGAAGTTGTACTGCGACTGAGGCTGTCCTAATGTGTACACCGTACACACACACATATACAGAGCCTTCGGAAACTATTTAGACCCCTTGATTTTTCCACATTTTGTTTATGGTTACAGCCTTAAATGTAAAATGGATTAAATAAAAAATATATACTCCGCAACCTACACATATAACCCCATAATGACACAGTGAAAACAGGTATCTAGACATTTTTGCACATTTATTAAAAATGGAAAACTGAAATACCTTATGTACATAAGTATTCATAACCTTTGCAATGAGACTCAAAATTGAGCTCAGGTGCATCCTGTTTCCATCGATCATCCTTGAGATGTTTCAACAACTTGATTGGAGTCTACCTGTGGTAAATTGAATTGATTGGACATGATTTGGAAAGGCACACACCTGTCTATATAAGGTACCATAGTCGACAGAGCAAAAACCAAGCCATGAGGTAAAAGGAATTGTCTGTAGAGCTCCGAAACAGGATTGTGTAAAGGCACAAATCTGGGGAAGGGTACAAACAAATGTCTGCAGCATTGAAGGTCCCCAAGAACACAGTGGCCTCCATCATTCTTAAATGGAAGAAGATTGAACCACCAAGACTCTTCCTAGAGCTGGCCGCCCGGCCAAACTGAGCAATTGGGGGAGAAGGGCCTTGGTCAGGGAGGTGACCAAGAACCCGATCGTCACTTTGACAGAGCTCTAGTGTTCCTCTGTGGAGATGGGAGAACCTTCCAGAAGGACAACCATCTGCAGCACTCCACCAATCAGGCATTTATGGTAGAGGGGCTAGATGGCAGCCACTTCTCAGTAAAAGGCACATGACAGCCAAGATCATGAGAAACAATACTCTCTGGTCTGAAAGAACAATTTTACTCTTTGGCCTTAATGCCAAACGTCACGTCTGGAGGAAACCTGGAACCATCCCTACGGTGAAGCATGGTGGTAACAGCATCATGCTTTGGGGATGTTTTTCAGCGGCAGGGACCGGAAAACTAGTCAGGATGGAAGCTGAACAGAGCAAAGTACAGAGAGACCTTTAATGCAAAAACCTGCTCCAGAGGGCCCAGGACCTCAGACTGGGACGGAGGTTCAACCTTCCAACAGGACAACAACCCTATGCACACAGCCAAGATAACGCAGGAGTGGCTTCGGGACAAGTCTCTGAATGTCCTTGAGTGGCCCAGCCAGAGCCCAGACTTTGACCCGATCAAACATTTCTGAAGAGACCTGAAAATAGCTGTGCAGCAGCGCTCCCCATCCAACCTGACTGAGCTTGAGAGGACCTGCAGAGAAGAATGGAAGAAACTCACTAAGTACAGGTGTGCCAAGCTTGTAGCATCATACCCAAGAAGACTCGAGGCTATAATCGCTGCCAAAAGTACTTTTGTTTTATAGTATTTTTTTTATAAATTAGCACAAACATTTCTATAAAACTGTTTCTGCTTTGTCATTATGAGGTATTGTGTGTAGATTGATGAGGGGAAAAAAATGATTTAATCAATTTTAGAAGAAGGCTATAACCTTGCCCATAGCGATACAGATGAAAGATGCTATTACAGGCAATTTAACAGACTGTTGTTGGACCTAAAAGTCCTCAAGCTGTTTTTAAGGAGAAAGATAATAATGTGGCCTAAAAGGTGGATAGCAAGAAAAAGAACTGGTGGAAGGTGAGTGGGAAGGGAATAAAAAAAAAAAAAAAATTGGAATACGGTACATTAAAAACAATTACAAAAGTAAAGGCTGGGAATGGGGCTTGTGTTTGTTTTTGTCCAGATCACTATCTTAAATTAAGGTGCTGTTGCAAGTATCAAGTAAGACTATTTTGAAAACCTAAGTGCGAGGACTGTGTTTATATAATGTCCTGAAGAGGTGCTTTCAGCAGAACACTGACAGCGCATCAATCGTCTGAAATATGTCAATTTGGTTAAGTAAACAACTGTCGGATAAACAACTGCAAATGCCTTTAATTTCCTATCAGATTTTAATATAACTGTCTTTCAGTCTACGTTACGGTTTACACGTTTCTTAAACTTTGTTATGACTGTAAAGATATAACTTTGTATTTGTCTTGGTATTTATTTTGATAAGAGAAAAAGAAGACTGTTAAAATGAATAATGCATGTCAATATTGATAGTTTGTTACTAGTAAAATATAATATAGGCCTATGAATATATGAAATGTGTATACAAATTCATCACACCACTCAAAAGACTGGTAAATAATTTAATTGCAAAAGGGTATTTAAAAAATATTTCTACAAGAATGCATTTTTTTTAAATTAATTTGTTTTTTTTCTTCCGCACCATCATTAAATACATCTCAATGCTTTCAAAGAGGAACAAAATAATTGCAAATCTCAAAGGTTTCTTCCTTTTCCTCTCACTATACATGTACAACACTTGTAAACATCTCACTTTTTTCGATATGTATTTGGAAAGTGACGAGAAGACAGGCATATTAAGTGAGTTTGTTTAATTTTTTATATATATATTTATATAAAACAGTGACAGATGAAGAAAAACATTTCTGAAAAATATTCTATCGGAAAAGGTTAGGGGTTAAAAGTCGTGGGGTTAGATGGGGTGGCGTGTGGAAGGATTAGGGGGTAGGTAGAGGAATGTGAGGCGAGTGTTAACTCCGTATACTTTCAGAGAGATGGGGTGATTGGCACAGAGAGAGATACTGTATCTACCATAAATGTATAGACTGCGGACTGGATTGGTTCAGTAGAAAATTAAAATACTAGCACCTATATCCACACTCTCCATTCACATGTCAGCGCTAAGCAGAGATACTGGTCTGTAAGATATGATTAAACAAAAACACAGAATGATCAACAATCGTCAACTCTCGACAATTCAAGGTCCTAAGTATGAAACATCTGTTAGGAACATCTCCCTACAGTGTGAAAAATCTATTTGTTCCAACAATATGTTCAGAGTTGATGTGCTAATCATTTTAAGATATGTAGCTGCAGCATCAGAGCTCATCACTCATTCAGCTTCTTTTCCCCCCCAAAGCATAAACCAAGACCTAGCACAGCATGTGCAACAAATCAATAGTTCAACCGAGCTCTGAGCTGCCATTTTTCATGAATGGGCATGTCAAACATCTGATTGTATTCAGCCTTCTCCATTGTTCACATTCATCAACCGAGTTCTATTAAGTCAATGTCCTAGCTGATGTAGCATTTGTACCTCACCTCAACTTTGAGAGCATTATCATTGTTATCACTATCATTGTCGTACAGTGCAACTTTTTCGGGTTAGTAAGCCCTTACATGGGACTCATTGAACTGGAATTGCCTCTATTTTAAAAGAAGATTAAATGAAATCAAAATAAGGAACACATATTTTTTGCATAATATCTGTGATGGCTTCAGAGGGTTCAAAAGAAAGTCTTAAAGAGTAATATGGCAAGACTTGATGCACGGTAGACAACAGAAACTGTCTGGAAGAGAATCTGTGGGGGCCAGCACTGCAAGTACCACCCTGCCCAATACAGGTGGTTCATCCCATCTCTCAGCCCCCAATCCCACTCCCCTCCTACTATAACACTGATGGTACAGTCCTAGGGGATGCAGCTGCTATCATTTACAATGAGCGCTCCAGATTGCTGCCTGTCTCCAGGCCAAGGTTGTTGGTCCCCGCACTGTACTAATCAGGCAGAGCCGCAGAGCCCAGACAGAATGATTGCAACCTGAACAGGAAATAAATACAGATAATTATAGGCCGTCCATCCGTATGTCTGCGCTGGGCTGTGAATGTATCCCTCGGAGCAGCAGATTGGCCACTGCATTAATCAGTCTGACAAGCCGGGTCCAAGGGGCCACTTCTCTGAAAAAAGTGGACTAGGGCCCAATCACAGAGGTGCACACACACTGAGCCCCTTGACGGAGCTCCGTCTACAGACCTATCGGTTTAAGAATGGTCTCTGTAACAGAGCTATACAGTGGTTGTAACGGACAATCTTGGTAACGGACAATATCGAGATGTACAAACACAAAATAAATTCAATAAAATCTCCATAGACCATTGGGTGTGTCAACTGTGTCGGGAAGTTTCATTTGGATAAAGGTGCATGGAAGACAACTACTGACAAGTTCACATGGCTACACAATATATTCTTCTTTACAGACGATTGAGAGAAGGGATGGTACAGCTAAAGATCCAGTCTTGGCGATCACCAATACAATTTGGCCTGAAACACACACTCTCAACATACCCACTCACACACGGAAACATACACTTGAAAGGAGAGGGAGGTTGTTGGTGCAGAGTGTATACCCCTCGTGGTCGAACCACGGTTTACCCCTTGAAATGCTAAAATCATTGCAGCTGTCCCTAACTTCTCTCTACCTTTCCCTTCCTCACTTTCTCTCTCTCTCTCATTCTATTCGTCTTCAATCCCTCGCTCTCTGCTCATTTCACTCAGAATCAAACGACGTCTCACAACAACACTTTCCCAGTTTCTCAAATAGCATTTTGTTTTCATGTTATTTATCTTATTTTTTGTTACAAAACATTACAGGCTGTTTAGAACAACAACAAAAATACATTATCCAATTTTATATGCATGTTTTTGTAATAATCAATGATTTGCCGAATCCTCTTGGGTCTTTTCGTTTCCTCTTAATTGTTCTTTAGAATAAATCCACAGTTCGAATGGCCTCTTGTCCAAGTGGAGAGAAAAATAAATACACTGGGTGGAAGTATAGAAATTTAGCTAAAGTTTTAGATACATTATTTATCCAGGTATTAGTAAAAAGAAAGTTACGGTGTCTTTCGTGCTTGCCCTCAGTTGTTGTACGATGCATATATATTTCCAAATGTTTGGATTTCAATAAAAAAAATGTTAACAGTTGTCCACAGAATATAGCGTAATTGTTTCCGATATAATTGTTGCTTCTTGTCACTGTTCAGTTCATGCGTTAATTGTCCATGGTGGCGATGTAGCTGAAGCTGTATTGTACAGTATTTTGTTACACTCATACGTTCGCATACACACAAACACACATACATACTCACGCACAAACGCAAGCACACACAAAAGGCTGGTCGGTCTTTGTATTGAGTTGCCACAGTCCTCGCCTAGCTCCTCCCTCCCCGTCACACAAAGCGTCCAACAGGAGTATTTAGCTCTGACCAGCCATCTTGAAACACAAATCTCCCCAAAGTGATGGAACAGAAAAACATAAATGGAAGGCTGATGTAAACAAATTAACAGCAATTCTAATAATAAGAAAAACACAGTTGATGAGCCAAAATGAGCCAATGGTCCCAAACTTTGAGAACATCCTGAGTGTGCGTTCCCCCAGGTTTTAGAAAAAGGTTGGTTCCATACTTTTGGCCCTGGTTAGGCCAAACTAAGCTAAGCAGCTCTCATTTAACCTCTTGACCTCTGTGACCCTCTGATTTACCCTCTTCCTCCACGTCCTTCTTAGGCATGTGCCCTTGTACATAATAATACACCTTCAATATGAAGATGGGGAATAACACACACACACCAACAATAAAACAATTTCTATCGTTTTCATTTATCATCTTGGTGTCCAAACACTTTTTTTGTGTACGAACGCTAGTTCACGTTTTCTGCTTTTTTGAAACACTTTATACTCAGTGTTCATCCTTTTCCAACTGTAATGTCCGTCAGGGGGATTTCCGACAGATGTTGGGGTAGGGTCAAGGTTCAAGGAGATGGATTTTCACAGGAGGAAGACTAAGTTCAGGATATAAGAGGTGGGAGGGGAGGGTTTAAGTCCTGGCCAACCTCACAAACACACACGCACGCATGCAAACGATCACCCCACACTGAAACCAGTGAGGCACGCATGGGATATGGGTTCTCTTTCTTGTCTTTAGACATTTCTTTTTTACAAAATGGAAAAACATTGGACTAATAATGTGGAACATAGAAACATAAAACGTTGGCGTGGAAGAAAAATAAGAAAAACACAAGTTCGAGGCACTGCAAGCCAGTTTTGTTCTCATCTGATTGGCAGAGATGGTCAGGCAGCTAGGGTTTCCTATTGGCTCTCTCTCTGGCACAGTTCCTCCCCATCCTGTCTGTCCATCTGTCTGTCTGTTGGTCCATCTCAGACCTGGACAGGCAGTGTTTGGTTCATCTGTAGTCTCATGTCCCGAATGCTGCCTAGAATCTTCTTCTGGTGGCCGGCCAATGTCACCCCTATCCGAAGAAGGTCTCTGAGAAGAGAGAGAGAGAGAGATCAGGCATAAACAAAAATAGGTCTAAAACTTGAACCAAAAAATGTTTCTGGGCAGGAAAACATTGGGTTCTAATTATAAGATGTAGATAGGGAGTCCTAAGCACGCCTTTCCTACTCACTTCTCAGTATTTGGTATTCAGACACGTAACGCGCTCTACAGGTGTGGCTACCTTGCACGCTCTGAATAAATGTCATTCAACCTGCTGAAAACCCTCACACTTGCTGGCCAACGGATTTTTCTTGTGGAGTTTTCATTCAAATGGCATCCCTTTAAATACGGTGTAGCTTTTAGTTAGATTTTTTTTTCCGACAGAGTAGAATATATTAAGAGAATTTGTTAAATATTGGCTCTCTCTCAGGGGTGCGTGCTCAGTCCCCTGCTGTACTCCCTGTTCACTCATGACTGCATGGCCAGGCACGACTCCAACACCATCATGAAATTTACCGATGACACAACAGTGGTAGGCCTGATCACCAACAACGACGAGACAGCCTATAGAGAGGTGGTCAGAGACCTGGCCAGGACAACAACCTCTCCCTCAACATGATCAAGACAAAAGGAGATGATTGTGGACTACAGGAAAAAGAGGACCGAGCACGACCCTATTCTCATCGACGGGGCTGCAGTGGAGCAGGTTGAGAGGTTGAAGTTCCTTGGTGTCCACATCAACAACAAACTAACATGGTCCAAGCACACCAATACAGTTGTGAAGAGGGCACGACAACCTATTCCCCCTCAGGAGACTGAAAAGATTTGGCATGGGTCCTCAGATCCTCACAAGATTCTACAGCTGCACCATTGAGAGCATCCTGACTGGTTGCATCACTGCCTGGTATGGCAACTGCTCGGCCTCCGACCGCAAGGCACTACAGAGGGTAGTAAGAATGGCCTAGTACATCACCAGGGCCAAGCTTCCTGCCATCCAGGACCTCTATACCAGGCAGTGTCAGAGGAAGGCCCTAAAAATTGTCAAAGACTCCAGCCACCCTATAGACTGTTCTCTCTGCTACCGCACGGCAAGCAGTACCGGAGCACCAAGTCTAGCTCCAAGAGGCTTCTAAACAGCTTCTACCCTCAAGCCATAAGACTCCTGAACATCTAGTCAATGGCTACCCAGACTATTTGCAGAGTGCCCCCCCCCCCTCTCACCCCTTCTTTACACCACTGCTACTCTCTGTTGTCATCTATGCATAGTCTCTTTAATAACTCTACCTACATGTACATCCTACCTCAAATAACCGGTGCCCCCGCACATTGACTCTGTATCGGTACCCTGTATATAGTCTCGCTATTTTTATTTCACTGCTGCTCTTTAATTACTTGTTACTTTTATCTCTTATTCTTATCTGTATTTTTTTTAAACTGCATTGTTGGTTAGGGGCTCATAAGTAAGCATTTCACTGTAAGGTCTACCCTGTTGTATTCGGCGCATGTGACTAATCAAATTTGATTTGATGTGAAAATATATGCATATTCGTCTCTGTTTCAGCACCCATTGGTAGATAAAAAAATAGGTTAAGGAAAGCATTTATGAATCATAAAATAACAGGTTTGGAGAGCCTTTACGTGGTTTGATTAATTCTGAAATTGCCACATTCAGTTCTTCAACGCATGGTAATGTTGGAAGTTTTGTGTACATACATTGCCTTCAGAAAGTATTCACACCCTTTACTTTTTCCACAATTTGTTGTGTTACAGCCTGAATATAACATTTATTAAATTGAGTTTTTGTATCACTGGCCTACACACAATACCCCATAATATCAAGGTGGAATTATGTTTTTAGACATTTTTACAAATTAAGTAAAAATGAAAAGCAGAAAAGTATTGAATCAATAAGTAGTCAACCCCTTTTTTATGGCAAGCCTAAATAAATTCCGAAGTAAAAATATTCTTAACATTTCACATAATAACTTGCAAGGACTCACTCCATGTGCAATAATAATGTTTAACATGATTTTTTAGTGACTACCTCATCTCTGTACCCCACAGATACAATTATCTATAAGGTCCCTCAGTCGAGACAGTGAATTTTAACCACAGATTCAACCACAAAAGACCAGGGAGTTTTTCCAATGCCTCACAAAAAGGGCACATATTGGGGTAAAGTAAAAAAAAATTTTTTTTAAAGCAGACATTGAATATCCCTTTGAGCATGGTGAAGTTATTAATTCAACTTTGGATGGTCTATCAATACACCCAGTCACTACAAAGAGACAGGCACCCTTCCTAACTCAGTTGTACATTGATCTGGTACTGGTACTCCCTGTAAATAGCTCCATTCTTGTGCATTTAATTTTATTCCTCTTGTGTTACTATTTCTTATTAAATGTTTTACTCTACATTGTTGGGAAGGGCTCGTAAACAAGCATTTCGTCTGCAACGTGTAGGGAGTTATTCGGCACGTGACAAATAATATTTGATTTGCCAGAGAAGAAGGAAACTACTGAGGGATTTCACCATGGTGACTTTAAAACAGTTACAGAGTGATATGAGAAAACGGAGGATGGATCATCAACATTGTAGTTACTCCACTATACTAACATAAATGACAGAGTGAAAAGAAGGAAGCCTGTACAGAATAAAAATACTCCAAAACATGCATCCTGTTTGCAATAAGGGATTAAAGTAAAACTGGAAAAAAATGTGGCAAAGAAATTAACTTTTTGTCCTGAATACAAAGTGTTATGTTTGAGGCAAATCCAACACATCACAAAGTACCACTCTTCATATTTTCAAGCATGGTGGTGGCTGCATCATGTTATGGGAATGCTTGTCATCGGCAACATCTAGGGAGTTCTTTAGGATAAAAATAAAACGAAATAGAGCTAAAGACACAGGCACAATCCAAGAGGAAAACCTGGTTGTCAGCTTTCCAACAGACACTGGGAGGCAAATTCACCTTTCAGCAGGATAATAACCTATATCATGAGGCAAAATATACAATGGAGCTGCTTACCAAGATGACAATGAATGTTCGTGAGTGGGGGGGGGTGATCATTGTCTAGGAACAACCAACTTGACAGAGCTTGAATACATGTTTTAATAATTGTACAGTCCAGATGACTTACCAAGAAAGACTCACAGCTGTAATTGCTGCCTAAAATGTATTGACTCAGTACTTATGTAAATGAGATATTTATTGAAAATGAAATACAGAAATGTGACAACATTTCTAAAACCATGTGTGTAGATATATATATATATATTTTTTAAATACATTTTGATTTCGGGTTGTAACATAAAATGTGGAATAAGTCAAGGGGTAAGCCACTGTAGAAATATAATAGGGAGAATATTGTACAATAGTAGGCTATACCCTTGTCTATTGCCTGGACTAACCATGGATCTGTGTGATGACACGCCCAAGTATTGCGCCATGCATCAGGTTCAAACTTTTGCTGCCTGGTCTGCGCTCCACTCCATAATGATTTAATTAGTGACGCGTTGACAGAAAATTAAGGTAAACAAAACAATGTAATTAAATGGAATGATAACATAGGCAATACCAACAGTAACTAACAGTCAATTGTCAGTTTAATATATGTGGTTATTAGGCCTAATGACGGTCGATACTGACAGTGGCTAATGTTTAACATGATAGAAATAGGAGACAGAGAACATCGGGGTAGCCGTTAATTAAAACATTCAAGAATGCCCATCCCTGCAAGTTAAAAGGGCGTACCATTTAAATTCAGCGTAATGGCATAGCATTTCATAAACAGTACTGTGGGAAAGTTGATATGCTTCAGTTTGCTGCCATATGACTGGTTTCACATTTGTCTCCAGAGATAAGGTAAAAGAGATATAGAGCAAGTGTCATTTATATTTACAATTCCCTTATCCAAACGGATTACTCATTTACCAAGCTCTTATCAAAAGCTATTATGAAGTTATAAATTGCAGAGCTTGGAGAATGCTTTTATTTATATCGGGAAAAAAGTCGATTTCTTTCCCACTTGGAACAGTTGGGTTCGCTAGACCTTATTAATGGTATACTCACGCGTAAAGGTGGTGGAATTATTAGGGAATAAAGTCAATGTCAGAATACGGCATATCTGTATACACACCTCCGCCACACCTTCATTTTTTCGACCCCCCCCCCCATAGGGCATTACATGGACTCTACGATTTGGTCCTGCCGTACATACCTACACGTACACTACGGTCACAAGATGCAGGCCTCCTTATTCTCCCTAGAATTTCTAAGCAAACTGCTGGAGGGAGGGCTTTCTCCTATAGAGCTCCATTTTTATGGAATGGTCTACCTACCCATGTGAGAGACACAGACTCGGTCTCAACCTTTAAGTCTTCATTGAAGACTTATCTCTTCAGTAGGTCCTATGATTGAGTGTAGTCTGGCTCAGGGGTGTGAAGGTGAATGGAAAGGCACTGGAGCGACGAACCGCCCCTGATGTCTCTGCCTGGCCGGTTTCCCTCTCTCCACTGGAATTCTCTGCCTCTAACCCTATTACAGGGGCTGAGTCACTGGCTTACTGGTGCTCTTCCATGCCGTCCCTAGGAGGGGTGCATCACGTCGTCCCAGGCTTTTTTGCTCTATACTCGACTTGAGTGGGTTGAATCACTGACGTGATCTTCCTGTCCAGTCTTGCGAGACCTGTGCGGTGGAGGAGATCTTGGTGGGCTATACTCAGCCCTGTCTCAGGGTAGTAAGTTGGTGGTCTGTTGATATCCCTCTAGTGTTGTGGGGGATGTGCTTTGGCAAAGTGGGTGGGGTTATATCCTGCCTGGTTGGCCCTGTTCGGGGGTATCGTCGGACGGGGCCGCAGTTTCCATCGACCTCCCTCCAGTATCTATGCCCCGGGGGGCTAGTGTCAGTCTGTCCTATCTGGTGAAATTCTCCAGTGTGAACTTAAGTATGCTCCCTCTAATTCTCTCTCTCTCTTCCTCCTCTCCCTGAGGCTCTGAGCCCTAGGACCATGCCTCAGGACTACCTGGCCTGATGACTCCTGGCGGTCCCCAGTCCACCTGGTTGTGCTGCTGCTCCAACTCCACTGTTCTGCCTGCGGCTATGGTACCCTGACCTGTACACCGGATGTGCTACCTTGTCCCGGACTTGCTGTTTTCGTCTCTCACTCCTTCTCTCTCTCTCTCTCTACCGCACCTGCTGTCTCGACCTCTGAATGCTCGACTATGAAAAGCTAACTGACATTTACTCCTGAGGTGTTGTCCTGTTGCACCCTCTACAACCACTGTGATTATTATTATTACCCGGCACAGCTAGAAGAGGAATGGTCACCACTCACAGCCTGATTCCTCTCCAAGTTTCTTCCTAGGTTCCTGCCTTTCTAAGGAGTTTTTCCTAGCCACCATGGTTCTACATCTCCATTGCTTGCTGTGTGAGGTTTTAGGCTGGGTTTCTGCATAAGCACTTTGTGACATCTGCTGATGTAAAAAGGGCTTTATAAATACATTTGATTGATTACATTTGATTGACATATGCCAGTAGGTTTAAATGAGAACAAATACAGTTTGCCCTTGTGGAAACAGTTGCAGACAGCAGTTATCTGTGTACACCAATAAAATGTCTTCCTTGTGTAACAGTATAGCTTCTGTCCCTCTCCTCGCCCCTACCTGTGCACGAACCAGGGACCCTCTGCACACATAGACAACAACATAGTGCACTGATACCTGGGCCAGATGTAACATACTTCAATATCCTGGCAGGTGGACGAGAGGAGGAAAATAGTAAGGGGGAAGGGAGGTTAATATTTTATCAGTGCTTTACGCCACTGTGGGCCAGCTGGTGCTTTTCACGTCACTAAAACCAATCTGCCAGCCAGCCAGCCAGCCAAACAACCTGTCAGTCGAGAAAACAAGTTAGTTATTGAGAAAACCAAGCGAGTGAGGAAGTCAGTCATGGAACATTCTGTCAGTAGCCCATCAGTTATTTCTGCAACAGACTGTAAGTCAGTGTGTCAACTAGTCAGTGATCGAGAAAATAAAATAAGTTAGTAATTATGTCAGTCAAAGAACAATCAGTCAGTAGCCAATGGCTTATTCATATAACAGACTAGACTGCCAGCCAGTGCGTCAACTGGTAGGTCATTTGATGGTGATTCGTCTAATCTTACACAGTCAGTTAGATGACAAAGCTGTCTTGAAAGACAAGACTGGAAGAGAACAGTAATCCATCCTTTCAATCAATCGTATAGCAGTCACCCAGGTTGACTTGTCTTTTAACAGTTTCTCAAACTGTCTTCATAGTTCAAAAGAGGACAGAGAGAGTTCACTCCGAAATGCGAGAAGCAATGGGGAAATATGAAAATGACACCCACACAGAGGCCTTATTAAAGAATGGCTGCTATGAAAAAAGCTGCAGCACCTGTTTGGCCGCAGTCAGTCAGACGGTGTAATCTAATCGTCTCAGCGGTGTTAGTTTAACACTAAGGCCTCATGTACCGGGTTGTTAGGAATAATTTCACAAGGACTCTCTTTTCCGCTCTTTTGTTTGTTTTTCCCTTGCCGATAACGAAGGAGAGAGCAAACCACGGTCGGCATCTGGGGGAACGATTAGCAAACCACGAGGGCCCAGCGCCTGTCTGGATCCTCTCCGTTCACACAGACAAAGACACACATATATTCAACCTTCTACACAGACACCATGCCCTTTGCAAGTCTGCATGTTTCTGTTGTCCTCTGCATTTGCACACACACAGACAAATACACACACACACACACACTGCATACTACCTTATCTCTACTTTTACTACGTATTTTGGACATGAGACTTTTATTGTTATTATTGATATTGATTCATGTACTGCATTGTTGAGGGAACTAGCACATAAGCATTTTGCTGCACCTTTGTACCTGCTGTAAAGTGTGTACACGACGCAAATTTCTTTATTTTATTTTGATTTAACACAAACAATTTTGCCTAAATGAAATCAATTGTGTTTTTGTTTCCATTGCAATCACTCCAGCAACGGAGGATAAAATGATCATAAATGCAAGCCATTAGAGGAATTACCTACCATCAAGAGCAGGAGAGAGCCACTGTACAGCACACTTGTCGGCCTGCCAAATTGAAACAAATCCCCTATTATCCACCTAACGAGGATGATATATCGATCATTATTATTATAATTCCTTTATTTGATAACAACTAGCCCCGTTTCCATGACTTCTATGACACACATTTCCTGTTATATAAATAACGTGCCAAGCTGGCTCTGAAAACGTTGGTCATGTTCATTAGGCCCCAAGTGAAAGAAAATGGAATGAAACAGGGAGGGACTACCAGGACTTGTCCAATGACAAACGTTCTTTTTCATTTTGCGTTGCAAAACCTTTTATAACGTTTTGTTTCCTAATGAACATGACCCAGTTCTGTGTCAACTCTAGGTTATTATTGCTGGAAGGGAAGGTGTCGTGAGGTAACGTGCACTATGGAGGAAGAGTGTATGTAGTGTCCTTCAAGTCTCTCCAAGATGAGGAAGAACCTTCAAGAGAAGTGCTTTTTTCCTTATTGTGTTTTCACTTCAGGGTCAATTAGTGTTTGTGGACCCTTATCCCAAATGGTCTCTCACTAGTTTTACAACTGACTAGATATCCCCCTTTTCCTTTTCAATCACATACAATGAGAACAGTAACAACTGCAGCCACCATTATTACCAAAGCAACTCAATTTGTAGTGTTACCAACGCTGTCCTGGTTCATACTGTACAATCTGTGTGAGAACTGGGCCTCTGTGAGTTAATATTTAAATGCAATTTGAATGTCTCCAGTCATGTAGATTTCAAGGGCCATGCTCTCATTGCACCCTAAGGATGTCTACAATGAGGCCGTTTGAATTCACCATTCTATTTGGTTGATTAAAATTGACTATTTCCCAACTACGTGGTAGGCCGGCGCCGAAAACAGTGAAGTGGATCGATCTACTGTATGTCGCGGGAGGGGATGATTTTTTTGCACATGACAATATTCTTATGATTGTCAAACTTGTTGCCACCTTCAATTCTTGCAAATTTTTTCAGAAAATGTATTCTGAACAAAAACAGAAATGCAAAATGCAACAATTTCAACGATTTTACTGAGATACAGTTCATAAAAGGAAATCAGTCAATTGAAATGAATGAATTAGATCCTAATCTATGGATTTCACATGACTGGGCAGGGGCGCAGCCATGGGTGGGCCTGAGAGGGCATAGACCCACCCACTTGGGAGCTAGGCTCACCCACTGGGGAGCCAGGCGCAGCCAATCAGAATACATTTTTCCCCACGAAAGGGCTTTATTACAGACAGAAAATCTCCTCAGTTTCATCAGCTATCTGGTGTGGCTGGTCTCAGACGATCCCACAGGTGAAGAAGCCGGATGTGGAGCTCCTGGGCTGGCATGGTTACAAGTGGTCTGTGGTTGTGTGACCAGTTGGACGTACTGCCAAATTCTCTAAAATGACATTGGAGGCAGCTTATAGTAGAGAAATGGACATTCAATTATTTGGCAACAGCTCTGGTGGACATTCCTGCAGTCAGCATGCCAATTGCATGCTCCCTCAAAACTTGAGACATCTGTGGCATTGTGTTGTGTGATAAAACTGCACATTTTAGAGTGGCCTTTTATTGTCCCCGGCACAAGGTGCACTTGTGTAATGATCATGCTGTTTAATCAGCTTCTTGATATGCCACACCTGTCAGGTGGATGGATTATCTTGGCAAAGGCAAATTCTCACTAATAGGGATGTAAACAAATGTGTTCACAAAATTTGAGAGAAATAAGCTTTTTGTGAATCTGGAAAATTTCTGGGATCTTGATTTCAGCTCATGAAACATGGGACCAACACTTGAAATGTTGCGTATATATTTCAATACTGTCTGCTCAAGCAAATTTGCTCAACCTAGAACCAATCAGAACTCCTGTACATATGCCTCGTGATGAAGGCATTAAATGGCCTGCTTCTATCTAAGATCGAAAAACAGTGTCAGTGTGTTAAGAGGAACTAACATTATCTACCAAAGACTAAAGATAATTATCTGTTTTTGAGTGCACGTTGACCATTTAGACAATTTATCAAAGCTAGCCAATGTTACAGTTGACTAGCCTAGCCAGCTAAAACTATAAACATCAATGTGATGTGTTTCATTAGCTATCACTCTGTCAGTGAATAAAATGTTGAATTATGTTTTGGCAAGATTGTCTCATTTCAAGTTAGCCGCAGGCTTAAATTAACATTCAATCATATGATTTAATAGAAACCCAAATAAAAGCATGTACATAAATGTGTGTGTGTCATTTATGGTAGAATGGAGGTTAAAAAAGGACAGCTGCACAGGCATATTAGCCACTGGTGTAGCCTACTAGGGCTGTCACCGACAAAAACAAATCTTGGTCGACCGAGAGTCGTCCTATTCTTTTGACAAATCGATTGGTCTAAATGTTTAAACTTATTTTTTATAGACCGAAACCCTCGGTGTTTGAATAAAACCAATTACATATGCACTGACCTTGTCTGATGCATTTCACCTCCGGATGAAAAGTATGCCCAAAGTAAACCGCCTCTTACTCAGGCCCAGAAGCTAGGATATGCATATAATTCGTAGATATGGATAGAAAACACTCAAAAGTTTCCAAAACTGTTAGAAATAATGTATGTGAGTATAACAGAACTGATGGCAGGCGAAAACCTGAGAAAAATCTATCCAGGAAGTGGGATTTTTTTCATGTTTGTAGTTTTCCATAGACTGCCTATACAGTTTCCAATGACTTAGGACTCAGATTGCACTTCCTATGGCTTCCACTAGATGTCAACAGTCTTTGGAAATTGTTTCAGGCTTGTATTCTGAAAAATGAGGGAGTAAGACCACTCTGAGTCAGTGGATAGTGGACCCACCGCCTAAGTCACTCACCCACACTCTACTCTTGCCATATCAACGAGGCCTTTTGAACTGAACTAAACTGAATTGAGTTTGATTCATTTGAATCGACTATTCCTCGATTCACTCAATCACCCTGCTATCTTGCCACATCAATGGGGCCATTTGAGCTGAAACAAACCAATTTGCAAGTGAACCAACTCATGTCTCAATGAAGCCATTTGAACTCAACTAAACCAAACCAAATATAATTAATCGGAATCGACTCATTCTTCACTCACTCTGCTGTCATCTGGGCCACTAGATCGAAGGATGCGAAGCCGGCATTGAGGAAGTTGTCGCGATAGCGACTCATCTTGATGGCATCCAACCAGTCTCCCACGGTGGTGAAGGTGGTGTAGTCAGGGACGCATCGGTCGAGCAGAGGCTGCGATGCCCTACAGGAGGGAGGAGGAGAGTGAGACAAAAGAGAGAGGGTTAAGGTCACGCCTCGCCTCCAGCACCAATGAAATCTCACTCCCAATCCCCCAAAACGCCACCTCGCTCTCCCCCTCGCTGCCCTTGTAGGGTCAAGGGTCAATCGCCTCCGTCGCCTGACGTAACCGCCTTTGGTTACCGTTGGAGACTGGCTTGGCCGGGCGTGTGTGTGTGTTCTCTTTGGTATGCTGACCAATGTTAACGAGACAAAAGGCGTGCAAACAACACAATACGGCGAAGATGGAAAGACATTTCCTCAAGAATCTCTTGGACAGCGTGGAGATATTTGTGGACTGTCAACATGTGTGTGTGTGGTGTGTGTGTGTTGTGTGTTGGTGTGTGTGTGTGTGTGTGTGGTGTGTGTGTGTGTGTGTGTGTGTGTGTGTGTGTGTACACTTGTCGTCACCCAACAGGGCCCTCGGATCTCCAAAAAACCCAACCACCCCTGATTGATGTCATAGATAGGGGGCCTTTGCAGTTTTAATAAACAGCAGTGGAAGTTTGAAAAGAGAGGGAGAGCGAGGGTGAACGAAGGAAGGGGGGAGAAAAGGACAGATAGAAAAAAGGGGGAAGAAAGAGGAGAAAGAGAACCTCTGTCTCTGTCTAGCTCTCTCTCTCTGACCGCTCTCTGCTCTGTTGATCCTTGTCGTCTTTTGATGGCATTAGATTCACAATCAAAGGTGGATGGAAAAAAGAGAGGGAGCGAGTTAATAAGAGTCAATACAGAGGCTCCATTGAAGGGTTGACTGCTGCAGAGGGATAGGAGGAGTGCTCTTTAACAAGGCCTGCGCTTCAGGGCCCCAAGGGTTCGGGCTAGCCACCATCAACCATCAGACACAGTTCCCTATTAATAGAGCACTGTTAGCCACTTTCTGAAGTCTCGTACTGAAGCGGAAGGTGTCTAGCCTGATCCCAGATCTGTTTGTGCTATCTTGCCAACGCTTTATGGTCAGTGGAAAGACAGCCATAACAGAGGATGTGGAATCAGGCTAGAAGCTGTTTACCATAGTCAAAGGAAACCAACGGCACTGGGAGAGGCCACTAAGGCCGTATGTCTCATGT
Organism: Salvelinus sp. IW2-2015; assembly: GCF_002910315.2. Taxonomy (NCBI): domain Eukaryota; kingdom Metazoa; phylum Chordata; class Actinopteri; order Salmoniformes; family Salmonidae; genus Salvelinus; species Salvelinus sp. IW2-2015. The sequence continues at coordinate 5,603,007 of NC_036843.1, read as the reverse complement.
TATGAGGGGCAGTTACCTGAGTGGGTACTCCCAAACTGGAGCCCAAAGGGCAAAGGTGTTGTGACTGTTTACTCATGGTTTTTGGTGAGCGTTTTTTTGTTTGTCTTCAGTGTGAGTGGTGAAAGACACAGATCATTGGATTTTTCCGTGTCAGGCTACATGGGTATGCATTATGAGGCAGACACACCTGACCGCACATCGCCGCCACCCCCTTTACACACACGCACATACACACACACACCACACACACGTACCACACACACTCACTCGCACATGACAGGACACCTCCACTTGTATTGTATGAACTATAACACGACTCCCAAACCAGTGACAAAAGTTATCCTAGCTACCGCTAACCACTACAAAGCACTAATGTCACGCCGGACGTCATGGTAGCTCATCTCTCACTCACTCTTTCCTCATTAGGATCGGCGGGGGGCACACGTCTCCACTGGCCCGTTTAAAATATATTTTGCATATTTTATATCGTTCAAGTCTTTTCGCGTCACTCTTAATCTAGCTAAATACTGGCTAATTAATCTAACTTAATCTTCCCAGCCATCGCCATAGCTACAGCTCCAGATCCCCGATGGAATCACCCCCTATTCCTCCTCACCCTCTTCCCCCTTCGGGCTCTTTCCATGAAAACTACAGAGGAATGTAGCATGAGGATATCACTAAATATGTGAAACCATCGATCTAAGAACTTCCTTGCAGGAGCTATGGTTGCCTTGAGTGCTTTATTGAGCAATGGTAAATCCACATTTGCATTGACAACACTGGCCAGTTTTTTGGTGGCTTAAAACTTCTTGCCACTAGGGGGGTGCTATTTCGACATAGCACAAATGTGTATCCAATGTAAACGGTCTCCTACTCAATTCTTGCTCGTACAATATGCATATTATTCTTACTATTGGATAGAAAACTCTCTCTAGTTTCTAAAACCGTTGGAATTATGTCTGTAAGTGAAACAGAACTCGACTTAGAGCACTTTTCCTATGTCTGTGTGAGAATGGGAAATTTTATCATCTGCTTTGAGACCTGTCTTTAACTTTGCCTGTCTTCTATTGGTTGAGATGCACTGCATACGCCTTCCCCTGGCTGTTAGCGAATAGGGAGAGTTGAAATGACGTGGCTACGTATTTCCCAAAGTTTTTAAATTGATTGGAACCGAGGTGTCCGACCATTCGGGACTTCGCGCTGACGCAAAGAGGGTCTTGGCATGTCTTTTTAGAACGTCTGGTTTTAGCTCCTAGAAGTATCCGGCTCTGTTTTTATTCGCTATAGGCTTTAAAGACATCATAATCTTGTTATTTTGAACCGAATTATACCAGTTTAGGTCAGTATATTGCGATTTTCAGGTATTTATTTCCATGGCGCTGTAGAAACGTGGGTGTCTCTCTCTCGAATGCCATTCTGTACTGCTAATTGCAACGTCGAGGGAAACATTCTCCAACCCGGCAACGATTCTTTTGGCCAACGGACACCTTCCACAAGATTCTGATGGGAGTTCAGCTAATAGTAGGTACTATTTATGCTGATAAAACGTTGTTCTGTTGAAAAAGAAAAATGTATTAGACGCCATTATTTTCCATGTAGCGTTGCGCTATCGCACCCTKTATTGTACCCAGTATTGCRCAGTAAGGTTAATTTTAAAAATGTAATTCAGCGATTGCATTAAGAACTAATTTCTCTTTCAAATGCTGTCCAACCTGTATTTTTTTTGTCAAGTTTATGAATAGTTTTYGATAAGATTAGGTGCCTTTCCAAAATGGCGCCGGACAGATTGCTTGATTTTTTGCCCACTAAACACGTTGTGTAACCACGAATTGTGCGGCTAAATATGCACATTTTCGAACAAACTATATGCATTGTGTAATATGATGTTACAGGACTGTCATCTGAAGAATTCTGAGAAGGTTAGTGAAAAAATTAATAGCGTTTGGTGGTTTATAACGTTATTGCTATTTTTGGCATGAATCAATGTAACTGTGTGACTGACTTGTAGTAAGCTAAGATAACGCTATATTGTGTTTTCGCTGTAAAACACTTAGAAAATCTGACATATTGGCTATATTCACATGATCTGTGTCTTTCATCTGCTGTACGCTGTGTATTTTTAAGAAATGTTTTATGATGAGTAATTAGCTAATACACGATGGTCTCTGTAGTTATTCTAGTCATTTTAGTGATAGTTGTAATGGGGGCTGCAATTGTAAACTATGATTTATACCTGAAATATGCACATTTTTCTAACAAAACCTATGCTATACAATAAATATGTTATCAGACTGTCATCTGATGAGAATTGTTTCTTGGTTAGTGGCTATTTATATCTTTATTTGGTCGAATTTGTGATAGCTACTGATGCAGTAAAAAAAATGGTGGATTAAAAAAAGTGGTGTCTTTTGCTAACGTGGTTAGCTAATAGATTTACATATTGTGTCTTTCCTGTAAAACATTTAAAAAATCAGAGACGATGGCTTGAATCACAAGATCTGTATCTTTCATTTGGTGTCTTGGACTTGATATTTCATGAACATTTTATTTTATGATATCCCTGTAACTTTAGGCTAGGCTATGCTAGTCAGCTTTTGTGATGGGGGGGATCCCGGATCCGGGTTTGTGACTCGTGAAAGGTTAATGTTTTAGCTATGGGAAGTACTGTGTACTGTAGGCATTGCTGAGACACCGATATTTGTCCAGTGAAAAGTGTTATCGTTGTTGGCATGACTCGGGTGACTCTAGTACCACAGTCACCGATAAAAAATGGCACCGTCACTACTAAACGCTAGTCCAGGGGACACACTGTATTGCAGTAGACAGAAAACCAAAGAAACCCATTTCAGAGATATATATTTCTTCCTATTCTCTATAATGTAATCCATCACATACATACATACATACATACATACATACATACATACATACATACATACATACATACATACATACAGTACCAGTCAAAAGTTTGGACACAACTACTCATAACATGGGTTTTTCTTTATTTTTACCATTTTCTAGATTGTAGATGTAAACTATGAAATAACACATATGGAATCAAAATATATTTTATATTTGAGATTCTTCAAAGTAGCCACCCTATGCCTTGATGACAGCTTTGCACACTCTTGGCATTCTCTCATTTCAATTAACAGGTGTGCCTTGTAAAAAGGTCATTTGTGGAATTTCTTTCCTTCTTAAAACGTCGTTGGTGTAGGGGGCAGTATTTTCACGTCCGGATGAAAAGCATGCCCAGAGTAAACGGCCTGCTACAAAGTCATAAAAGCTAGAATATGCATATTATTAGTAGATGGATAGAAAACACTATGAAGTTTCTAAAACTGTTTGAATGATGTCTGTGAGTATAACAGAACTCATATGGCAGGCAAAAACCTGAGAAACAATCCAACCAGGAAGTGGGAAATCTGAGGTTGGTCGATTTTCAACTCAGCTCCTATTGAAGATACAGTGGGATATTGGTAATATTGGTAAGCCTTTTTGAAATCGGACACTGTGGCTGGATTTACAACAAGTGTATCTTTAAAATGGTGTAAAATACATGTATGTTTGAGGAATTTTAATAATGGGATTTCTGTTGTTTTGAATTTGGCGCCCTGCAGTTTCACTGGCTGTTAAAGTGGTGGGACGCTACCGTCTCACGTACCCTAGAGAGGTTAATGTGTTTGTGCCATTCAGTAGTGTTGTGACAAGGTAGGGGTAGTATACAGAAGATAGCGCTATTTGGTAAAAGACCAAGTTCATATTATGGTAAGAACAGCTCATTACTTTAAGACATGCAGGTCAGTCAATCCGGAACATTTGAAGTTTCTTCAAGTGCAGTCGCAAAATCCATCAAGCGCTATGACGAAACTGGCTCTCATGAAGACCGCCAAAGGAAAGGAAGACCTTGAGTTACCTCTGCTGCAGAGGATAAGTTCATTAGAGTTACCAGCCTCAGAAATTGCAGCCCAAATAAATGCTTCACAGAGTTCAAGTAACAGACATCTAAACATCAACTGTTCAGAGGAGAATACGTGAATCAGGCCTTCATGTGCAAATTGCTGCAAAGAAACTACTAAAGGACACCAATAAGAACAAGCGACTTCCTTGGGCCAAGAAACACGAGCAGTGGACATTAGACCGGCGGAAATCTGTCCACTGGTCTGATGAGTCCTTATTTGACAAGAACTACCTTGTCTTTGTGAGATGCAGAGTAGGTGAACGGATGATCTCTGCATGTGTAATTCCCACCGTGAAACCATGGAGGAGGAGATGTGATGGTATCAGGGTGCTTTGTTGGTGACACTGTCAGTGATTTATTTAGAATTTGAGGCACACTTAACCAACATGGTTACCACAGCGTTCTGCAACGATACGCCATCTCATATTTTGTTTTTCAACAAGACAATGACCCAAAACATTAGAGTTACCAGTTACTATGACCTCAACCCATTTGAGATGGTTTGGGATGAGTTGGACCGCAGAGTGAAGGAAAAGCATCCAACAAGTGCTCAGCATTTGTGGGAACTCCTTCAAGACTGTTGGAAAATCATTCCAGGTGAAGATGGTTGAGAGAATGCCAAGAGTGTGGAAAAAGGCAAAGGGTGGCTACTTTGAAGAATCTAAAATATATTTTGATTTGTTTAACACTTTTTTGGTTACTTCATAGTTTTGTGTTATTTCATAGTTTTGATGTTCTCACAATTATTCTACAATGTAGCAAATAGTAAAAATAAAGAAATACCCTTGAATGAGTAGTTGTGTCCAAACTTTAGCAAAATTCCCAGGTTTTCTAGAAATCCAGGTGTGAAGATAACCGGGTTATGGTTATTCTGGGAAATCTGTGAATTTCGGGATTTTGCAACCAGCACCAGATTGAAGTTGATGCTAACTAGGCTGAGATGGGCCAGGCTGTTTGACAGCTTAATTAAAGGCTTACCCAGAAGATTGCGTGCTGCTGGTGACCACCTTGAGGCTGGCGGCATTGCGGATAAGCTTGTCCAGCGTTGCGACGATCTGGGAGAACTTAGGCCGGAGGTTCCTTTCCTTGACCCAGCAGTCGAGCATGAGCTGGTGCAGCGCTGTGGGGCAGTCCATGGGCGGGGGCAGCCGGTAGTCCTGCTCCACAGCGTTTATCACCTGGAGGGTTGGATAAGAGTTAGATTAACAAGTGGGATAGAATCAGACCTACATCAAAATATAGAGGTCAAATCGAGGGAATATGGTTTTGAATTATGAGACAAGAAAAGGATAAGAAACAGGGTGATGACTGGGGAGAGAAGGGATGGGAGAGAAGGTGGGTTTAGAGTCAAGATAAGAAGAGTCAGGAGACAGGGAGAGGGAGGGTGGGAGGGGGAAGATAAGAGAGAGCATGAGAAGGGAGAAGGGGGCAGGGGGCAGGGGGGAGAGAGGAAAGGGAAGGGGAACCAGTTAAGAAAAAGAGGGAGTCAGAGAAGGAGAGTGACAGCTTGAAGATGTGACAGTGTTTTTCGGGAATGTTGAATGTCAAACTAAGTCAACTTAAACAAAGTCAAGTCCAGTAAAGTAAATAAAAGAAAGTTCCACTCACGTCCTGGTTGCTCATGTCCCAATATGGCCGCTCTCCGTACGACATCACTTCCCACATGACGATGCCGTAGCTCCACACATCACTGGCCGAGGTGAACTTCCTGTAGGCGATGGCTTCGGGGGCCGTCCAGCGAATAGGAATCTTGCCTCCCTGTGGATATGCGAATGAGTAGGTGAGCGTGAAATACTGGGGATGGAGTCACACACAGAGTTACACACATACAGAGGGAAGAGAGGGTGAGACAAACTTACACTGGTTGAGACACGTTTGATTATGATAAGATGCCAGGTAAAACTGAGGTACACAAATACCATACACACAAAACCCTGAACAACAATTTAATTGTGATTCTTATTGAATGTACAGTACAATTTGTGATTGAATAAAAAATAAATAGCAAAAAAGAACACTCACTAAAACCAATTTATTACCATTCATTCAAGACTTGACGTACACTATACTGTATATACAAAAGTATGTGGACACCCCTTGAAATTAGTGGATTCGGGTATTTCAGCCACACCAGTTGCTGACAGGTGTATAAAAATCGAGCACACAGCCATGCAATCTCCATAGACAAACATTAGAAGTAGATTGGCCTTCCTGAAGAGCTCAGTGTTTTTCTACATGGCACAGTCATAGGTTGCCAATTTTCCAAAAAGTCAGTTCGTCAAATTTCTGCCCTGCTAGAGCTGCCTGTAACTGTAAGCCCTGTTATTGTGAAGTGGAAACGTCTAGGAGCAACAACGGTTCAGCCGTGAAGTGGTAGGCCTCACAAGCTCACCGAACGGGACCGCTGAGTGCTGAAGCGCGTTGTGCATAAAAATTGTCTGTCCTTGGTTGCAACACTCACTAACCATTTCCAGACTGCCTCTGTCAGCGCAATAACTGTTCGTCATGAGCTTCATGAAATGGGTTTACATGGCTGAGCAGCCACACACAAGCCTAAGATTACCATGCGCAAAGCCAAGCGTTGGCTGGAGTGGTATAAAATAAAGCTTGCCGCCATTGGACTCTGGAGCAGTTGGAAACACATTTACTGGAGTGATGAATCACGCTTCACCATCTGGCAGTCCGGCGGACGCCAGGAGAACGCTCCCTGCCCGAATGTATAGTGCCAACTGTAAAGTTTGGTGGAGGAGTAATAATGGTCTGGGGCTGTTTTTTGTCATTCGTGCTAGGCCCAGTGAAGGGAAATCTTAATGCTACAGCATACAATGACATTCTTGATGAATCTGTGCTTCCAACTTTGTGGCAACAGTTTGGGGAAGGCCCTTCCTTGTTTCAGCATGACAATGTCCCCGTGGACAAAGCTAGGTCCATACAGAAAGGGTTTGTCGAGATCGGTGTGGAAGAACTTGACTGGCCTGCACTGACCTCAACCCCATCGAACACCTTTGGGATGAATTGGAATGCCGACTGCGAACAGGCCTACATTTGTGCCCGACCTCACTAATGCTCTAGTGGCTAAATGGACTCTCCCCGCAGCAATGTTCCAACATCTAGTGGAAAGCCTTCCCAGAAGAGTGAGGCTATGTCATGACGTTGGCCTGTGGGTAAGGTTTATGACCCCCCATAGATACCTTTCTACCTTCCCTCTCTCTTGACTCTACAGAGGGACTCTTGAATAGCCTTTGTTGAACATAAAGAGTCTGGGAACATCAAACAAGTGGAGGGAAAGGAACCATATTTCGATAATAGAACCAGTTGAACATATGCATTGGTACTTAATGAATATGATGTCAGTTCGGTTGTCATCTGAGACATTATGACTGATGACAGGACGACCTAAACTGTATCTGGGAAAGTCTACACATTATAGTTATCAGATTCACATGGAATTGTTGTGCAATTCAAATGTTTAAATATAAAATTATTTGTGAAAAGATTAAATGTAATTTTAGCTTCCAATTGAGAGATTTGGGTTTTCATAAGGTTAGGGCTCTGCTCAATCAGTGGCCAGCCCCTGTGAAGAGACATGGGTTATAAACTATGAAACACACCCTTCTCCCTCCACTATATAAGCCCTTGATGAAAATGTAACCTCCTGTTCCGGGTACATTAGGACTACGGTACGATGTCAGAAGGATTCAGATAATAATGCCAACCTTAGCGTGAGCTTTGGTTGCGAATGGTATGAACTTTGAACTCTTATTCGCTACAGAAGTGCTACCTCATAGCCGTTGAGTTAGCAGCGGCCGCTGTAAACGTGGGCTAGGAGAGGACAGACAGAGTATCCCGTCTACCACACAACAACGACACTACAACGTTTCCCGTTCACCACCAGAGACACTCTTCAAAGGACAAAGGATTCTGTTGGCAAAACACGGCCTTCCATCTACCACCAACCTATTGAAGCGCGGGTCAGAGTAAATATGTATTGCATTTTCCTTTTCCAAGTGGGAGGTAATTTAGAATGCATAAGATTCTGTATTTACGATAGAGTAGTTGCCTACGGCCCGATAGAGACATCGCTTCTCCATTTGTTATTCAGTCTTCCCGCTCTTTCACTCAAACCCAACCCCCTTTTCTTTGTGTAACCAGCTGTCATATCTGTTCCGTCCACTAGGGAAGTTTTCCTTTATGACATAATTTGTAATCAAGGTATGATTCATTCTGTGTACATGTAATTCTGTGTGATTATTTAGGTATTTAGTAAATAAATAATTAAACCCAATTTTGTATTGCTGATTCAACTTGTTAGTCAGGGTTCGTGAAGATAACCAAGAATTTACAACTTTCAGATGAGACTGAAATAAGGTGACGATTAATATTGACTGCTATTGCTGTAAAATATTACTAGGTCTTTAAGAGTTTATTCGGAAGATAACTGCTCTATAAATATTATTTCGTGGTGCCCCGACTTTCTAGTTAATTACATTTACATGATTAGCTCAATCAGGTAATATTAATTACAGAGAAAGTATTTCATAGAATAGCATGTCATATCACTTAATCCGGCATAGCCAAAGACACGACAGCTGTTATAGCAGCAAAGGGGGGACCAACTCAATATTAACGCCCATGCTTTGGAATGAGATGTTCGACGAGCAGCTGTCCACATACTTTTGGTCATGCAGTGTAAATGCCCACACACACATGCATACACACACTACCAAAGTGTCCTACACACTAACCAGTGAGCTGGTGTAGGTGGGATCCGTGGCGTCATCTTCGAGGAAGCGAGACAGGCCGAAGTCAGACACCTTACACACCAGGTTGCTGTTGACCAGGATGTTGCGTGCAGCCAGGTCCCGGTGGACGTAGTTCATATCAGACAGATACTTCATGCCCGCCGCGATGCCACGCAGCATCCCCACAAGCTGGATCACTGTGAACTGCCCGTCGTTGAGCTGGCAAAGACAAAGAGATAGAAAGAGAAAGATAAGCAACCATTATACTATAATCTACATTCAATAATTAGTTTAACTGTTTAACATACTCCCGTTCCTACCTCTTTGCCGCTCGCTCTCTTTTCCTACCAACTCTCTTTTGTTTTGTGTCTCTTGCTCTCTCACGGTTTTTCTCTCTCTCACTCTTTTTCTTATTTCCCCCATATCTCTACCTAGCTCTCCTTCTGTTTCTCCCTTGTCTTCTGTTTCACCCCTTTCTCTCCACCCTCTTTCTCCTTCAATCCTTCCTTCCCTCCATCTCTCTCTCCCTCTATCTTCCGCTCTCTCGCTCTCCTTCTCAGTGTCAGACAATGTTTAATATGAGGGCGAGGCAGTGATTCATAGGCTAGTGAAACCTCTGTAAATGTCGGAGATTGCGAGAGGAGCGGCACATTTGTAAGATACTGACAACAGACGGGGGATAGGGCCTTTTCCACAGAGATAGAGAGAGGGTGTGGAATAAGAGGACATTATTAGGGAAGATTAGGAAGACATGTTTGGGTACTTTGGCAGATGATGAGATGATTACAGATACACATTTATGTGTTTTCAAGAGTATCAATTCTCTGGGTGTTTTTATATAGTGCGTGTTCAAAGGATTTAGTACAGAGATTGACAGCAAGGTAGGCCTTTGTTATTATGAAAACATTTTTGGGGTTACAGTAGGTGATGGGTAATGTTACCAAAATGTGAAATTATGTTTTTTTTTATTACCTTTGCCAAACCCTGAGCTCAATGTTTCAAATAATTTGCTAATTCTAAACATATCCTTGTGTGTGTGTGTGTGTGCACCCACCAAATTATTATTATTATTTAGTATTGTGTGTGTGTGCACCCTTGTGTGTATGTTCCACAGGTTCTCTTACCCTCAAGAAAGAGTCCAGCGCCCCGTTCTCCATAAACTCTGTGACGATCATGACTGGCCGGCTTTTGGTGACCACGCCCTCCAGTCGAATGATGTTGGGGTGGTCAAACTGTCCCATGATGCTTGCTTCACTCAGGAAGTCCCGCCTCTGCCGGTCAGTGTAGCCCACCTTAAGTGTCTTGATAGCCACAATGATCTCACGTCGGCCGGGTAGCTTGCAACGCCCGCGACACACCTCCCCAAACTCTCCTGTGAGAGCGAGGAATGGGAGACAGCAAGAGAGAGAGAATAGAGAGAGAGACGGAGGGGGGAAGAGAGGAGGTATCGAAAAAGTGGAGGAGAGTGGGGGAGAGAGGGGAGAGGGACAGTTTACTGGTTAGAACCAAGGACCCAGGGAAGGGAAGCGGGAGACTGCGAGAGAGAGGGGCTCGGGCAGTGTACGGTGGCTAGGAGTGACAGAGAAAAGGAGGGATGAAAGGTGAGAGTGAGGGACGGCCGAGGGAGAACTAAAAACGTAGGGAAGAGTGGGTTAGCGTGGGTAGTTTGGGGGTGGGGTTAAAGCTTGATAAGAGAGTGGGGAGGTGGGAGGCTAGAGATATAGGTGGGGGTAGAGGGGTGGTTGGGGAGATTAGGATTCAGAGGAGTCAGGAGAAGAGGCTGGAGGCGAGAGAAGCTTGGGGGTCGTGGAGGCTTTGCATTTAGGTCCTAACACGCCAAGCGGGTGCGAGAGTGTGTGAGAGAGACAGAAACAAGGGAAGTGAGGGAAAGGGGGAGGGTAAAGGGGAGGGGCAACAGGGTTTGAGGATTTTCCCTAAAGGCGAAGGCTGGGAAGCGACGGGTTCAAGTAGCAGCAGTAGATGTTACCGTGGTAGTGGTAGCAGTAGCAGTAGTAGAGCAGAGGGGGCTCAGCTGCAGGCGACATACACCTCAAAATCCAAATTCCCATCACCACAAGTCTTCATTCGGCTCAGATACAAGGCTAACTCTGAGTCGACAACAGTCCTGCAGCTTTTTAGCAAAAGTATTACTAATATTTCAAAATATCAAGATTTTAACTCTAACTAGTACATCAAAAAGGGGCGGAGGGGTGGAGCAAGGGTGTAAACAGGAAGAAGTAAACAGGAAGGATGCCCACAATAAGTGATGAGGTCAAGGGTCAAAGGGACTTTGGAGTGGCCCCCTTTTAGAGTGGCCCTCAAGACCCTTAAAGAGGGGGATGGAGTTTTGAGATGAACGATCCTGGCCCTGGAAGGCTGCTGTTCTAGCTGCTTGACCAGCCAATCAACTCTCCTAGATGATGTTTCAGTCAGTTAGATTCAAGTAGGGGAGCTAATCAATTGAAGTGATTGATTAATGACAGTTGAACAAACAAAATAACGTCCTACTGCAGAGCACCTCTCCGGGACCAGGAATGGGCACTTCTTAGAGGTTAAAGGTTTAATAAAACAAAGAGACAAAAAGTGGGGAAAGGAGGTAGCAATCATTAAAGGCACTTAGGTCCCAACCTAAGGGGGAGCTACAGTTGTGAGAGAAGCGAATTAGGGGACGCAACATTTTTTGCAAAGATGTAAGTGCATATTTGTGATTAGGGGGGCTGCTAGTGCTGGGGGGATGGGGGGGGGGAGCACGAGGGGAGGCGGGGCGATGGTTGTGACGATGAATTGAGTGAAAGTACCGCTTGGCGTGAAGTCCTCTAACGGTATGGCCTGGAGGTGACTAGCATTCTTCCCCCTGTAGCTCAGGAGCTTTTGTTGGTTACCTGCGCCAATGACTTCCTCGATCTTCACGCAGGAGATGTCGATCTCCTTGGCAAACTCGCGGATGGCCTCATTGGGGTCCTCGTAGGTGAAGGGGTCAATATAGACCTTCATTCCAGGTGTGACTATAGGGGATTCAATAGCGGAAATAATCACATGAATCAAGGCAGTCAAGCAGAAATTGCCATTCAAAATGATATGTACAGCATTGATTGCTAATCAATTAAATGCATGAAGGTGGCCTACGTGTTGTAATGATAGCTTAGCTTCTAATAATAACGGGTGCATTAACATATGATTTTACAGTCGAGGAATAACACCAATGAGATCCACAACCACTACACTCTCAGAAAAATGGGTTCCAAAAGGGTTCTTCTGCTGTCCCCAGAGGAGAACCCTTTTTGGTTCCAGGTAGAACCCTTTTTTGGTTTCAGGTAGAACCCTTTTGCGATCCATGTAGAGTCCTCTGTGGAAAGGGTTCTACATGGAACCCAGAAGGTTTCTTCAAAGGGTTCTTCCATCGCCTCAGTAGTTATTAAATAGAACGCTGCGGCCCTACCGCCCGTGGGGAAAACAACCCTTGGTTGTCTTGGTTACCCAATTGACTCAAAGCAAAAACGTCACCTTTATAAAACACAATTTTTTTGTTGTCTGCTTGTTTTCCTCATTTACAAAATTACATTTAAGAAAGTACAACATGTCTAAAAGATTACTTTTGAACATTTCCTGCTTCCAAGCGGTCTCACTAATATTGTAGGGCTTCCCTCATGCCCCTTTCATGCCGGCGCTAAAGTTAGCTACGTGAGTGAGTGCTAGCTAGCTACCAATCAGAACATTAAGCTAGCCAAGACCAACAACACAAACAAACAGAATTTATAGCTACAAGTAGTGATTGGAGTTACAAACGGACTATACTAAATTAGTTAAATCTCTTTCCTGTGAAATGTTTTCCACAGACAGCTACATGTAGCCTACTTGGACATTATGTCCCCACAATTTCCCACACCGAATAGATTGAAGCCACAGGGCTCTTTTCGCAGGCTTTATTTCCCTTTTTGTGAGCATTGTGAACCGTAGGTCGGGATTTTTGACCTGGTTACTTTGAACAACACAGAATTATTTCTGTATAACAAAAAATCTGTGATGAAATTGGCTTTTTTACAATGGGGGTCAATAGGAAAGAATGTTTGTTTTCCCCAATTTGTGGGCGTAGTCGAGGGGAATTTCTTCTTATGACACCAAGCTTTATCTTGGCCAGATTGCAGTTGGCCTACCTGGTTAAATAAAGGTGAAAAAAAAAAATATTCAAAACATGAATACCGACTCAGAGTATGGGTACAGCCGGTTAGGTTCTAGATAGCACCTTTTTTTCCTAAGAGTGTACCAATGCTGCCTATATAATCTATGCCTGTTAAATGACATAAACCATCTTTTGACACAATATGTGGATATAGGATTCTTGTGATATAACGGCTTTTGACATGTAGTGTTTGGGTATACTGTTAGATGTAACTAAGAACTAAGTCTAGCTCAGAGGGTTAGAATAGAATATGGATCATGTGGATTGCTTATAATGGAGGACAGGCAGTAGAGACTTACTGTACTGCTGCAGTTTCTCTGTGTACTCTGACTCGGAGCCATTCCTCTGCTTCCTGTGGGGCAAACCAGAGTAAAAACACAAAGTCAGACAACTACCGTATGGTGCAATACTCAAAGGAGCAGGAATGAGTGGAGATGATTTCGGCACAGCCGTGTCATTAGAAATAGAGAATACCACTGTATTGCTGCTCACTACGATATCTTTATATTTGAAACTAAGAAATAGAGAATTTCAGGTAAAACTACAAAATAAGATAATATATTGGACAGGAAAAGTAGGACTCTGTTTGTATGTCTGAATAGGCAGCTGATAGAAAACATAATGGCCCAACTCGAGAAGTGAAGGACAAAGCCTCATCCAATGGCAGCCTCAGCTGTCTCCCTCAACACCCAGCTTAACACTCCCTCCTGCACGCTGGTTCAGACTAATACACTGTTCACTCCCAATCCCCCCTTATTTATTCTGTTCATTCTCCTCTTTCTCTTATTTCTTCAGTATCAGTCCATTAATGCAGGGGAGATGGCTATGACAGGGCGAAGGGGGTGGGGTTGTTGAAATTACATGTTAATGTGGTTCCTTTGTTGTCTAACCAGTAACCGGGGCAATAATACCCGCCAGTGATTTGCATCTCATTTCCAATTCAAATGCAGCTACGGAATATGCCAAGGAGCCTCTGAGTTTTCCTTCTTTTTTCTTCTTCTCTCGTGGCAGATGCTAGCGAGCTAAGCTAAGACAAAGAAAGAGACTATTCAGCCTGACAGGGCCTGGGCCTGTCAGAACGGGCGGCTCACAGTGAACCATGCCACTGCCGCCGCGCCAACCGTGCGCGCCAACCAATCGCCAAAAGGGAGGGTGTCAAACTTGTATGCTTCGCCAACCTGCAGACTCCCAGTGACAGATGAGTAGTACTATGTACAGTAGAGTTGAAAGACCACAGCCAGGCTTTTACAAGAACTGAATGGATATTAAAGTTAAATGGACTAATATCCTACAAGTGAATAGGAATCAATAGGGATTGGCCATGTCCAGGTTTTTGGGACGGGCAGCTTCCGAATGCATAAACCTGGGAACTCGATGACAAGGCCATGAGTGCAGGCCTATTAGCTTCTAGCAGCTGAAGCTCATGCTCTGTCCGGTGGGCTAGCCTAGCGAGGGATTGGGAGGGAAATCTCTATGGACTGTCCACTGGATAGAGCTAATCTCCTACTCGCAAAAACTCTTAGGTGGCAGCCAGTGCAGAGTGTCCCTGTCTTTCTTTTGTGTGTTTTAAGGATGTAAACACATTCAAACGTTGACATTTCCATTTCGTTTTTGTGTGTGGGTGTTTCAATCTGTAAATCAAATATGCCAGGAATGAGCATAAATATGCGGTTTTCTCACTTGCTAACATTGCTATGCTAACATTATTTCATCCACAAACTGAAGTACGGCTAGTAAGCCAGTATTGTATGAGCTTGGTCAACTGCTTTTGATAATGAACGTGGCTTCAACGTCGGACGTAGACACTTTTTCAACGTTGTCTAAACGACAATGTGTTCACTGGGTAGTATTGACTATGATTATTCTCACCTGAGGCAGACGATGGCAATGACGACGACAGCGATAATGAAGACTAGACTTGCGGTGGCAGAACCCACAATAAGGGGCAGCTGCTCCTGAAGAGACTTCTCGGGGTCACCTAGAGGTCAAGAGGTTAGAGGTCAGGGTTACCCAAAGGTACCTGTCACCACTAGCACATAAATACATACACACTACACCCACACGGCCCTCACACCCTCAGACTAGGCGAACTCCCGACATCACTTTGTCCTTGTGATGTATGCGTGCATCTCCCACCTGTATAGAATGATTTGAGACAATAATCCTGCTGCAACAGGACATTTTTATTATTATTACATTTTTGTAGGAGTTGATACATTTTTCCTAAGGGAAAATCAAGTCTGAAATTTCAAAGTGGAAATTACAAACTAGAGAAGCCTTTTTAAACCTCAAATAAACTACAATTAAAAAATTTCCTGCATTGCAGGAACGCTCTCCTGCAACAGGGTGATGAAATGAAGATCCTACATCTGTACGGGCTTTCAACTCCTACACTTCGGCTACTCCAAGAAACCACTCCTACACTTACTTCTAGAAACCATATGCTTATGTAAAGACAGGCATGCCCTTGTGTTCACCACTCTGCATCAGAGAAAATGGGAAGGATATTGGCAGTTTGTCAGTTTCAACCTTTCGATTCACGATACAGTACTCTAGCCTAACTGGCTCTCATATAAATTGGAATGAAAGTCAAATAATGGGAAACATCGTCATAAATGATTCGGCAGACAGGCACCAAAGGTGTATTATTTAATTGATAAGCCTAAAGAAGTAATAACCTTTTGTAAGGCTTTTGAGCCTCTACATATTTATAAGCAGGGGCACAGGGTAAGGAAGTGGAGGTAGGCAGCAAGTGATGTAATATGGTCAGTTAGCCGACACGTTAATCCAAAGCGATTTACAATGAACACTTATACAACAGGCTATATGTGGCCTTCGCACGAAGCAAACCCACAACCTAGTGTTGCAAGCACCGAGCTGCTACCAAGTGGTGAGTCATCATTGCAACCACAAGAGATGTGTACCTGTTTTACAGCGTGTGAGAAATTCAGTATATTCTGATGCATGCTTGTGTCAATGGTGTCCCTGTTTGTGTCTTAGACTGTTGACAAACCCCAATTTCCGCTCATGGGGAGAAAAAAAGTTAATTAATTCATACTTTTTAGGTTGGTGCTGAAGTCGGCGGGGCTGCTATAGCGGCCGTACCCAGCCACTGTGCGGGCCCGGACCTGGACCACGTAGGGCGTGCCCGTCTTGAGCCCCTCGATGCGGGCAGAGCTCCTTTGGGCTGTCATGGTGTGGGCGATGGCCTCACCCTGGTCCTGCCAAACCAAACGCACAGAGAATGGTTAAGAAATGCTTCAAAAATTTACTAAACAAACATCCCCTCAATGATATCATCCATATTCATCGCCTTCCCTCCACCCGCTTTGTGGCACATGCCGTGTCCAACAAATCTCACCGTACAGATGGCGAGAGGCAGCGCGATGCAAGAATAGCTGGAGAGCTTTAATCGGTGGGTACAACACCACAACAAACATAGAGAGAGACACTAACCAGGTTTCCATCCAACCTTGTTTTACCGATCACTGTACTTGTACACAGCCAAACTGTAAAGAGCACACCCGACTACCTCATCCCCATATTATTACTTACCCTCTTGCTCTTTCACTCCCCAGTATCTCTACTTGCACATCATCATCTGCCCATCTATCACTCCAGTATTAATGCTAAATTGTAATTATTTTTGCCTCTATGGCCTATTTATTGCCTACCTCCCTACTCTTCTACATTTGCACACACTGTACATAGATTCTATTTTTATTTTCTTTTGTGTTATTGACTGTATGTTTGTTTATGTGTAACTCTGTGTTGCTGTATTTGTTGCACTGCTATGCTTTATCTTGGCCAGATCAGTAGTAAATGAGAACTTGTTCTCAACTGGCCTACCTGGTTAAATAAAGGTGAAATAAATGTTTTTATAAATTATGCAAGTAAAAGTCCATGTCAAATAAAACGTATCACGTCAGGCCTGATGGAAACAGCAAATCTGTCGGTTAACTTTCCATTTGTAAACTTTAATAACGGGATATGGTGTGTGGTCTTCCCACTATGACTCGGGAAAGCATGCAGTTACTGTATATACAAATAAGTTATGATGAACTTCCACAGGGTGGTGAAAGTGCACGGTAATGAGCTTGATGCTACTTTTCCAATAAATATAGAGTGTCATATTTTGGTGACAAGATGATCGATGCTTGGCTGCAGTTTGACAACTAAAAATTATATTGCTTTTATCAATAATAATCTCATGAAGTACAGTAGGTAGCCTACCCGCACTGTATCTGCGAGCTGTTGGTTAGAGCGCACGTGCCAAGACCGGACTGGGCACATTCACTATACAATGCAACATTTATTTTGACAAAATCACCAGTAGAGTTAAAAATTAGATAGAAAATGAAAATAACACATAAAAATGAAAATAACTATTTTGTATTAATTACATGGGAATGTAACCGCAAAAGCATGTTTTATGTCCACTACGTCATCACGCACAACCTTTTATCATCAACAAGTCAATTTGATAGAAACAGAACTCTAGTAGCAAAATATTGTTTTTAGAAAGATTTTCGAATATTTGCTTGGGGGGGTAAACAGAAAAGAAAAGGAGGAGGAATTGGGAGGGGAAGAAGGAGTAAAGGCAGGAAGGAAGGATCAACTGAACGCCCAGCGGACAGAGGGACAGGATTAAGACTTTGTCATAAGTGTTGTTGTCATTGTTGTGGTGTTGAATTATTTCCTACGGGGCAATATTATTACAGCATGCAACAGAGGCAGAAATAAGACTTGTGAAATAGGATGTGGAATTAAGAAGCGTTCATTTACATTGTTGCTTACCTTCTCATGGTACTTAATCTCATAATCCAGAATGATTCCATTGGGTTTTTCAGGGGGCAGCCAGGAAAGACTCATGGTGCTCGCTGTGGCCCCCATCAGGTGAACTGTAGGTACTGCAGATGGAGCTGTAAGAGAGGGGTAGAGGGAAGGAAATATGCACTGTAATTCGGTATTGTGTGTTTTCTGAGTTTCACACCCTTTGTATATCTACACAAGCCTAAGCATATTGATGCTTTGCAGGGCTTTGTGATGTGCTGTGCTTGCGATACTTAGTGGCTGGCTGCATAGCGTACCCTCTCTCCCTATAGCTCTGCTGTTCCTTTTCCAGACAAGGGATCTGTGATTCTTTCTCAGCAACGAGGAAGTCAATCAACAAAATGGTGGCGCTTAGTATTTGTAAGATCCAATACACACCCTGTGCGGCACACACACACGCACGTGAAAACACGCACAAACGCACACACTCACACATACATGACCTCACCCACATCAGGTTCATTTCTCAACCCACTCTTTTATTTGTGACCTGTGTATGACTACACACACAGCAGTCTGTCTCTCTCCCTCTTCCTTTCTCTCCAGGCATGTTTTGTTTCTGAGTCACTCCCATGTACTCTCCCCTGATCCATCCTCACCTCCCTAGTTCCTACCCTATCATTCACTTTTATTTAACATCCATTGTCACTTCAGTCCTTCTTTAGTTCGCTCAAAAATGTCCCCCCTCTTTCTTAATGATTCTCTTCCCCAGTTTCATCTGTCTCTTTTACTCCTAGTATTCTCCTCCCCCCCCCCTCCCCCCTTCTCCATCTCTCCGCCAATACTCTTTGTTAAACAGTTTCTAATCCCCAAGTCCGGTACTTTGAACCTTTGTTTCTCCGCCTTGTCATTGTCACCACCACCACCCTAGACCTCCCTCTCTCTCACTGTCTCCCCTCTTTCTCTCTTTCTTCCCTAACCCAAAACTCCATCCCTATGTAGTAGCCTACCACCAGCCACCCATTCCTCCCTGAAAATCTCAAACCTCTCCCCATAGACAATACTCCCTGGGCAAACTCCCCAGGTCACTGGGAGCCTCCTCCTGGCCGAGACACTGGGGAGTAACCAGTAACCATGGCGGGCCTCACACGGCTTATCGCCTCTATTTATTTTTGGTCTTAAAAGGTGAATGCGGAGAGCGGCGAGAATGGTAGGGAATCTAAGGATAATCTGATCGGGGTGGTGCCTCTCCTTCCCCCTGCTGCTCCCCCCTGACCTACACTCCTCCTGGGGGGTGAATAGTGTGGGACGGGGGTCCCTGTTACCATGGGCGCTTGACTTTGTGTGAAAGTGGGGGTGCAAAAGCTTGGAGGGGAGAGGGTGGAAGGAGGGGATCAGAATATTTTTTGAATACATTTTCTCTACTGTTTCTTAATATGTGGAATACATATTTGACAGAACACAACAATTTAAACACATCAATTATATTGAAAAAGTGTTTTAATGACTCGTTTACTAATCTACCCGCTTCCCTGAAAATCCCACCTCCAATAATTCATTGACTGGTCTGAAACCCTCCCAGCCATGTGACTCACAAACATCCTGCTCCTTCCCCACCCACAGTGATTGATTGACAAGCCAAACTGTGTGGCCAGGATAACGCATGACAATGAGGAAATGAAATCGAAAATGGGAGGAATAATATTGTTTTACCCAATAAGGATTTGAGTTTGAATGTTGTAATTGGTAGGTTAAGAAAAAGCATTGTTAAATTGTTAAGTTTTCATTACCTTTTTGTCAGAAATAACGTGATCACAATAATGTAGTACAATAAAAAACGTGAACTTTGATTTATCTTTTAAATGTAAAAAAAATATTTTCTCAATATGGCAATTATCTGGTAGGGTATTGAACGAGAACTATCAACTTGAAAATGCAAACTGGAGTACATACAAAAAAAAAAATTGTTACTCATATGCAGCCTGCATATGTTGTTATTGTGTAGTCCTAATTTGACTAATAGAAACAAAGAAAAGCACTACATACATAATCGAATCACGTTTTGGTTCTTAAAACCACATATCCTACACAAATCCTACTGTACCCTACCTGGAGAATCTTGCATTTTTAAGATGAGAGAAAATAAGCGGGTTTTTACATTTCAACAAATCTGTAGCCTGCAATTACAAGACACGGCTACTATCAATCATTTTCTAATTGTCATTCTGTTTAATAGTGGCCATTTCAACAACATACCACAGTGAGTAGGCTACGTATTTGACAACAAATTGTGAAGAAACATAATCATCATAAAAATGATGAGAAATAACAAGTGTTGTCTCAGCAAGCACAATAATGTTCCAATTTTCCTCAGACCTGAACTTTTTTTGGCGCCGTCGTTTGATGCGCCGTCACCATGAAAATGTTTAAGAGCAACTGAAGGCAATACACAACTTCTCTCATAAGAAATGGCCTACGTGGCATCAATATGAGCCAGAAACATTTAGTCTAGCGTCAAAATTTACTACAAAGTGTAAATAGGTCAAATGTTGGTCATAAAGTCAGTCTCGTCCAAAACTGAGTTTTGTAAGTGAGTTAGTTACGACGTACTTGAGGGTTTTGGTATGGATTACTTACATGCCCACTTTTGCCAAATATACCAATTTCCCAGAGACAACACATTGTGGTCCGCCCCCAGCTGCCATGTGGAGTTTTTGGACAATGTTGTCAAGTTTGCATCTGGGTGCAACACATGCACATTACATTTCCGCTCAGCAAATAGGAGTGAAAATGGGCTTCCATAAAGTTGGTGCCAACTTCCAATGCATTTCAACAATATTGCCAGATGGCCAGGAATGGAGATATGTTCATTATTATATTGGTACTAGCTAGCTATCTACTTTTCATTATACAACATTATTTGATAATGCTAGCAAGCCAGGCTAGCTATGATACCACAGATGAACGGGGAATGATACTGTAGCTAAGTAAACACATGACGCTAATGTGTCATGTGATGCAGCATGTCAGAGGAAGATGAGCAAATCTCATATTAGCTAGCTACCTTGTTATCAACAGCTAATTGTAGCACATTTGCATTTAGTGTCAATACAGGGCAGGCATTGGATACTAGCTAATCATACGATGTAGCAGACATGTTTTCAAACTTTCTTTCAATAAGGGTTGGCAGACACTAGCTAGCCAACTCATTTAAACTCGGACAGATATTGATAACTAACCCGGATTTGCAAGTTAGCTTGCATTCGGGGGTGTCTGCCACAACATGCCTGTTCTCATAAAAGGTTATTGTGTATTTTTTAGGGCAAAAATAAGTGAAGGATGGTACTTGTGGCTTTTGCTCTGGTAGAAAATAGCACACAGCTGGTTGCATAGAAACGGCATCAGCACTGGCCTGAATCTATTCTGTACTTACAGTCCGTCTATTAGCATATAAATTACTTCCAAACTAGAGAAAGTAATTTTTCTCACTATATGTTTATTGAGTGACAATATTTTATTTCATTCACAGGCTACAACCTGGTGGATTTGTTGTTCAGCAGCATCGTGGGAAACCTCCTGCCATATCAGGAGCTGTTACAGAAGTCTGAGGCAGTGGCCAGACACCAGTCCCGGTTCAGATTAATGGAGGACACCTGGAATTCACCTAACCACCATTGATAATGTAATCAATGCTGTGTGTATATGTGTGTCTTGTATGTTGTAAGAAGGTGACCCTTTCCACTGTGCCAATGGATTACTCCTGGGCCAGAGTGAGAAATGACAACCATGCTAGCACGTGTCCCTTGTGAATCAGGATCTCTGATTGGCGTGTATCTAATGTTGTCTTCCATGACTGTATGGTGACAGTCTTTCTCTCCCTCCCTCTGTGATATAGGAGCAGAGTCGGATATAGGAGCCAAAGTCAGGCTCCTTCATGACCAGTATCTGTGATGAGAGTGGCCTGGAGCTAATCTGCGCTGCCATGCCCATCAGGCTTTGACAAACACCACAGAAGGGACAAAAGGTGATTACTTATAAGACAGTACATGACAAGTGTTTAGTAATATCACCCTTTCAATACATGTGTCACTCATCAAGGACCGAAGAGATGCTTTTGAAATAGAGTTCTCTGACTGAAAGACTGGTCGATACTGGTGTCTGAATTGGGAGAGACCTTGCACTCCGGATTAAAACGATACAAGACACATCTATAACTTTTTATGATATGTTTTTGTTATTATTTAATCGAATGTTACTATCAATAGTGGGGGACCCTGTGTATTCTTCAAACGTCAGGGAACTCCTGTCTTATACGGGACACCACACAGGAAGGTATAATATTTGCACCTTGTTATATTAGCAGGACACCGCTTCTACAGTATTATGTGAAGTATGGTTTATTCTACATGGAACTGTTACACTTGAAAGTCATTAAAACACTTTTATTTAGAATAGCTACATAACTTCAGCAATTGCACTTTCCTCATATTACTCTGTAGGCTACTGACTGATGCAAAGCTTCTTCCTGGTCAGTAGCCTTCAGAGTGGTATGAGAAGAGTGCCAGCCTCCTCCATATCACATCTGCCTGTAGTTATTGAACTCTGCCTGCTGGCCCGTGGGTTGAGGCAAACTCAGTCATATCCAGGATGGAGTGTCATGCACGCCATCCTTCCTGCCACTTGCCTTTACATGTCCATAACCTGTAATACATTACATCGATGGAAGGGACTTCATGACCCACTGGAGACTTGAAGACAGAACCTCACCCAGAGAGCTGTGCATGTCAGTGTGTGGTTAGACAACCAAATCCTTAAATTTGGCCAGATACACACATAAAATGCCATTCTAGTTCTGGTTAGACAGCAAATGTTGTACTCTACACACAACTTATTTGCATTTTCTAGGAAAGTGTAGTCATGCTGTCTTTATGAGAACATCAATATGACATTTACAGCATAAACTGTTTTGTCCGCTGTACCAAAACCGTGTCGTGCGGGAGCGAAGCAAATCTTTTGAGAAGTCAAAACCACTCATCTTGAGGTGACGGGGGGAGGGGTGCAAAATGCAATCTGTCAATTATTATATCATATATAATATGGACATATCTATTTCAATACAGACTAGCTCAAAACATTACTAATCATTGAAAATGAGAAATCACACGTTTGCACCCCTGTTTTGAGAGTCGGTCTGCAGCTGCTCCGTTTGCTCCAGTGCTCTGGCGTCTATGCCTGTCACCCGTGTGGCACCCGGTGCCCGACCCTTGCGCAACAATGGGGGACTACGGAATCCCCACCGGAGCCCCAGGCACAAACAGTGGGCCGTTCCTTTCGTGAGGCTTTGAGGAAGAACAGAAGGGAGATGAGGGACACATGGCTGCGGACGGGGATAATCCCAGGGTCTGTCTGAGCCTGTCTAAAGAGCAGACTCTACATAGAGACCCATACACAAACCCCAGCTATATATCAGAGACTTATACACAACCCCTGGCTATTGGCCTACACCAGGGAAAACTCCACACAGGAACCAACACACAACCCCAACTACAGGTAGATTGAGCAAACTCTACATAGGAAACGCAAAAACCCCAGCTAAAAGGCCTGCTGCAAGGGAAACTCAAATCAAAGACCAACAAAGAAACCCCAGCTATAGGCCTACATAAGGGTAAACTCAACACAGAGACCCAGACACAAACCCAGGCTATATAGGCATACAGCAGGGAAAACTACACAACAGGAAATAATACACAATACAGATATCCACACACAAGCTCCATACAGCAAACCAAAGGCAGATTGAATCGGGCTTGGTGGTGCAGATTACTCTGGTGGCCTAGTTACTGAAGATGCTGTGGGTTGACAGTGGGTTGATCGTTGTGGGCAGAACAGTGTCGGTTCAATGCCTAGCCATACAAGCAGCACTGCCTCGCTATTGCTATTTGTGGTGGTGTGTGCCGAGTGCTGTGGGCGTGTGAAATTGTCCTTCTGTAAATCTCATTTAGATGTTTTTCTTCTCAATCCTCACTTAAAATACATATATTGTATGTAACCCACACCTACATGCAGAGGAAATGTATCTGAACAAATGTCTGCTTTTACCTGCCTTGCTGCTGTAAATCACTATCTATTTTTCCTTGAAGCAACCATCATCTATTCTCGAAAAATGCTTCACCCTATCGTAAACATCACCGATTGTAGCACACTGCCATTGTGCCCTTGAGCAAGGCACTTCACATCGCTAACCTACTTCAAAACCCTGTTCTGCAGCTGACCATGTTTTGCTTCCATTCATTCTCAATCTGTACATGTGTCTTTATCTTCTAGGTTAGGAACAACACAAGACATTCAAAAGACAACTGTCCGTTTCACAATGGAACAATGCAGTTATATTTGATCCTATAGACTAGCCACGGTTTTACCTACCAGCCTGGTTGGTGGTGATGTTGACGGCGGAGAACTGCGGCGTGTACGGGCTCTTAATCGAGACGCCGTTGACGGCCTGGATCTCAAAGCTGTACTGGGTGTGTGCCTGCAGGTTGCGGACCGCCACACGACGCTGCGTCAGGCCCAGGTGGCGCGGCGAGATGTCCACGTTGTCGTCGCAGCGCGAGCACATGCCACGCTCAGGCAGGCACTTCTTGCAGATGATGTTGTAGAAGATGTCGCCTCGACCACCAGAGTCGCGCGGCTCGCTCCACTCCAGGACCAGGGAGGTCTCATTGACGTTGGAGATGACGCTGCGCGGTGCAGAGGGGATGGCTGTGGGGGTAGGAAAGAAGAAGAAAAAAAAGGAAGAAAACAGTGTCAATTCAAATACGCTTTAATGGCATGCCAGAAGTATTGACAAAGTAACAATATTGAACAATTCAACAGTACATGAAATATATTTAGAACAGGGAGTAGAATCTAATAGATTCTATTTCAATAGGACTTGGTGGTAGTG
Organism: Salvelinus sp. IW2-2015; assembly: GCF_002910315.2. Taxonomy (NCBI): domain Eukaryota; kingdom Metazoa; phylum Chordata; class Actinopteri; order Salmoniformes; family Salmonidae; genus Salvelinus; species Salvelinus sp. IW2-2015. The sequence goes on along the minus strand of NC_036843.1, from coordinate 5,578,405 downwards.
GTAATGGATGAGGGTTAATTCTCTCTGTGTTTTGAGTGCTTAGAGAAAACTCAATATGGAATAAACAGACCGTGCAACTCTTTCTGTAAGGAGGAGAGCGTATAAGAGCGTGTGTGTTTGTGTGCGGGCACGTGCATTAGTGATGCACGGGTTGACTCATAGCCCGCAGTCCCCGCGGTTATATCAGGGCGGGCGGGTTTTGGCTCATGAAATATTGTGTGGATAAAGGGTGGGTGGGTTGAATAAAGAGAAGACAATATCTTAAAAAATCCAGAAATGTATAATTCTTGTGCAATTTATTGGCTACATTGAGGTTTTTCTTTCATTATTTTAGGCTATTTGGCATTAGTGTGTAAGCCTAAGTTTAAGGGCCTAACTGTACACGAGCCAAATAGCATACAGGCCAAATGCTGTTGGGAACGGGCAGAAAAAAGCGGATCCACAAAAAGGACAATGCCGGAGTTTAATTAATTCAATAAGAGAGTTGAAAATATAAAGAAGGGAGGGCCAGAAAAGTAATGTTTGGGAAAGATTTGGTGAAGTGGTAAAAGAGGAAGATAGCAGTGTTATATGTGAAGATTTTTAGGCGCTATACAAATTCAACAGTCCCAGTCAAGACGGGGACTTCAAATAGGCCTATGGCACGTCAAGGGAACTGTAACCTACTGTTCGGATGAGTTAAATGGAAACTGAAGTCTCACATATACATAATATTAACTCCTGCAGAATTAAGGATTTCTTGCAGTAAAATTATAAATCAAACGTAGGCAAACATTTTACTCGGTAACAGGAGTGGAGAAATATGATTTCTTTCTTTCAGCATCTTGAGAGAACGCAAATACGCTGTTAGATATCATCTGTCGAGGTGCTATCTTCAACAGCATCATAGAAGCTGATAGTATTTCAACCACATAACATATGCATCCAATACAAACTGAAATCTTTTCAGAAACATGTTGTGTCATTTTCATAGATTTCTTTTACTTTACAACCGGTCAAACAGATGTCATTTGGACATCTTGCACAGAAAATCACTAAATTTTTTGGGGGCGATTGCAATTTCTCCCCAGTCCCTAAATGTCTTTGCTCTGCGAAAGAAGCAGAGGTAACAGAGAACTTTACAATCAACTACATTAAAGCATTCATTCTCTCTATTTATGATGTTATTCTGGTGAGCAAGGGTTTAATTACTCTTCTAGGGCAACATATAATGACAGAAGAGAAGCTGCATATATCTAATTATAGACTAACAAATAGCCTACCAAAATGTTTGAAATTATATGCAAAAACATATATAAATCAGGCAAAAAAAATCCTGCAACCCCTGTCAAAAAAACGATCCACCGTATCTGATTGTAGCCTAGAGCACATTTTCATATATTATCGGGTCAGTGTCGGTTGCGGGCCTCAGATTTTCACTTTATCACTTACAGTCGGGCGGTTGCGAATGGGTTATTAGCAATTGCGGCCGGGTGCGGGTGAACAAACAGCTAACCCGTGCACCACTAACGTGCATGCCTGATTGTGCACTCCTGTGCGCATGCATGAATATGTGTGCTTGTGGAAACAGCTAAGGGGGACAAGAGAGACTCTTGGCAGGAGGCGAAGCAATTGTTATCCAATTATTGTGGCCTTATCTCTGCCTGCACTGTGGGAGAATCAAACAAACCTCCTAACAACAAGAGAAAATAGGCCCTCTGTTCACCACAAGTGAAAGGATTACTCCCTGTGTGTGTGTATGCATGCTCTCTTTGCTCTTAACTAAGACACATCCACTAGATAAATTCCTACACTCTGCCAGTGAGAGGTGGCGGCTGCACAGGCGGATAGGCTACGGTGTGCAAAAAGCACTGATAACGTTGGGATAGCGCTTGGAAAACATTGGGAGAGAGTGGCTGTGTTTGTTGTACATGTGGCAATGTGGGAATGTTCTCAGGCCCTTCAGAGAGTGCTGATAAAGGTAGTGAGTGAAGGTCACAGTCCAGCGAGAAATGAATCGTTTTTTGAGTGTCTTAGAAGAGGTCGGGAATGGCTTAATGGCTGCAGAAGTGAACACACAACAATACCCACAACCTCAGTGTATATTCAGGCCTTTGAGTGTAGTAGCATATTCTAATGTGTGTATTACGACAGCAGCTAAATGAGAAAAAAAACGTACTGGTGCAGGCATTGTCGGGTGAGTCTGTGTCTGAGCGGTAGTAGCCGTTTCTGCAAGAGCACAAGCTAGCTGCTCCAGAGCTGGTCCGGCTGTTTGGTGGGCAGGGAGTACAGAAGCCCTCACCCTGCTTGGATTTGAACGTGCCCGGGCTGCAAGCTGAGAAAGGGAGAGATCAAAGGAGTGAGTCCAAAAGCCAGGAACTACACAGATAAGGTGGACAAGGTTAACACAGGTGAAAGAAAGCACTCATTTGAATCTCAAGAATAGCAATATTGTACCTGTGTAAAGCTAGGTTGTAGTTGTTTGTATTTGCATTTGTGTGTGTGTGTGTGTATGTACATTGCCGTGGCACTCCCTCTGAGCATCTGTGATAAACTATAGCTTCCGATATGATTGACAGCTCTCACTGCCATGTGTTTGTTTGTTTTTGTTTTCCTTTTTTCCGCCTCTCTGGAGAGCACATCCCCCAGCAACATTACAGGAAGAGGGCATTTTAAGAAACACGCAGTCCTTTGCATAAACCCGTGCACAGATGCACACACTGTCATCCCAATTTACTAACACACCCCTCAGAACAAACACACACACTAGCGTGAAGCCTTCCTCTGAACTCCTTCTCTTATCCCTGATACACACACAAATGTATGCACACACACACATATGCATGTTTGCATACACACATATGCACACTTGCACAAGCACACACACATGCACACACACTTCCATGACACTTGGGAACAGCCTTCACTTCCCAGTAACATGCTGTAATACTACTACAATACTACAATTATACTTCTCAAAAGTGTGCCTATCGTCTTCCTTTTTTCAAATCAATCCAATTTCCTGCAACACTAATGGATAAAATATCTGTCATAGAGAGCATTTGTTCTCAATGCTAAATGGTAAAAGTAATACATTAATCCATAAAATAAATCAATAAATAACGCCTCAAGCAGAGAGCGCATAGTTTATCTGATGTGTAGAGTTATAACATTGTCGACAGGTGCCCTTTGTAGACTCCCTATCAATTTTTACAGGGCCTGTTTAGAAGTTTATAACTGATAAGTTATGAGCTAGCATGCCGGACAGGGAAGCATAGCATAGGCAGTAGATGGCACTCTGATCCGGAACATTCCAGCCGTCTCTATCTATTTATCTCTCACTAAACTGTCTTGTTAAAAGATGAATGGAGGTGGTATGTTAATAAAAAAAGGGAAGGGAAGGTGAGACAGCAAAGTTGCTTAGCATGACCCGCTATGCCGCTAACTCACTCGTCAATGTCAAGGTTGCTTGGTTTTGGTTCAAAATGTTAATTGCTGTGTTGCTACTGGGTTTGTTTGCTTCCTGTGGAAAGTATCATTTGGAAATTACGTCAGTGGTAGCACTGTGGGACTGGTTCTTGTCACATTTGTCACCGTTTTGCTGTGTGTGAAGGTAAAATATTGGTACAAAGCCGCATTAGCTGCTGAGTGGTGTGCATTAGCACTGAGTGTGTTTGTTCTTCCACCATTAATCACAGACACCCACACCAACAAAAAGCGCTAACATCCTGGCATGATAACATTTTTACCTCAAATAACATTTGTCTTCTTAGTCATGTTCGTGAACATCCTAGTTGTGCTTGTGAACTTTGCAACTACGGAAATAGTTTTTTCAACGTCACTATGAAGTTACAATGCATATCATATTCTGTCATATTGTCCTGTTAAAAAATATACAGTGGGGAGAACAAGTATTTGATACACTGCCGATTTTGCAGGTTTTCCTACTTACAAAGCATGTAGAGGTCTGTCATTTTTATCATAGGTACACTTCAACTATGAGAGACGGAATCTAAAACAAAAATCCAGAAAATCACATTGTATGATTTTTAAATAATTAATTTGCATTTTATTGCATGACATAAGTATTTGATCACCTTACCAACCAGTAAAGAATTCCGGCTCTCACAGACCTGTTAGTTTTCTTTAAGAAAGCCCTCCTGTTCTCCACTCATACCTGATTAACTGCACCTGTTTGAACTCGTACCTGTATAAAAAGACACCTGTCCAACACTCAATCAAACAGATTCCAACCTCTCCACAATGGCCAAGACCAGAGAGCTGTGTAAGGACATCAGGATAAATTGTAGACCTGCACAAGGCTGGGATGGGCTACAGACAATAGGCAAGCAGCTTGGTGAGAAGGAAACAACTGTTGGCGCAATTATTAGAAATGGAAGAAGTCAAGCATGACGGTTCAATCACCCTCGGTCTGGGGCTCCATGCAAGATTTCACCCTCGTGCGGCATCAATGATCATGAGGAAGGTGAGAGATCAGCCAGAACTACACGGCAGGACCTGGTCAATGACCTGAAGAGAGCTGGGACCACAGTCTCAAAGAAAACCATTAGTAACACACTACGCCGTCATGGATTAAAATCCTGCAGCGCACGCAAGGTCCCCCTGCTTAAGCCAGTGCATGTCCAGGCCCGTCTGAAGTTTGCCAATGACCATCTGGATGATCCAGAGGAGGAATGGGAGAAGGTCATGTGGTCTGATGAGACAAAAATAGAGCTTTTTGGTCAACTCCACTCGCCGTGTTTGGAGGAAGAAGAAGTATGAGTACAAACCCAAGAACACCATCCCAACCGTGAAGCATGGAGGTGGAAACATCATTCTTTGGGATGCTTTTCTGCAAAGGGACAGGACGAACTGCCACCGTATTGAGGGGAGGATGGATGGCGGCCATGTATCGCGAGATCTTTGGCCAACAACCTCCTTCCCTCAGTAAGAGACATTGAAGATGGGTCGTGGCTGGGTCTTCCAGCATGACAACGACACGAAGCACACAGCCATGGCAACTAAGGAAGTGGCTCCGTAAGAAGCATCTCAAGGTCCTGGAGTGGCCTAGCCAGTCTCCAGACCTGAACCCAATAGAAAATCTTTAGGAGGGAGCTGAAAGTCCGTATGCCCAGCGACAGCCCCGAAACCTGAAGGATCTGGAGAAGATCTGTAGGGAGGTGGGCCAAAATCCCTGCTGCAGTGTGTGCAAACCTAGTCAAGAACTACAGGAAACGTATGATCTCTGTAATTGCAAACAAAGGTTTCTGTACCAATATTAAGTTCTGCTTTTCTGATGTATCAAATACTTATGTCATGCAATAAAATGCAAATTAATTACTTAAAAATATACAATGTGATTTTCTGGATTTTTGTTTTAATTCCGTCTCTCATAGTTGAAGTGTACCTATGATAAAAATTACAGACCTCTACATGCTTTGTAAGTAGGAAAACCTGCAAAATCGGCGTGTATCAAATACTTGTTCCCCCACTGTATATTCGGTCAATGAAAACTTGAAAAGGCGAATTTTCAGGTTTGATGGGCACTATCCCAACTAAAGCTTCCTCGATAAAGCTGCAACCTGATCAAATTCCTCCTTTGCCGCCTTTCCTTACAGTTCTCGGCTGCCAATGACTGGAATGAATTGCAAAAATCACTGAACCTGGAGACTCATAACTCCCTCTCTAACTTTTAAAGCACCAGCTGTCAGAGCAGCTCACAAATCACTGCACCTGTACATAGCCCATCTGTAAATAGCCCATCCAACTACCTCATCCCCATACTGTTATACATTTTTTGTTCCTTTGCATCCCACTATCTCTACTTGCACAGTCGTCTTCTGCACATCTATCACTCCAGTGTTTAATTGCTCAATTGTAAATATTTCGCAACTATGGCCTGTTTATTGCCTTACCTCCCTTATCTTACCTCATTTGCACACACTGTATATAACATTTTCTATTTTATTATTGACTGTATGTTTGTTTATTCCATGTGTAACTCTGTGTTGTTGTTTGTGTCGGACTGCTTTGCTTTATCTTGGCCAGGTCGCAGTTGTAAGTGAGAACTTGTTCTCAACTGGCCTACCTGTTTAAATAAAGGTGAAATAAAAATAAAAAATATATAGAAATGTGAATTATAGAGCTGTCATTCTCATTGAAAGCAAGTCTAACATGCTGACCACACTGCTTGCGTTGTGTGCACGAGCGTTGCAAAATACATTTATACATGTTATTCAATCATTGCACCCACACTGCTCGTGCTCGTCAACGAGTGTCTACGTGGTCAGGCGCTAAAATAGAACTTGGTTCTATTTGTGATCCTTGATGCACTGCAAGTCCCGCCTCTCCCATCTCCTCATTGGTTTTTAGGAGCATATACCCACGGGCCATCTCTTCATTGGTTTTTAGGAGCATATACCCACGTGAGTGATTGAAAGATGAACTGATGTCCACACTCCAGAACCCGTCGGTAGTGGTAATGCACCTTAGAGTTGGTTGCCAACCACCATACAAATTCCAAAGAAGAAGAAGAAGCCTGAAGGAGGAGAGATTACTAGAAACAAACGTTTACCGTTTTATCTGTGGATTAATTGCCAGAGTAGAGGACCTTGTGCATTTCAGGTAAAATAACAACCCAATGTTTATATCCCAGGAATAATTAGCTAGCAACAGCAAGCTAGCTAAATTGCCATACGTGTTTAATGCTTTTTGACCTGTCCCCAAATGTATATTGTTGGTTCAGGGTTTGTTTTGATATTTCAACCTGCGTGTCCTGATCAAGGCTGGTGTGGTTGGACAAAATCAACTTGCGCGCAGTTTTGGTCAGCATGTGAGAAGTGATAGATATGTTCTATGAGCGCTATTTCTATGCTTTCCGTGTTGAAGTTTTGTTTTTGCGTCTTTTACTTTCAGTTTTGTACACCAGCTTCAAACAAGTTGAAAATACAATATTTTGGGTTATTGAATATATTTCAATAACCACAACAGTTTACATTTTTACATTTTTTTACGTCATTTAGCAGACGCTCTTATCCAGAGCGACTTACAAATTGGAAAGTTCATACATATCATCCTGGTCCCCCCGTGGGGAATGAACCCACAACCCTGGCGTTTCAAGCGCCATGCTCTACCAACTGAGCCACACGGGACTAGGATGGGACTAGGAGACTAGGAGATTAGACTAGGAGTTTAGATGGTAAATGATTCACATGAATTGAAATTAGGTGAACTATTGGAATTTCTGCATATTGCAGCTTTAAACGAGGCAAGTGTGAATGATTGAAAGTGCTGATCAATCGCTTCCAGTGAGGTAAGAAGTCATCCCCCTTTGCTTTCATCTTCCCTCCCCTTCGAGCACCACTCCTGACAGGGCGAAGAGGGGGAGGGGGAGAAGGGAGGATGAGGAGGAAAAGGCAGAGAAAATACTAATCCTGCAGGCTCTTTTTTTTTGCAGATCTCTCCCTCCTCTCTCTCACTTCCCATCTCTCTCTGTTTTCTTCCTCTCTCTTTCCTTCCCTCTCTCTCTCCCTCTCTCTGTCTCTTACCATCTTATGCAGAGCAAAGGGCTTAAGGAACTGATTAGGATGTGTGCTGAAATTGGAAGTGAGGAAGCAAAAAATGAGTGGGTTTAAAAATGTGGAGCGGTAGGGAAGGAAAAGAGGAAAAAAAAGGTATCGATTGATTAATATTCATGTGGATGTCCTCACCGTGCTCTGGTGGGGTATTAATGAAAGCTTTAGATAAAGGACGGGAGGGAGGGGAATACATAAAGAAGGAAAGAGGGGCAGGATAAGGAGAGAGAGAGAGATTATCAGGTAGAAATACAGAGAAAGTCACAGAAAGAAAAAAAGACAGAGGTTGGCTCGGAAGAGAGACTAATAGATAGATAGATAGATACTATACAGGGAAAAAGAGAGAGAGAAAGAGGGTAAGAAAAGACATTGCAGGGAGATTTATCCCCTGTGGTTTCCGGGTCGACTTGTTTAGAGAGCGTTTTTTTAGGTCCAGTCGCCAGGGCTTTGCCCTTGAGCTGCCAGAGGAGTTTTTAACCACACACCTGCCACTAGATTTGCTGTGGCCACTCTCCATTAAAGGTGGGCAAACATTCACTAACCTCCATTCAACGCCATATAGGGAGCTATCTCCCTTTCTGTTCTTCTTAGACTTCACGATCCCTAAGCTCCCTTCCCTATTTCACACGTTCTACCTTTGTTGATCTCTTTCCTGAATCTCTCAGCCCTCTCCTGTTTCTGTTAGCGGGGTGGTATGAAGTACAGGCCCTTGTGGTTTTTTACACATTTGCACACCATGCATCACAATCAGCAGTGCGAAACGATAACTGACAGCGGCCTACCTCTCATCTCCCCTGCTCTCCAACGTTCCACTACCCCCCCCGCCTCCCCACTCTGTCATCCGTACAGTTGAGCCCTGGCCTGCTGTTTTAATTCACCTTGGTCTGGACTTCTGTGCACCTGTTATGTTCTCTATCAGATCTGGCCCTCCTAGATCTCTCCAGTTTGCTCCAGTGTCATATAGGTTACTGACAGCAGCGCCTAAGCATTTTATTTATTCATCAACTCACTGTCTGGGAAAATTGAGGTCAGGAGAGTAGAGGCTCAGTTGAGAGAGTGCCACTAACTATACGATGTGTTGTGTTGTGTTTCTCGCTGTTTCATGATAGTTGGGTGCAAATGTACAGTATCTGGATGCATTTGGCACAAAATGGCTGCCGTCAAAAGGAACAAGAACATTGGGTGATGACCCAAAAATGGCCGGTAAAAAACTCACCCTGACATTGTGTGTCCTTGATGTCACACTCACCCTGACACTGGGTGTCCTTCATGGCGGGTTCAAACCCATTTGCACAGGTGCATGAGCCAACAGGAACCATCCACTCGCCGTCCCCATTGCAGTACAGCTTGAGAGGCACGGACACCTCGAGAGCGTTAGAGACGCATGTCCCTGGCGCGATGACCAGCGACGTGGCCTCGGCCCCTGTGGCCGTCTCGGGGAACACGGCGAAGTTCGCAATGGTGGTTGAGCACTTCTTATAGAAGACCCGGACGGATATCAATGACATACAAGCCCCCAGGTCCTGGAATGCCAGGTAAAACCCAACCTTGGATAGAGGTCCGAAGCTCCGCACTTTCGTGTTCACCCTTCCCGACTCCAACATGGAGAAACTCTCATCGGGTGCGATGGTGTCCACCTTCACGTAGGGGTTCTCCATCCAGAATGGACTTGTCTCCGTGGCCGAGTCTGAGTCGGACTCATAGTAGAAGAGGTTGAAGGTCTCCTTGCAGGAGCCGGGGATGTTGGGGATGCTGTTGCAGTCGCGCACAGTGAACTTCATCTCCACGTAGACTCGGAGGACGTCTTTGCGTGGGATGAAGTCACTGCGCAGCCAGTTGTTCTGATTGCTCTCCCGCACGTTGCACACCTGGTACGTCCGGATGGGGTTCATGGCATCGTCGTAGCCGCTCACCTCCTCCCACTGTGGATGGAGAAAGAGGGAAGAAGAGAGGGAGAGAGAGGGAATGAGAGAGAGAGAGAGATGAGTGTTAGGGTCAAACAAAGGTCAAATGTCCTATAATGTATGCATTCTTAAACACATTGGCACACATACACATGATAGCTAAGGAATGATGTAAGGAGTGTTAAATGTTTCCATCTCTAGTCTGTTGGTATAAGCCTTAGGTGTGGATGAAAGCAGCAGTACACAGCACATCCAGGGTTTGTGAGGTACTTAACATGATGTACAGTGCTCTGTTCTGGCCTCAGATACTAAGTCCAATAACACAATTCGGAGAGAGAAATTAGGTGAGGCGTTAGGAACGGACAGATGAAAGAAAAAAGGAGTCAAATTTTTGGATTTGTGCCTTTTCAATTACGCCCCGATCGGCGCTGTTAAGTCGAGGCCCTTTTCCACCCCCACCGTGGCCTTTCATCTCTGGTTGCCACGGTGATGAGTCAGGAAACAAGGGACGGCGAATTCATCACAATTACAGAGGAGTGTCAACCCGGGTGCGTCCCAACTGAACAGCACTGGTTGTTTACCTCATTCTCCAGGTTCGTTGTAGTCGCTGCATCGCTTCACAAGCAATTACCCTTCAATTACGGAGCAACGATCGCATCGTCCTCTACAGCCTGCGAAAAGAAAAGTGTAACCTTTTCTCTCTTTCCTTCCTACGTCTTTATCTCTCACCGTTGGGAGACAAATACATAAATTGCTGAGGAAAAGCTCTGATTACGGGTTTCAGTAAATGAAAATATGTATGCAAATTGGCAAATGTATAAAGTGTTATATACAGAAAATACATAAAAGGCCTGGTTGGGTGAATCTTTTAATGGCATCCAGGTTTAACTTAATGTGTTTCTCAATACATGGCTCCACTTGCCTGAGGATGTTTAGAACGATAAACGTCAATCGAAACAAAACAGTCCGTTCAAGTTGGGCCAAATGGAAACATGCTTAGTACTAGAGAATGTCATCCCATACCCTGGGCTTCCTCCTACACTGTAGCTTGAATTTGTGCTCATCTCAACGGTATTTTTATTTTATTTTATTTTTACCTTTATTTAGCTAGGCAAGTCAGTTTAGAACAAATTCTTAATATGGATGTAGCGGAGGCAGGCTATTCATCCAGCAGGACCCTCTAGACCTGTGGAGAGAGGGGGGCTTAGCTGAGGATCAGGCCCAGAGAAGGCATTTATTTGTGAGCTATCTGCTGGAGTCGAGGCCGTCGGGGGAATCAATAATCACCAGCCAGGTCAATGAGACGAGAGAATGCATGAAGTGTGAATGGGTATTTAGTTCAGTGTAATACATTGCCCAGTGTGCAAGAGGGAGATTGTGTGTGTGTGTGTGTGTGTGTGTGTGTGTGTGTGTGTGTGTGTGTGTGTGTGTGTGTGTTTGTGTGGAGGTTAACCCCATGCCACACGTACAGCACAGATGCGGACACTTCACGCCAGCCCTGCATACCAAACCTGAATGAATTAAGTAGGTTGTGTGAAAGAGGGTCAAATTCTTTGGCATCAATTTGGAACAAGATGAATAGTTATGCAAGCTTTACAAGTCAACTCCTTTTTCCTTTTGTCCTTTACAGTCAAAGGCTCTACATTTTACTTTCAGATTCACTGGGACCTTGGTGCAGTGGATGTGAGGGGGATGTGAGGACTCAAGCCTTCTTCCAGACCTGCATACCAACCGAGGCAGCTAGATAACACATAGTCAAGGATTAGCCATAAATGCTAGTTGTCACACTAGTGTCCTCAAACCATAGTGTGTAGCAAAGTTAACATGTGCCTAGCATGTACCAGCCTGTAAGCTCATGTGTGGTCTGCTAATAGAACCATGCTAATAACAGTCATTAGAGCTGTGGGCTCCTGCATGCTACATGCTACAAACTACATGCTGCATAATAAGGGATACATGCTATAGGCTACAGGCTACAGGCTGGCTGGTCGCTAGTAACACCTTGTTATCTGTTTCTGTGAAACCCCCTGGAGGCTACATACTGATCCCAGGGAGAGCCATTTACTCCGCTAGAGCATGGAATTCCCCCTTCAATGGCCATCTGTTTGGGGAGAAATGGCATGCCCAATGTGCGTGCGTGCACAGACACATACAGACACAGACAAGAAAAATCCAGACGCAGACATAAACAGACATACAATACAAGAACACACACACATACAGCTCACTTTACGTACACTTTGCACACACATACACACGCTTCCATATCTTGGGCAGAATGGTATGTGGAGATACTGTCTATCACACATACACAAACAGAGGTCAATTTGTATCAGACCCTAGCAGCACCACGCTGCATCACACTTGTGTGTTTGCCTCTAGACCCTCCAGGCCTGTTATTGTCATGTGGAGAGGAGATGCCGCTCAGTCTACATCTGTGTTTGTCTTCCTATGTCCACACACACAGCTCTGTAACAGGCCCAATTCTCCCAACACAGAGAATGTGAAAGAGAGACAGTGACTCAGACCTGGACGTGTACCTTCTCACATACCTTCTCTCTTCTCTGTTAATACTGCTGCTGGAGTCACTATAATGAATGTTTTGTTAGGCAGTTAAATAAAAAAATAACAACTTTACATAGACACACATGCATTGTGCATACATACACACACACATACACTGAAACACAGAGAGACACACATGTGCGATCAAACACGCACACACACTCCAACAATTTACCCCAGTTTCAGGATGTGCGGTCCAGGCTAGTTCTGTTGTGGCCCACTTGGTGTCCATTAATGTTTCTGTAAACAGACAAAAGGAGACAAATACTTTAGCGAAAGAGGAATTAACACAGACGAAATCAAGTAAACCTGCAACAGTTACCAAGATAACGGCATCATAAAAATACCAGTTACTTCTGAAGTAATCTGCCATAATGAATAGAGACATTGACCAAAGTATGCTGAATCCAGGTAACTACCTTGTCCAAGGAGAGGAAATTACTTATTGATAGATAAGATGGTTACTACCGCTCAGTAAGCTGCTAAACTTGAATAAAATATTCTCCATTTAGCGTAAAAAAATATATTTAGCGTAAAAAGACTGTGGAGGAACAAGACATCTAAGTGGGTGATCTGGGAGGTGTTGTAGACGTTTTATTTTGTTGCTCGTTTTACTAATTTAATTAGACATGTTTTTACATCGCTGCGGGCGATTCCCTGATCCACCTCTACGCAGACGACACCATTCTATATACTTCCGGCCCTTCCTTGGACACTGTGCTATCTAACCTCCAAACGAGCTTCAATGCCATACAACACTCCTTCCGTGGCCTCCAACTGCTCTTAAACGCTAGTAAAACCAAATGCATGCTTTTCAACCGTTCGCTGCCTGCACCCGCACGCCCGACTAGCATCACCACCCTGGACGGTTCCGACCTACCGAATATTGTGGACATCTATAAGTACCTAGGTGTCTGGCTAGACTGCAAACTCTCCTTCCAGACTCATATCAACATCTCCAATCCAAAATCAAATCAAGAATCGGCTTTCTATTCCTGCAAACAAAGCCTCCTTCACTCACGCCGCCTAACTTACCCTCTAGTAAAACTGACTAATCCTACCGATCCTCGACTTCTCGCGATGTCATCTACAAAATAGCTTCCAATACTCTACTCAGCAAACTGGATGCAGTTTATCACAGTGCCATTCGTTTTGTTACTAAAGCACCTATACGACCCACCACTGCGACCTGTATGCCCTAGTCGGCTGGCCCTGCTATACATGTTCGTCGTCAGACCCACTGGCTTCCAGGTCATCTACAAGGCTTATGTAGGTAAAGTTGCCGCCTTATCTCAGTTCACTGGTCACGATGGCTACACCCACCCGCAGCACGCGCTCCAGCAGGTGGTAATCTCACTGATCATCCCTAAAGCCAAACCTCATTTTGGACGTCTCGGCCTTTCCTTCCAGTTCTGCTGCCCTGCGACCTGGAACGAATTGCAAAATTCTCTGAGTTGGAAGACTTTTACTCTCCCTCAACAACTTTAAAAATCTGCTATCCGAGCAGCTAACCGATCCGCTGCAGCTGTACATAGTCCATCTGTAAACTTCATACCCACCCCAATTTACCTACCTCCCCCCATACTGCTTTTTATTTATTTACTTTTTCTGCTCTTTTGCACACCAGTTATCTCTTTCTTGCCGCCTATGGGACTCCCCAATCACGGCCGGTTGTGCTACGCCTCTAGCGCTGAGATGCTGTGCCGTAGACAATTGTTGTCACTCGAAGACCCCCCCAGATACTGTATATAACTTGAATAGAAGGCATATGGGATAAGGGATGTCATAAACACCTCCCAGTAGCACAAAAGAAAATCTCTTCACCCAGAAGAAGGTCAATACACTTAAATTTCCCTCGCTTTTTTAAAATCAGCCAATCCCCTTTCAGTCTTTTCTATTTCTCCCTCTTTCTATTGCCTAGGCAAAACAGTCTCGCTCCGCAGAGAGAGAGAGAGAGAGAGAGAGAGAGAGAGAGAGAGAGAGAGAGAGAGAGAGGAGAGAGAGAGAGAGAGAGAGAAGACGAGAGAGAGAGAGGAGAGAGAGAGAGAGAGGAGAGAAGAGAGAGAGAGAGAGGAGAGAGAGAGAGAGAGAGAGAGAGAGAGAGAGAGGAGAGAGAGAGAGAGAGAGAGAGAGGAGAGAGAGAGGAGAGAGAGAGAGAGAGAGAGAGAGAGAGAGAGAGAGAAGAAGAGAGAGAGAAGAGAGAGAGAGAGAGAGAGAGAGAGAGAGAGAGAGTAGAGAGAGAGAGAGAGAGAGAGAGAGAGAGAGAAGAGAGAGAGAGAGAGAGATGACTATAAATTAACTATTTTACTACCTGGCACTTGGGAAGCAGTACTAAGCAACTGCATGTGTTATTATCCTACCACTCTGCTGTTCTACAAGACAGTAAAGATCATGGAATGGTGCGATACCAAAAGTGAGCCAATGTTTGCATTGGCATAAAATGGAAAGTTTAGCAGTACCTTTTTTCCACAAAGGCCTTCTTTTTCCTTGAGAGCTTTTCTCTCTCTCTCCTCTCTCTCTCAATTAAATTCCATTTCAATTCAAATTGCTTTATTGGCATGGGAAACGTATGTGTACATTGCCAAAGCAAGTGAAATAGGTTTTTAATCTAAAGTGAAATAAACAATATAAAATGAACATTACACTCACAAAAGTTCCAAAGGAATAGAGACATTTCAAATGTCATATTATGACTGTACAGTACAAAAGGGAAATTAGATAAACATAAATATGGGTTGTATTTAAAATGAAGTGTGTTCTTCACTGTTTGCCCTTTTCTTGTGGCAACAGGTCACACATCTTGCTGCTGTGATGGCACACTGTGGTATTTCACCCAATGGATATGGGAGTTTTTTAATTCTATGTGGGTCTGTGTAATCTGAGGTAAATATGTGTCTCTAATATGGTCATACATTTGGCAGGAGGTTAGGAAGTGCAGCTCAGTTTACACCTCATTTTGTGGGCAGTGTGCACATAGCCTGTCTTCTCTTGTGAACTAGTTCTGCCTACGGCGGCCTTTCTCAATAGCAAGGCTATGCTCACTGAGTCTGTACATAGTCAAAGTTTTCCTTAATTTTGGGTCTGTCACAGTGGTCAGGTATTCTGCCACTGTGTGCGCTCTGTTTAGGGCCAAATAACATTTTGGTTCGCTTAGTTTTTTTGTTAATTCTTTCCAATGTGTCAAGTAATTATCCTTTTGTTTTCTCATTAATTTTGTTGGTTCTAATAGTATTGCTGTCCTGGGGCTCTGTGGGGTCTGTTTGTGAACAGAGCCCCAGGACCAACTTGACGCTTCTCCAGGTTCATCTCTCTGTAGGTGATGGTTTTGTTATGGAAGGTTTGGGAATCGCTTCCTTTTAGGTGGTTGTAGAATTTATTAACGGCTCTTTTCTGTATTTTGATAATTAGCGGGTATCGGCCTAATTCTGCTCTGCATGCATTATTTAGTGTTTTACGTTGAGGATATTTTTGCAGAATTCTGCATGCAGTCGCAATTTGGTGTTTGTCCCATTTTGTGAATTCTTGGTACGTGAGCAGATCCCAAACATCACAACCATAAAGGGCAACGGGTTCTATAACTGATTCAAGTATTTTTTGCCAAATTGTAATTGTTATGTTGAATTTTATGTTCCATTTGATGGTGTAGAAGGCCCTTCTTGCCTATTCTTTCAGATCGTTCACAGCTTTGTGGAAGTTACGTGTGGCGCTGATGTTTAGGCTGAGGTATGTATAGTTTTCTGTGTGCTCTTGGGCAACAGTGTCTAGATGGAATTTGTATTTGAGGTCCGGGCAACTGGACCGTTTTTGGAACACCATTATTTTTGTCTTACTGAGATTTACTGTCTGGGCCCAGAAGGACACAAATTAAAGATCTAGGTGCTGCTGTAGGCCCTCCTTGGTTGGGGACAGAAGCACCAGATCATCAGCAAACAGTAGACATTTGACTACAGATTCTAGTAGGGTGAGGCCGTGTGCTGTAGACTGTTCTAGTGCCCTCGCCAATTCGCTCTCTCTTTCTCTCTCTCTTTCAGTCTGTTTCAAGTGTTCCAGGTGAAATGACATGAAAAAGGGAGCTACATGTAATCTCCTTTTCCGACTGCAAATTCCTGCGTTGAAATACTTATGCTGACAAACGCAGATATTCTCGACCGCATCGAACTCAAAGACCTCTCTCTGTCAGTCAGACTAGCTTTGTAGCATCTCTTTCTTTTGCAGAAACGTCCCATTTATGTCACCCTGTTAGGTTTGAGTGACAGCATCTGAGAGAATGTGTCAGTGTGTACATGATAGTATGTGTGTATCTTCTTTGCTTAGGACTTCCCCATCTGACTCACACATCACAGTGTTCTTGTCAGACCACTTACAAGCAAGCAACCACACAGGGAGATGATGAGGTACAAAGGTATACAGTGTTAAACTACTATAGTACCTAGTCTATTAAAACAGACCATGTACACCCTACATTAGTGCTAACTTCACTGATAATGACAGTGTGTGACACACACACACACACAGAGAGACAGTGCACGGAAGGCCAGACTCAGTGTTAACTATGGAACATTCAGGAAAGGAGTGCATGCGCATGCAGTGGCCTAGCCAGTAGGTTCTGCAACTTTCTGTTTTGTTTGAGCTCTCGGCCGGTGTGTAAACAGTATATATCTACGGCAAAGCCCCCTCATTGTGCCCAGCAATGAAGAGGCAACCCTGAATCAATTGGGCAGAGCAATGCCACAATGACCCCGTCATAACCCGGATCGTCATCACTCCCCAAAATCAGTAAGGGCCACAAGGCCAGCAAGAGAGCACACACCGAGTCCATCCTCAATATGGAACTGCAAACGCAATCACTAGGAACTCGACATATTTTGTATGGAAAACATTTCTAAGACAAAACCTAGTTTTTTTCCTTCTTACTGGGCCATGGCAAAGAAAAGGATACACAGAGAGCTAACACGACTAACATGCTAGGCAAGAGAGCTCTTAAAGCCCTGACCAAAAAAAAAAACCTGACAGACAACTCTTTAAAGAAACAAACATACACAGCTCAAAAGGTATTGTCCATCAGATCACCTTTTTAGCCCATTTTAACCTTCCAAATGTCCTTTTGAAGTTTTACTATGGGACGCCACAATCAGAGAGAGTAAATCTTGAGGATGTCAGACAGAGGGTAAAACATTGACAGAGTAAAGCTATAAAAGGCGGTGTCATAAAGCAGTGTACTACATAGACTGGGGCCGTTGGCAATGGGATAGCCGCCACACTGACATGCAAATGTAATCTTTTAATCCATCCATCTCTCTTTCTCTACCTCTCTTTACCCCTTTATTTCTCTTTCTCTCTGTCATTGTCTCTCTCTCTCTCTACATCTCTTTCTCTCTCTATTTATTCTCTTCATACAGTATGTGAAGCTTTAGCTCTGTTGACTGTGTAATGATGGATGGTACAGTAAGTCTGGCCAGAGGTAGATGTTTTCCAACCACCTATACTGTACTGGGATGGGCGGAAGATCCCTGAGTCATAGGGGATTGCTGAATAAAAGTGTTATTTACAATGTAGGTTAGCTCTACCCTACCTAGCACTGTGTACAGTGAGGGAGAGGTGGGGAGGAGGAGTGACACAAAAGCTATGATATAAACAGGACTCACTGACCCTGGTTCATACATAGAGAATATAAACACCGTGAAACATGGATGACATAGACATCACACACACACACAAACACACACACATATGCAGGCACACATATTAACATACAGGCCGGCTGGCAGGTAGGCACGCAAAAACACACACACACACACACACATATTAACATACAGGCCGGCTGGCAGGTAGGCACGCAAAAACACACACACACACATGCACATGGGCGTGCGCACACACACACATACATATTAAAATACAGGCTGGCAGGCAGGCAGGCACACACACATACAGACTACCCGACAAGGCCGGCCCATATACTCTAATCCCCTAATGACAGAGCAGGCCTAATAACATGGGGAGCCATTGAAACACTCATTCCTATTGAGTCTGAAAACACACACACACACACACACACACACACACACACACACACACACACACACACACACACACACACACAGGGTTACAAGCCTCTTCAAATATTTCTTTGTTCAAACAACCAGTCATCTCAAAAAAAAGAAGAAAGGGGAAGAGGGAATGGGGGGAGAGGCAAAAGCGCCATTATTGACCTAGAAGAATGTGTGCTCGTTTCATAGGCCACACCTAACTCCCAGGCCAGGAAGAGCAGACAGGTGAGGGATTATCTAGTAGTGTGTTGCTAGTACCTACAACCTTTTGTTGTTATTTTCTGCAAGTAGCCTCTTTTTACAGTTGACCCCTCAACAGTTCAGTTACGGGAGGAGATATTTTCTCATTTGGCAGGGAATGTCAATGGATATTTGTTGGCGTTTCAGTGACTTCCTGGATGATAAATGTTGTGTTAGCTCAGTTACACGGATGCTAATTCTCTAATTAGCAAATTTTCAGCAACTACACCACAGTTTAGCCTGCCTGCAAAATTCGGGAGGATTTTTTGTTGTTGTTTTCAACAAACACCGTTGCACACACACATCAGCGTTTCTGTCTTGAGTCCTTCTCTTTCCCCAGTTAATTATCGTTTTTCTCTCTTCTGAGCGCCTTTGTTGTGTCATTCCAGAGAAACACACAGGCGCATGGCAACTCGACTTCAACAAAGGCCAAGCCTGCACCGTCGCCAAACACTTCAGCTCTGTTTAGCCACAAAACAGTGAAATGTGTCAACAATAACCAGAGGATCCCCAACGTTAAACGTATTAGTGCTATATTAGCCTAATTGCTTTGTAGGCTGCTTTTGTTGCCGCTGCTTTTATCAAGCCAAGAGGAGAGGGGCGCGGCAGAGAGAGAGGAAAATAGAGAGAGAGAGAGAGAGGAAAAATCCAATTTCAATTTGAATGGGGCAGGCAGCCTCTCTCCCTTTGTACCGCGATAGTGTGCCATGATTAGGAGGGGACCCCGTTTTGTGCTGAGCCCCCCTGCTTCGGTAATTGGTCGACGTGCTCGATGTAGGTGGCTGTGGTGTTCCCTCTGTGGAATTCCTTCAAAAGACCCCCTTCTACCCACCCCACATTTCCCCCCAAATCACCCCACCTCCCATGACACCTCTCCCCTAGCTCCCCTACTCTCACTCTCGCCACTTGCTGTCACTCATGCCACAATGGCTGTCACAGAGCGCTTGCCTCTGTGTACTAACCGGGTTCCACTGTCAATGCTGGGCAAATGAGCTCTCTCACTGCAGGGCTACACTAATGAACACAGTCTTCAGGGGCCACACAGTTTGTTGGCCCCCTCATTTACTTGGCTTATCAAATGGATTGCAGACTTAATAGTGTTAAAGGTTCCTCTGACTGTCTGCCTCATTGCTTGGTTGGCTATCCATTTTTATGCAGCTTTAAATAAATAGTGGCAGTGTGGTGACTACGATAAAATGTGATTAGTACATTTAATTTCTATGGCAGCCATAGACAGCGATGGCGACGGTAAAGTAGATAACAGGGGATAGAAGCAAAGTCCTTCATGTTTTGTTTGTCACATCAAAGGGAGTGTAGGGAATGGATTGGGGGTCTGAGTTCACGTATGCATCATTTAGGGAGAGGAGCAGTGGCCACTGGGAGTTAAAATGAAGACTGGTGATTTGATCACGTTGGTGCAGTAGTCTCAGACATGGGCTTGTTCTCAAACTGAAACAGCTGAGAAGGGAATGGCTGACTCAAGCACAATATTCCTCTGTTGGTGTGTGGATTTTTGGAGTATGTGTGCGTGCGTGCATGCGTGCTATCAAGAGCTCTGTCTGTACTAGTTCCTGTATTGCCAGTGGAATGGTCTCTTTTGTATTTTCTGACATTCTTTCTTTCTCTCTCTCTCAGCCCCCCTCTCCACACTCCCCCTTTTCTTTCACTACGGCCTGTAATTACAGAGCAGAGCGGATCTGACGAACAGGTAGCCCCTAGGGCAGCTGTCTGCAAACCAGGTGTGTGTGTGTGTTGTAGTGGTTGGTGTGTGTTGCGCTGTGTGGTGTCGTGTGTGTGTAGTGTTGATGTGTGTAGTGGTGTGTGTGACACAATATATGTGTGTGTGACGTACGTTGTTGTGTGTTGTGTGACGTAGCCCTGTATGTTTGTTTGGGCAGTACTGCTGATGCTGACAGTATGGTGACGGGACTTTAATGATAGTGTTCAGGTCTTGTCTAAGGAGAGGCTAACATGTCTAAGAGAAGACTAACTGCTTTTATGGCCATGTTTCACCGTATGACGTTACGCTGTAGGGCTGCGCAAGCACACACACCGAACCCCCCCCCCCCCTGCTCTGCGATGTAGTCATCCTCAACCCCAAACTGATTTATGACATTCAGACCATGTGATTTCAAATCATCTAGATCCGCCATGTATTGTGCTCTACTTACAGGAAATCACACATTGGCTTGGATTTCTGAGGGACTTGGGATAAAACTTTCTTAAAAAAACAAGAGTTCTTTCCACTGGACCAGATCTTAAAAGATGAGTTCGCCATTTTTGTTCACCAAATTTATATTTTGATGTAAATGGCATGTTATACAAGGGTCCAGTTGTGATTTCACTTCGTTTTGAGAAACTATTCCTACCTGCAGTAGACTTCCTCATTGCTTGATCTGCAGTTTCCCCTACCAGCTGTGCTGCTTCTCCATGTAGCTCGTGCTGCTTCTCCGTGTAGCCCGCACAGCACAGCTGGTATGAGAAAACCGCTCGAGTCGCACATAATGGAATATGACGCTGTTCAATATTACACAATTTCATGTGTACAACATCTAAAACCCTGCATCACTATACTGAGTGCTTTGCCGTGTCTAAGGACGTATTTTGGGTGTTTTGGAGCCTTTGTTCACGTTTTTCCGTAGCCACCATACTGCAGAACGAGCAATTGCGGTTTCTCAAAACCAACTAAAATTGCTAAAATATTGTCTGGACCCTTCATTAACATACCATTTACATCAAAAATAGAGATTTGGTTCAAAAATTGTGAACCAATCCTTTAAATGGATTTCATTCCACTTTACCCAATTAAACTTTTCCTCCATTCATTTTTCTCCACTTTTTAAAACTTCTTCAGAGATAATGTTTGTCTTACTACTTCAATCTAGTAATTGCACACATTTGCCATTTCAGCAAACATGAACACAGCGCTGTATTTAGTCTAGTCGTCAATCAATCTTCAAATCGGTGTGGGAGTTTTCAAGTAGTCTCCGTCTGCCAGAATGTCTGTTTGTTTCTATAATCTGATATTCTCAGCGATGACTCAACTGCCTGGGTTGAAAAAACCAAGGTAGGAGTTTACCCTTGCCCATAGCATCTGCATATGGAAATGGAGATCTGAGCGCTGTGTGTGTGGCCACAAGTGTGTGTGTTAATGTGCGTGCATCTGCAAGTGTGTATGTGTGTGTGTCTGTACAGCTGTTAGTTGAGCTAAGTATAAACTCACACTACCTTCAGGCTACGAGACCAGGAGTATGATTCATATTTAAACATACAGTAACCACAACTCCTGTGTTTTGATTGATTCATACTACTCCATAATTGCGACAGACAAGCTCACACACTCATTCTCAGGTACACGTTCCAAAATCCTATAAAAAGCCCTCCATGATACTGAAAATAGCCACGTCCTGCACGCTCCATAATATCAAACTGGCCATTACCCAGGTTTCAATCCTGCCTATTTATACCTCGACTCTTTGGTACCCATTCCCCACAGCCAGTCCCCTACGCCAAACAACATTTCTCTCTTTATTTTACCGTTTAATACACATAGCTGCCGTCAACGCTTGGCTGTCAGGTTTGGCAGTCAGGATAGCTAGCTATAAAAGTTGTGTGGCTATACATGTGTGCTGTGCTCACGAAATGTCAAGCTGTCACTTTCACTACTTTAGCCATACAGACAACCAGCTAACTAGCCACGAAATAGAGATGAGAGTAATTCATATTTATCTGTTGGATTTAGGTTATGGTTTGTCATATTTGCTAGTTTGCCTCGTTTTCCTATTATTTGACAGCTTGCTTAGCTGTCGTGTTATGGTAGAAGCCCCCACAGTGGAGCTCAAATAATATTCAGTTGCTGTGAAATTTGTTTAAATAGCCAGTTGCTTGTTTTGTCCTGTTTTTACCGGTGCTATTCATTTGGAACCTGTCCCATCTTTGTAACAAATTTTCTAACTCTGTAGTTGTCTGTTAGGCAAGAAAAGGAGAGTTGAGTGTAGGCGACAACATTGTGCTTTGCTCGCAACGCTGTCACTTGATCGTCTCACTCCCTCCCTACAAAGACAACCAGCTAACTAAGTCATCTAACCATGGGTCTTGAGGTGTGTATACCATATATTGCCTTTACGGTTATAATCTAACTCTGCTGGTCATCTATGAGCATATTTGTGAACGTCTTTCTGTGTGCTCCATGATGTCTGAATACCCATCAGTCTAAAAAACATATAATACCAGTCAAAAGTTTGGAAACACCTACTCATTCAAGGGTTTTTCTATATTTTTACTATTTTCTCATTTCTGAAAAATAGTGAAAACATCAACACTATGAAATAACACATACAGTTGAAGTCGGAAGTTTACATACACCTTAGCCAAATACATTTCAACTCAGTTTTTCACAATTCCTGACATTTAATCCTAGTAAAAATTCCCTGTCTTAGGTCAGTTAGGATCACCACTTTATTTTAAGAATGTGAAATGTCAGAATAATAGTTGAGAGAATGATTTATTTCAGCTTTTATTTCTTTCATCACATTACCAGTGGGTCAGAAGTTTAAAAACACTCAATTAGTATTTGGTAGTATTGCCTTTAAATTGTTTAACTTGGGTTAAACGTTTAGGGTAGCCTTCCACAAGCTTCCACAATAAATTGGGTGAATTTTGGCCCATTCCTCCAGACAGAGCTGGTGCAACTGAGTCAGATTTGTAGGCCTCCATGCTCACACACACTTTTTCAGTTCTGCCCACAAATGTTCTATGTGATTGAGGTCAGGGCCTTGTGATGGCCACTCCAATACCTTCACTTTGTTGTCCTTAGTGTTTATACTTGCGTACTATTGTTTGTACAGATGATGTTGTACCTTCAGGCATTTTGGAAATTGCTCCCAACCAGACTTGTGGAGGTCTACAATTTTTTTTCGGAAGTCTTGGCTATTTCTTTTGATTTTCACATGATGTCAAGCAAAGAGGCACTGAGTGTAAAGGTAAGCCTTGAAATACATCCACAGGTACACCTCTAATTGACGCAAATTATGTCAATTAGCCTATCAGGATCTTCTAAAGCGATGACGTCATTTTCTGGAATTTTCCAAGCTGTTTAAAGGCACAGTCAACTTAGAGTATGTAAACTTCTGACCCACTGGAATTGTGATACAGTGAACTGTAAGTGAAATAATCTGTCTGTAAACAATTGTTGGAAAAAATACTTGTGTCATGCACAAAGTAGATGTCCTAACCGACTTGCCAAAACTATAGTTTGTTAACAAGAAAATTGTGGAGTCGTTGAAAAATGAGTTTTAATGACTCCAACCTAAGTTATTGTAAACTTCCGACTTCAACTGTACTGTGTGTGTGTTTGTGTGTCTGTCTCTCTCTCTCTCTCTCTCCCTCTGTTACTCTGTTCCTCTAGGTCAGTGAAAGTGAGGGAAGTGATGTGGAGAGTCAAGGCCCAGCAGCAGAAGGCAGGGAGGAAGACGAGTTAGAGATGATTGGAGGGATAGAGATGTGGAGTGAGGAGGGAGGAGTGGAGCGAGAGGAGAGTGAACGGAACATTGAGAGGTAGAGGAGGAGGAACCGAAAGAGGAAGAGCACACCAGTGATGGGAGCCTACGTTTCCATGGAATGTGTCTGCCCCAAGTCTCGGGCTCCCGAGTCGCGCAGCGGTCTAAGGCACTGCATCTCAGTGCTTGAGGCATCACTAAAGACACCCTGGTTCGATTCCAGGTTGTATCATAACCGGCCGTGTTTGTGAGTCCCTTAGGGCGGTGCACAATCGTTCCAGCATCGTCTGGGTTTGGCCAGTGTAGGCCGTCATTGTAAATAAAAAAATTCTAATAAAATAACAAATTCTTAAGTCTCACCTTGTACCACACAGCTTACATTGTGCAATTTGTCTGTCTCATTTGTTGAATTTGGATCTGAAAACTGCATGTACCTACATAGCTTCTCAAAGCGGTTGCGCGGCATATTGCTACCTATGTATGGTACCCTGAGGGCGGCGTCAGTGGACTAGTGTGGGGGACCCTGCAAAGGCCCTTCCCAGAAACCGCATGCATTGGTCCCCGAAGGCATTCAAAATGCAGCTTGTGCATTCACTTTGGGATGGCTACAGTGGCAGGAAGCGGTTAGCCAAGAGTGTGGCACGTGGAGGTTTGGACCGAGTTGTCACTCAAACCACTACCTGGTGTAGTTTGAAGGGTGCAAGAGAGGGTGTGTGGTGTGCATCTGGAGTGGACGCAGGGCAGAGAGTGGGAGTTGTGTAGAAACCCCCTTTGTGTGCTTTACATGTTCTTTTCCACTTTGCTGGATGGGGCTATGCTTCCAGAAGTCCCATGACATGTTGTAGGCTAAATGCAAACACTAAAGTGACAGTGTGAAATACTAATTTGTCCTACAAATCTTATAGGGAAACTGTGTATTTCTTTTCGGATTGTCTCTGAACAGTAGTTATCTGTCTATCTAATACATTCACTGAATTAAATGAATTGTTGTCAAAGTAGGCTACTATTTCTACATTTAGTTTGAGGCCTGGTCTGTACTACATGTTATTGAGAGAGGTTATCTAGATTTGCAAGTCTCTGAATAGCTGTTTGCAGTTTTACATTGTTACAGAAGAAAGTGTCGTTGTCAATCAAATAGCCTACTTTGAATATTTCTGAATATTGTCCTCTGGTCACATTTTTGATTATTTGTTCAATATTTGTAAGCATAATATATTATGCATTGTTCATTTTGAGTGAGAAATAGTGAGTGTCTTTACACAATGGCTGTTATTCCTATTGACATGAATGTGGTGTCATATTGAAGAAGAGGTTAAAAGAAAGTGAATTTGGAATTGTCATTTGTTCTTTGTTTTTGAGCTATGTCTGTTTGTATGAAAATGTTTGAGAAAAATTGCTTTATCTTGAAAATTCTCAGTCATCTACAAAAAATATTTGAGAATTCGTTTGCGGTCTAAAGGGTTAAATGTGTTTCCAGAAAGGGGAATAGGGTGGTGGAGTAATTTATTGGATAAGATAAGGGCGTAGTGATACGCTTTGATTTGTTTCTTTGTCTGGCCCAAACGGCTTCTGATGAATCCTCAGTAGATCTAGCTAATGAGCAAAGCTGCTCGCCGTTAACAAGCCCTCGTAAGAGCCATATGAGGAAGTGTGGACAGGAATATATATGAGGCCTCAAGCACCGGGGCTAGTTCTTCCCTGGCTCACCGTCTTGTGTGTGTTGGTGTGTTGATCTGGTCTGTGGTGTTGTGTAAGTGTGTGTGTGTGGGTGTGTGTGTGTGGTGTGTTGGTTGTGTTGTGTGTGTTGTGTGTGTGATGTGTTGTTATGATCAATTAAATGTGTGTGTGCATGTGTGTGTATAAATTCAACTGGCGCCTCTCTCTTACAGGGATTTTTGCTTTTAAGTGTGTGGGTTACGGTTGTGCCAAACCTCAGTGACACCGTCCCGACATATTTAGAACACAAACAAACACGCAAAATGCTTTATCAGCCAATATAATCCAAGAGCCAAGAATATCCCCTTAGTTCACCAATACTCAAACCATCTCTCTCTCTCTCTCTCTCTCTCTCAATTCAATTCAAGGGCTTTATTGGCACAGAAAACATATGTTAACATTGCCAAAGCAAGTAAAGTAGATAACAAACAAAAGTGGATAAAACAATAAAATTAACAGTAAACATTACACTCACAGAAGTTCCAAAAGAATAAAGACATTTCAAATGTCATATTATGTCTATATACAGTGTTGTAACGATTGTGCAAATAGTTTTGGGCACAAACCCACTGTCGCTGGACCAGACAAGACTGGCAAAAAGTGCTCTTCACTGATGAGTCGCGGTTTTGTCTCACCAGGGGTGATGGTCAGATTCGCGTTTATCGTCGAAGGAATGATAAACGCGAATCTGGTAACGCGCAGCGGTGAGATTGCCTGCAATGACAACAAGCTCAGTCCGATGATGCTGTGACACACCGCCCCAGACCATCATGGACCCTCCACCTCCAAATCGATCCCGCTCCAGAGTACACCGAGGCCTGTACTCTGGAGCGGGATCGATTTGGAGGTGGAGGGTCCATGATGGTCTGGGGTGGTGTGTCACAGCATCATCGGACTGAGCTTGTTGTCATTGCAGGCAATCTCAACGCTACGCGTTACAGGGAAGACATCCTCCTCCCTCATGTGGTACCGTTCTTGCAGGCTCATCCTGACATGAACCTCCAACATGACAATGCCACCAGCCATAGTGCTCATTCTGTGCGTGATTTCCTGCAGGATATGAATGTCAGTGTTCTGCCATGGCCAGCGAAGAGCCCGGATCTCAATCCCATTGAGCACGTCATTTTGCAACAAAATTGGAGGTATGCTTGGTGTCATTGTCCATTTGGAAGACCCATTTGCGACCAAGCTTTAACTTCCTGACTCATGTCTTGATATGTTGCTTTAATATATCCACATAATTTTCCTGCCCCTTGATGCCATCTATTTTGTGAAGTGTACCAGTCCCTCCTGCAGCAAAGCACCACCACAACAAGATGCTGCCACCCCCATGCTTCACAGTTGGGGTGGTGTTCTTCGGCTTGCAAGCCACACCCTTTTTCCTCCAAACATAACGATGGTCATTATGGAAAAACAGTTATATTTTTGTTTCATCAGACCAGAGGATATTTCTCCAAAAAGTACGATCTTTGTCCCCATGTGCAGTTGCGAACCGTAGTCTGGCTTTTTCTTGCGTTTTTTTGGAGCAGTGGCTTCTTCCTTGCTGTGCGGCCTTTCAGGTTATGTCGATATAGGGCTTGTTTTACTATGGATTTTGATACTTTTGTACCTGTTTCCTCCAGCATCTTCACAAGGTCCTTTGCTGTTGTTCTGAGATTGATTTGCAAAGTACATTCATCTCTAGGAGACAGAACGAGTCTCCTTCCTGAGCGTTATGACAGCTGCGTAGTCCCATGTTGTTTATACTTGCGTACTATTGTTTGTACAGATGAACGTGGTACCTTCAGGCGTTTGGAAATTGCTCCCAAGGATGAACCAGACTTGTGGAGGTATACAATTTTTTTTCTGAGGTCTTGGCTGATTTATTTTGATTTTCCCATAATGTCAAGCAAACAGGCACTGAGTTTGAAGGTAGGCCTAGAAATACATCCACAGAAGAAAACTCCAATTGACTCAAATTATGTCAATTAGCAAGCAAATTATGTCAATCAGAAGCTTCTAAAGCCATGACATCATTTTCTGGAATTTTCCAAGCTGTTTAAAGAAACAGTTAACTTAGTGTATGTAAACTTCTAACTCACTGGAATTGTGATACAGTGAATTATCAGTGAAATAATGTGTCTGTAATCAATTGTTGGAAAATGTACTTGTCATGCACAAAGTATATGTCTTAACCGACTTGACAAAACTATAGTTTGTTGACAAGAAATTTGTGGAGTGGTTGAAAAACAAGTTTTAATGACCCCAACCTAAGTGTATGTAAACTTCCGACTTAAACTGTGTGTGTGTATATATATATATATATATATATATTTATCACTAAGCTGAATATGCCTATGTGACAGAGCTTGAAATGTGGCCATTGTACATTTTAAACCACTACATGAGCCCATAGAGCCACACATTGCATATAAAGCTGGATTCAATGTATTGCCATATACTTTCCCAGTGTTGGGTGTGGCTGTGAAAAACCACATTAAAGGCATTTAGTTTACTAATGCTGTTTACAAGTCTCTCTAGATGGGAGAGTGTGAGAGAGAAAACAAGGGAAAGAAGAAGGGAGCCAAGAGAAAGAGGGGGAGGTGGAGATTGAGGAAAAAATACAAAAAACAAGCCACCAGAATACTCAGAGAGAGAGAGACTCCCCTATTCCCCTATCTCTGTGTTCCTTTCATTACGACAGCGGAGGTTGGTGGCGAGGTGGCCTTGAGTGTTAGTGTTTAACGTTCTCTCCGATCAGTGTGGTCTCCTACTGCAGTCTGCAGCCGCCCAGAGAACCATCTCCCTCTCCTCTTCAATCTTCTTTTAGATTGCTCTCTGCTTATGCGGTGCGCTGCAGCTACCGACTGGAACGAGCTGCAAAAAACACTCAAACTGTACAGTTTTATCCCCATCTCTTCATTCAAAGTGGGGCTCCCGAGTGGCACAGTGATCTAAGGCTCTGCATCTCAGAGCCAGAGGCGTCACTACAGACCCTGGTTCGATTCCAGGCTGTATCATAACCGGCTGTGATTGTGAGTCCCATAGGGCGGCGCACAATTGAAGCCAGCGTCGTCCGGGTTAGGGTTTGGCCGGGGTAGGCCGTCATTGTAAATAAGAATATGTTCATATTAAGGTTAAATAAATGTAAAAAAAATAATAAATCATGGACACTCTTACTGACACTTGTGGTTGCTTCGCGTGATGTATACTTGTCTCTATCTTCTTGCCCTTTGTGCTTTTGTCTGTGCCCAATCATGTTTGTAGCATGTTTTTCTACCATGTTGTGCTGCTGCCATGTTGTGTTGCTACCATGTTGTTATCAGGTTGTGTTGCTACCATGCTGTGTTGTCACGTGTTGCTGCCATGCTGTGTTGGTGTCTTAGGTCTCTCTTTATGTAGTGTTGTGGTGTTTCACTCGTCGTGATGTGTGTTATGTCCTACATTTTTATTTTTAATTCCAGCCCCTGTCCCCACAGGAGGCCTTTTGCCTTTTGGTAGACCGTCATTGTAAATTAGCATTTGTTCTTGACTGAATAAATAAAGGTTAAAGGTTAAATAAAAAATAAAAATGCTCTGTTTACCCGACAAAACATTCATTATATTGACTACAGCAGCAGTATTAACAGTTAGCCCGGATGGGTCCCAGACAAAATATATGAAAATATGATTGCAGATTGCACCACGGCTATCCTAGGGGAATGGGGAACACAGACTGTCTGTGTGGTTGTATTGCCCGTGGCTTGTCTCCCTCTCAAATCAATTCAAATCAAATGTTATTGGTCACATATACATATTTAGCAGATGTTACTGCGGGTGTAGCAAAATGCTTGTGTTCCTAGCTCCAAAAGTGCAGTAATATTTAACAGTTCACAACAAATGCAAAAGTAAAATAATGGAATAAAGAAATACATAAATATTAGGACGAGCAATGTCAGAGTGGCATAGAGTAAAATACAGTAGAATAGAATACAGTATATACATGAGTAAAGCAGTATGTAAACATTATTAAAGTGACTAGTGTTCCATTATTAAAGTGACCAGTGATTCCATGTCTATGTATATAGGACAACAGCCTCTAAGGTGCAGGCTTGAGTTACCGGGTGGTAGCTGACTAGTGATGGCTGTTTAACAATCTGATGGCCTTGAGATAGAAGCTGTTTTTCACAGCTTTGATGCACCTGTACTGACCTCGCCTTCTGGATGATAGCGGGGTGAACAGGCCATGGCTCGGGTGGTTGGTGTATTTGATGATCTTTATGGCCTTCCTGTGACATCGGGCGCTGTAGGTGTCCCGGAAGGCAGGCAGTGTGCCCCCGGTGATGCGTTGGGCAGACCGCACCACCCTCTGGAGAGCCCTGCGGTTGCGGGCGGTGCAGTTGCCATACCAGACGGTGATGCAGCCTGACAGGATGCTCTCAATTATGCATCTGTAAATGTTTGTGAGGGTCTTATGGGCCAAGGCAATTTTCTTCAGCCTCCTGAGGTTGAAGAGGCGCTGTTGCGCCATCTTCACCATGCTGTCTGTATGGGTGGATCATTTCAGATCGTCAGTGATGTCTACGCCGAGAAACTTGAAGCTTTCTCTCTCATATGTATGGCAGTCTCTCAAGAACACACTCATGCAGACACTGGACATGCATGCCCATGTAACGGATGTGAAATGGCTAGCTAGTTAGCGGTGGTGCGCGCTAATAGCGTTTCAAATCGGTTACGTCACTCGCTTTGAGACCTTGAAGTAGTGGTTCCCCTTGCTCTGCAAGGGCCGCGGCTTTTGTGGAGCGATGGGTAACGATGCTTTGTGGGTGACTGTTGTTGATGTGTGCAGAGGGTCCCTGGTTCGCGCCCGGGTCGGGGCGAGGGGACGGACTAAAGTTATGCTGTTACACACACACACACACACACACAGACACACATAAACACACACACACACCATCCTTCTGCTTGCGCAGGGAGAAGTTGGGACATAGTCTGACATGCTCTGTCCGTGAAGGTTACGTCCCATGCTAATGCGAGGTTCCAACTGGTTTGTAAGTGAGAAACTTGCACAACAAACAGTGTGCTGCTATCACATGAGAATGTGAGCCACCGTGCACGTACACACTCATACCCACACATAGATGACGGCCATCCCTGACACAGTACATGCCCCAATTTATACACGCTCGCACACACTCACACACACAAACACACATACAAACCACACACCGATACAGGCTTGTCCACACAATGACAAAATCCTGCTTGTCCTCTGTGTAGCTCAACACAGAAAATTCCGGAGCCAGTCCGGGTATAAAAGAAAAGCAGTGAGTCTGAATGGGGACTGGCTCTAAATTAAAAAGAGGGCTTAACTTCCAGCTTAACTGTTCTGTATGAATAGCTATTGAGTCTTTCTTTATAACTGCCGTTATGAGTATCCGCTCTTGATATAGCCATCATGTCAACATATCGGATTGTCTTACAGTCTTTACAGTCCACTTGTAAAGTGCTGTGTAATGATTGTGTTCAATCTAATTAGCGATCGTTGCTTCAACATTTCTATGAACAGCTGGTTGTCTGCAGTGTACAGACGTGATGTGGTGGTTTCACATTTTCCACATACCAGCGGCTTTCAATTACTTTATAATGCTCAAAAATATACCATGGACAGCTCAAATCCCTTGAAGTTTTAACATGTTCTTATTTTATTTTTCCTCTGGTTTGGCATCCCTCTTGAGTAACATAAAACAAAACGAGAAAAGGACAGAATGTGAAATGCATGGGCTCTCAAGCTTTTAAGGAGGAACTGTGAGACTACCCGAGCAACTGACGTTGATTTATTAAAACGTGCCAGCAAATTTTGGAGTCAATTATCACCCGTGAGCGATGTTAATTTCCCGAGGTATGTCCTCATGTACCTGGGATAGGGAAGAATAAAAAAGCAATCCTAATAGGTCCAGCTTTACCACAGTGTAATAGATGAGTAATTATACATGTTTTTTCGCTGTATTTCTATCCCTTTCTTTTTCAAACAGGCTGCTAAGGAGTTCCAGGGGAGGCGATAGCCTCGGGGTGAGCTAGCTAGCCAGAGCTCGACTGGCGGTTCTCACGTTAAGATCATTAAAGAGAGAGAAAAGACAGAGAGAGAGCGAGTGAGACCCAACCAGAAGACACCCAATTAGAACCAACCAAATCATGAGAAAACAAAATGATAATTACTTGACACATTGTAAAGAATTAACAAAAAAACTAGAATGATATTTGGCCCTAAACAGAGAGTACACAGTAGCAAAATACCTGACCCAAACGTAAGGATTTTTTTTCTTCCCTTTTGTATATATACATAATATGACATTTGTAATGTCTTTATTCTTTTGGAATTTCTGTGTGTAATGTTTACTGTTCATTTCACATGCCAATAAAGCCCCGTGGGGGGGGGGGGAAGAGAGAGAGAGAGAGAGAGAGAGATTTTAGGCTCACACATTGCAAGAGAGTCACTCAAAGTCACAGAACAGAAATCTCTTCTCAGGTGCAACATTCATAGAATTAAATGTGAGAGTTTACCTGCTCACTCATTACCCATTCAGGTCAGGAGCACAACAACAAAAGCAAGGTTAGGGCAGTTAGAGGCAGGAACGCAGCCAGCCGGGTCAAGGCTTTAGGGCTGTGTCGCTGGCTGCTGACACATGCTCTGAAACACACGCACACACATACATTCACACCTACGTGCACGCATACACACAGTCGGCTAAGGAGGCTGACACGCACAGGCAGGCAGAGACATACACACAGGTAACCATACACACACAAACACATTTAGAGGCATACACCACATGCTCGACAGAATTTGTGTTACAGACACATGACACGCACACAACTTGGTTTGATTAAACAGCAGGGTTCCTGGCATCTCCTTCCCTCTTCTCCCTTTCTGCCTCTCCCTCCCCTGCCTCTCTCTCCTTCTCTCTCATTCACGCATGGCACTCCTCCCTCTCCAGATCCTCCCTTGGGGTATATAGCCAGCTAACCACCCTAAGATTCAACACCCCCTTCCCTCCCTTTCAGTTGGGCCTATGCCCATGTTATCTCTCTCTCTCCCCTTCCCTCTCTCGCTCTACGTTCGTAATTGTTTTATATACTTAATGGCCTATGATGACAAACAGCTGCGGGTTAATTATGAGGGATTTATATATATATTTCCAGCTTTTTGAGGACTTTTCGTTGGCAAAAAAAAATCTATTTGCTATTTGGCGTCATTAACTTTCAGAGGAGGGAAGATCATCATTATTATTTATGGTTATTTTGTTTTTCTTCTCCCAAATGGCTCTGCGAGATAAATCACGTTGATTTGTTTCCAGCGCTCCCCACCGTTACTTTTAGGAGACCGTGTCTGCTCTATTCCTAATCGCCACTCAGTTAATTAATCTCACACTTGGCTGCTGTAATAACTTGACTCGTTAGACCCTTCCGAATGGGCTTGGCCTCTTTAGCTCTGAGGCCCATCGCTAAAGTGCCAGAAACCCAGAGAGGGAGAGAGGGACAGGGAGAAAGAGGGAAAGAGAAAGACAAAGAGAGGGAGAGAGATAGAGAGAGATAATGAGAGGAACAGGGAGAGAGAGGGGGGGGGGGCAGGGAGAGAGAGAGTGAGGGAGCGGACAGAATAATTTACCAACGAACCATACCATGTACAGTTGTGCCCAACCTTCCCAGATGACTATGCAGTGCAGTTTTGCCATACCGGAGGCCCCTATCCCTGATCCCAGACCTGTGTTTTCAGTCTCTACTCTCTATCTGGTCTGGGCCTCCTTTACAGAGCCTTCATTGCGTTAAGATCATCATTAGAACCATCTTACGATGTATTTTCATTAGTAACGTGGCTCCGAAGAAACCTTTGCACATCTACGAGTGATACAGACCACCCGTAGAGCAGCCAGCGTGCATTGTTAGATGTTTTTTTGCCCTTCCACGTCACTTAATTCAGAGAAAAATTGCCATTAAAAATAGAATCAACATATTTAGGCTAGGTGTCTGTCTGACTGTGACCTCCGATAACTACAAATACAAATTTGCCAAAGTATTTCCAATTGTTTCAAACAATTGAAGGACACAATTATGCTTCAAATGAAAATGTTGATGACTGCATTAAAAGATACATAGGCTACATGGGCATATATAGGCTTTTTCAATCATTTTGCAATCAATAGAGTTCTATTTTGCGACTAGGCCACTGTCTGTCATTTTCTGCCTCAATGTATTTCATGATGTGTGACAACATGTGCGCAATAATGTGCCCAATCTGTGATTTAGGGCATTATTATTGGGTAAGCATAATAAGCCACCTCAATAGCCTACTTGCAGCCATAGGTGGTAATATCTCTCTAGGAGCTGATCCGTCGTTAGTATTGTGGAGTAGTTCTCATGTACATTTGAATGGAGAGAGCTGATCCGAGAGCAGTGTGCAATAGCCTTTTGATCTCATCAGTATCGACACGTTGTCTAAAGACACACTTAGTGAACGTTCTCTCTACGCGCTTGTTTGAGAAACACTTTAAAAAGTTTGCTCGTAAATAACGATGCATCTGGAACGGTCACTGTAATGTTTGAGTTACATCGCTCTGGTGCATCGCCACGACACAGAGATAGCTAGGGGCCCGTGACAGCAAATGAGGACGAATAAATCACACAGCACTTAGGGAGCCAGACCAGACACACTGACTCAAATCTTTCTCTGTATCCGTTGAGAGAACTTGGCTGTGTATGCGTGGAATGTTGTCTGTCTGTCTGTCTGTCTGTCTGTCTGTCTGTCTGTCTGTCTGTCTGTCTGTCTGTCTGTCTGTCTGTCTCAAATCAAAGTTTATTTGTCACGTGCGCCGAATACAACAGGTGAAGACGTTAGTGAAATGCTTACTTACAGGCTCTAACCAATAGTGCAAAAAAGGTATTAGGTGAACAATAGGTAGGTAAAGAAATAAAACAGTAAAAATACACGCTATAAAAGTACCGAGGCTACATACAGACACCGGTTAGTCAGGCTGATTGAGGTAGTACGTACATGTAGATATGGTTAAAGTGACTATGCATATATGATGAACAGAGAGTAGCAGTAGCATAAAAGAGGGGTTGGCGGGTGGTGGGTGGGGCACAATGCAGATAGCCCGGTTAGCCAATGTGCGGGACAACTGGTTGGTTGGCTCAATTAAGGTAGTATGTACATGAATGTATAGTGAAAGTGACTATGTATATGATAAACGAAGAGTAGCAGCAGCGTAAAAGAGGGGTTGGGGGAGGGCACACAATGAAAATAGTCCGGGTAGCCATTTGATTACCTGTTCAGGAGTCTTATGGCTTGGGGCTAAAAACTGTTGAGAAGCCTTTTTGTCCTAGACTTGGCACTCCGGTACCGCTTGTCATGCGGTAGTAGAGAGAACAGTCTATGACTGTGGTGGCTGCGTTCTTTGACTATTTTTAGGGCCTTCCTCTGACACCGCCTGGTGTAGAGGTCCTGGACGGCAGGCAGCTTAGCCCCAGTGATGTACTGGGCCGTACGCACTACCCTCTGTAGTGCCTTGCGGTCAGAGGCCGAGCAATTGCCGTACCAGGCAGTGATACAACCAGTCAGGATGCTCTCGATGTTGCAGCTGTAGAACCTTTTGAGGATCTCAGGACCCATGCCAAATCTTTTTAGTTTCCTGAGGGGGAATAGGCTTTGTCGTGCCCTCTTCACGACTGTCTTGGTGTGTTTGGACCATTCTAGTTTGTTGTTGATGTGGACACCAAAAAACTTGAAGCTCTCAACCTGCTCCACTAATGAGAATGGGGGCGTGCTCGGTCCTCCTTTTCCTGTCATCCACAATCATCTCCTTAGTCTTGGTTACGTTGAGGGATAGGTTGTTATTCTGCCACCACCCGGCCAGGTCTCTGACCTCCTCCCTATAGGCTGTCTATTCGGTGATCAAGCCTACCACTGTTGTGTCGTTTGCAAACTTAATGATGGTTTTGGAGTCGTGCCTGGCCATTCAGTCGTGGGTGAACAGGGAGTACAGGACGGTCTGTCTGTGTTTGTCTATGTCTCGGCTACTAACTAATCGAGAGCTTGGGACTATAAGGATCTATCTGCAAAAAGATGATTCTGAGATAATTGGCTTTCAAGTTCCGAACCTCATTGGTTTGAATGGTGTCAGCAATTCTTATCTTGTATTCTTTTGAACATCACAACATGAATTGGGGTATTTAGAGTACAATATAGGTAGAGGACATTGAACAGAACAAGGCGAACAAAATGTTTACAGAAATGCAGATATAACATTATAGTCCAAAGCTCTCACAATCTATTTTGCCGTTGTGTCAAGGCGGTCAGTCACAATCTAGCTGACTGGAACACTGTCTGTACAATTTGCACTCAGCCATTAAAACGGAGGTGGATGGGTGTCACTTGTAACTGTTGACCCACAAGAAGAGACCACTGCCAGCAACTTCCCTCAGATCAAGTGAGTCAACTGAATCAGAGTTGATGTATGCATCACTCCCCTTCTCATATATCCAAGGACTGGTGTTGTTGTTTAGCTGGGACATGAATCTTCCATACAGTATGGTCCCATACAGTATACCATATATCTGAATTAAGCGGGGACATACTGTAGGCAAACAGGTTGCAAAGCAGGGAGGGATCTCCTGGGTTGGATGTAAAAGAAGAGGGGGCAGATGCTGGAGATGTCTCCCTCTACTTCTCCCTCCCTCTCTCTCCCCCCGCTCTCCCACTCTTTTTCCTTATCTCTCTCACTTTTTCTTCCCTTCTCTTCCTTTCAGGAGTAGAAGGAACGTATAGGCCATGCTGGTTAATGTATTATTCACCCCTCACTGATGTGTAACTAAAGCTGCTGGTTAGGAAGAAGGGTACAACTAGTATAGTAGTCTGTAAATTAAATTACATTTTAAATGATAGTCTATAAATTGTGCATATAGGCTGTGATTTACTTAGAATTAAATACAAATGCGATGGTGCCTGGAGAGAATATCCTCTCCACACAGCGGAGAATATCCTCTCCAAACGTGCAGAGTCACTGGGGATGCTAAACACCCTTTTTGCCAGGCTGGGCAGAGATGCAGAATTTATTATTTTAAATTTTTCTATTAGGTAGGCCTAAAGTTTTTAAGCTAAATAACCCAATCAAAACGGAAAGCTCCTTGAACATAGGAATATGCCAGGCTTATTGGGACAAAATCAATGATGGCCTATTGTATAAATAATAGAACAAAAATAAACTAAAAGTTTATCATTTTTAGTTTATAAATACACACTTAGTTATCTACCCACCTTGTTCCTTTCGTTTAGCGTGTGCACATAGTAAGTACACCATCATGCCTTCGGGATACTTTTCAGATTCCACAATGATTCTCAAGTTGTTGACACTACATCACCACACTCCCTCCCTTGCTCTTGGTCCTCGTCTTTGTAAGTCACCTTGATTTAGCACCTTTGTGTTTTATCAGTTTCTTTAAGACAATATTTAGCCAACTCCATGACAGTAGCTTAAGCAAGGGGCAATAACAGCACACAAGTAGACTACAAATGAATGATGAGCCGGGCATGCCCTGAACGGGTGAAGTGAGCGTAACTGGAGCGCTACTGGAGCAAAATTGGATCGGGCGGGAGGGCCGACGCTCCAGCCGTTGCGAATCCGAATTGGGCACGCTCATCCTCTGGCATGTTGATGGTGAAGCCTCCAGATGACACACACATGGAATGCACACCACAAACCCTCATGTGTTTGATGCCATTCCATTTACTCTGTTCCAGCCATTATAAAGAGATGTCCTCCCCTCAGCAGCCTCCTGTGGTGTGCCTGCAAGCGTGTGTCATCTGGAGAACACACCATCAACATGCCAGAATAACCGAGCTGAAGCATTATAGCAGTCAAACAGCAGAGGTGATCATGTGCAGAGGTGGCATGCCCATAGGGGGCATGGGGACACGTTCTCCCTCAGATGTGTCCTGTTTTAAAAATATACACTACCATTCAAAAGTTTGGGGTCACTTAAAAATGTCCTTGTTTTTGAAAGAAAAGCAAAAAAAAAAGTCCATTAAAATAACATCAAATTGATCAGAAATACAGTGTAGACATTGTTAATGTTGTAAATGACTATTGTAGCTGGAATGCTGGCATTCCAGGCAGAGTTGCAAAGAAAAAGCCATATCTCAGACTGGCCAATAAAAATAAAAGATTAAGATGGGCAAAATAACACAGACACTGGACAGAGGAACTCTGCCTAGAAGTCCAGCATCCCGGAGTCGCCTCTTCACTGTTGACGTTGAGACTGGTGTTTTGCGGGTACTATTTAATGAAGCTGCCAGTTGAGGACTTGTGAGGCTTCTGTTTCTCAAACTAGACACTCTAATGTACTTGTCCTCTTGCTCAGTTGTGCACCCAAACTTTTGAACAGTAGTGTATATATAAAAAATATTTAAAAAATAATATAATTATAATTTTGCAAATCAAATCAAAATGTATTGGTCACATACACATGGTTAGCAGATGTTAATGTGAGTGTAGCGAAATGCTTGTGCTTCTAGTTCCGAACATGCAGTAATATCTAACAAGTCATCTAACAGTTCCCCAACAACTACCGAATACACACAAGTGTAAAGGAATGTATTTGAATATGTACATATAAATATATGGATGAGCGATGGCCGAACGGCATAGGCAAGATGCAGTACATGGTATATCATATATACATATGAAATGAGTAATGTAGGGTATGTAAACATTATATAAAGTTGAATTGTTTAAAGTGACTAGTGATACAATTATTACATGCAACTTTTTATTATTATAGTTGCTAGAGATTAGAGTCAGTATGTTGGCAGCAGCCACTCAATGTTAGTGATGGCTGTTTAACAGTCTGATGGCCTTGAGATAGAAGCCGTTTTTCAGACTCTCGGTCTTGATTCTAAAGTTTGGATTAGAATACCGGCAACTGTGAATGTGAACGAATGCAAACAGAACAAAACAGAGGTACAGAGTAGAAGTCCTAGTAAACAAAACATATGATCGATAAAAGGCATGAAACAATTTATATTTAGGCTAGTTACATTTAAAAGTAAACAATTGGCGAATGGAGATCAAATAACCAAAACATAGCCTACACACTACTCCAGTGAGATGCAGCCATGCACAGCTGTCTTTCCAAATTAAAAGGCCTATGCAGGCCTGCTTCAAACATGGAAAATCATGCCGCTTGCTCGCGTTGTGATGTGGTAAAACACACTTATGTGAAACAAATTCTACCCGCATAATCAATAAAAAAAAATGCCAGCCTACCACAAACACATTTCCAATACGTAATGTTCCATTTACAGCAAATGCAAACCTATAAGCTACCAAGAAAAGCATAATCGAATGTAGCCTTTCTATTTCTATGATGAAACATATGGATATGTAGCTATACCAACAGGTATCATTTGGGTTCTTGCATTGGAACTATGTTGAATTCTGCTTATATCACGCTATACCCTGATAAACAAAAAAGTTCAAAAAATGCTTTTGATCAAGAAGTGACAGGTTCAATGGCACAAAATATCGCTGCGCTCTATCAGCACCATGGGCAACGCCCTACACACTAAAGCAAGGTTTAATTGTTTTTTAAACAGCTAAATTGTTTCAATCTTACCTTTTCAAAAGATTTGCAGCTTCCTTGATGCTTTGTGACATTTCCAGAGTAACCAACAATTCCATTGTCTCTAAAAAATCGTCTTGCAAGATCCCCCTCAAATACAAGTTGGTTTAGCTGAGCATTCCTCGGGTGTAGCATGCTTCTTCTGTGCTGACTGAACACGTTTGTCAAAGTGGAAAATGAATTATCGCATGTGGCTGTGGACGTCCCAAAAGGGACTCAATGATGCCCACAATCGGCGACAAATACATGCGATTTCTTGCCGGCTGCCCATCATTAACAAGTGTTGACACCAATCTTCCCATAGCACTTCAAACTAGTTTTTATTTCCACAGTGCAGTGCATTTCAAATGCTCTTTGCTTGATGCATGCCTAGAAAATAGTTAAGTACTATCAATAACATTCTTCCAGTTAGAAAACCCAGTTGGGGTGAAGGCCTTGTCTACGTTAGCATTGGATACAATACAAAACGTTCGATTGGCTGGTTCGAGCTTGCTAAATAGGCTAAAGCTTTTAACAGCTAAGAGGGAAGCAGTTTCAACTGTAAACATGACCCTGCCCTTTTAAATCAAAATCAACTATTACAGGCAGAGGATTGTCACATTATTCACCTAACCTACCACAGAGATAAGAAGTGTTTTTCCCAGCTTTTTATGGAAACCCAAAGGAGTCATACCTAACCACCCAATGGCTTTCTATAGCCCCCCGGGTGCAACCTGGTCTCAGAGCATTTTGTATTTAAATCCGAAACCCTCCATTTAGTATGATATTCTCATTTACAGCAAGG
Source organism: Salvelinus sp. IW2-2015 (assembly GCF_002910315.2). Lineage (NCBI taxonomy): Eukaryota > Metazoa > Chordata > Actinopteri > Salmoniformes > Salmonidae > Salvelinus > Salvelinus sp. IW2-2015. Next base: position 5,538,460 of record NC_036843.1, on the reverse strand, counting down.
ACCTGGGGAATAGTTACAGGGGAGAGGAGGGGGATGAATGAGCCAATTGTAAACTGGGGATGATTCGGCGACCGTGATGGTATGAGGGACAGCTTGGGAATTTAGCCAGGACACCAGGGTTAACACCCCTACTCTTACGATAAGTACCATGGGATCTTTAGTGACCACAGAGAGTCAGGACACCCGTTTAGCATCCCAGCCAAAAGACAGCACCCTACACTGGAATATTTTCTCTTTTTTTAGACATGAGGAAAGAGTGCCTCCTACTGGCCCTCCAACACCACTTCCAGCAGCATCTGGTCTCCCATCTAGGGACCGACCAGGACCAACCCTATTTTGCTTCAGAAGCAAGCCAGCAGTGGGATGCAGGGTGGTATGCTGCTAGCTATCATATAGTATGTATTAATCTGAGAATGTCCCTCATCAATTTTCGCATGATATGTTATGAATTCCAATTTGTTTGATATGTTCCGAATTTGCTAAATACACAATATGTTATGAATTCGCAAAAGGCACAATATGTTTTAGACTTATCACTGCAATGTATAATTTTGGGGGGTGACTTGTCCAAATTCACATAGAAATATTGAGCTATAGACCTGTCATTCTCATTGAAAGCAAGTCTAAGAAGTGGTAGATCTGTTCTATAGGCACGAGTTCTATGCTTCCCGTTCTTAAATTTAGTTTCTGCATCTTTCACTTTCGGTTTTGTACACCAGCTTCAAACAGATGAAAATATAATATTTTTGGATATAGAAAATATATTTCACAGTGGTTTAGATGGTACAATTATTCTCCACACAACGACTGATCGTTTTGTCACATAAACTGAAATTAGGCAAACTATTACAATTTTAGCAACCAGGAAATGGCAGGGCGATTTCTGCATATTGCACCTTTAAGTAACCGTATGTCTTATGTAACCATACCAAACGTAACATATCATACTAATTTGAGAGTCCCAGATTTACATTTACTATGTCACGTCTAGTCTATGAGACCAGGCTGCCTACACACAGGAACACAGTGAAGCAGAGATACAGATTTTGGGGGGGAGCCAACCTGTGACTCAATCATTTTAACTTATTTGATAACTTCTTTTATATAAGGACCTAAAATTAATAAATTAAAGTTTGAATTGTGTGAGCTACGAGCCCCCTCGTGGAGCCAGGCACACCTCCCAGCCATCCTCAAGTACTTTCTGCCCCGGTCAGATTTTTTGGGGTGCATGATGCCGCTGTTTCTGTGTGTGCGTGTGCATGTGCGTGTGTGTGTGTTTGTGTGTCAGTGAAGGCTGCTGAGGGGAGGACGACTCATAATAATGACTGGAACAAAGCGAATGGCAACCACCTGGAAACAATGTATTTGATACCATTCCACTCATTCCTCTCCAGCCATTACCATGAATCCGTCCTCCCCAATTAAGGTGCCACCAACCTCCTGTGGTATGTGTAGCCCCTGAGGCAAACATCCTATGAAACCTGTACCAGTCTATCTAGCAGCTAGTGTGATTGAGGGCAATAGAGGCCAAAGCGCAGCAGGGAGGCAGAGGGGGAGTGAGGGGGAGTGAGGGAGGGAGATAAAAAGGACAGAGGGAGCAACTGTGGCTATATGGCTCGAGGGATAAATAACAGATGTCAAAGGACTGGAAAGGTCATTTTATATCCACCCAGAGTCAATCGCTGATCTATACATTAACTATTTTGACAGCTCACTTCAAGATGTTGAGTCAATCCTGCCTGGTAAGCTGCCAATCACACTGGGTGATGGTACGGGATGTGATAGTGGATAGGCTGACTCACCCACACACACTCAATAATATACACTCAGGGATGGAGGAGGACAAAGGGTTACGTAACCCTGACAAAAAAAAGAGGGTTAATAAATGCTCTTGGTGAGCGAGAAGGATTTAACAGGTTTAGGTTTGATCAGAGGTATCTTTCCAAAAAAATCTCTCTCTCTTAAACACATGTACACATACACACAGGCAGAAAAACATGCATACCTTTGATTCTCGTTTGGTGGTGACAGTCATAATTACAGACCTCTTGACCACACCCATGTTCCTGTCATCAAATCCAACTTTATTTGTCACATGCGCCGAATACAACAAGTGTAGACCGTGAAATGTTTACTTACAAGCCCTTAACCAACAGTGAAGTTCAAGAAGAGTTAAGAAAATATTTACCAAATAAACTAAAGTAAAAAATACTAAAAAGTAACACAATAACATAACAATAACAAGGCTATATACAGGGGGTACTGGTAACGAGTCAGTGCGCGGGGATACAGGTTAGAGGTCATTTGTACATGTAGGTAGGGGTGAAGTGACTATGCATAGATAATAAACAGCGAGTAGCAGCAGTGTACAAAACAAATGGGGGTGGGGGGGTCAATGTAATAGTCCGGTGGCCATTTGATTAGTTGTTCAGCAGTCTTATAGCCTGGGTAGAAGCTGTTAAGGAGCCTTTTGGTCCGAGACTTGGCGCTCCGGTACCGCTTGCCGTGCGGTAGCAGAGAAAACAGTCTATGACTTGGGTGACTGGAGTCTCTGACAATTTTATGGGCTTTCCTCTGACACCGCATACTATATAGCTTCTGGATTGCAGGAAGCTTGTCCCCAGTGATGTACTAGGCTGTACGCACTACCCTCTGTAGCAGTTGCCATACCAGGAGGTTATGCAACCGATCAGGATGCTCTCGATGGTGCAGCTGTAGAACTTTTTGAGGATCTGGGGACCCATGCCAAATCTTTTCAGTCTCCTGAGGGGGAAAAGGTTTTGTCGTGCGCTCGTCACGACTGTTTTGGTATGCTTGGACCATGATAGATTGTTGGTAATGTGGACACCAAGGAACTTGAAACTCTCGACCCGCTCCACTACAGCCTCGTTGATGGGTTCTGTGTTAATGGGGGCCAAAGTTTGGCCCGCCTTTTCCTGTAGTCCACGATCAGCTCCTTTGTCTTGCTCACATTGAGGGAGAGGTTGTTGTTCTGTCACCACACTGCCAGTTTTCTGACCTCCTCCCTATAGGCTGTCTCATCGTTGTCGGTGATCAGGCCTACCACTGTTGTGTTGTCAGCAAACTTAATGATGGTGTTGGAGTCGTGTTTGGCCACACAGTCATGGGTCAACAGGGAGTACAGGAGGGGACTAAGTACACACCTCTGAGGTGCCCCAGTGTTGAGGATCAGCGTGGCAGACGTGTTGTTGCATACCCTTACCACTTGGGCGCGGCCCGTCAGGAAGTCCAGGATCCAGTTGCAGAGGGGGGTGTTTAGTCCCAGGATCCTTAGCTTAGTGATGAGCTTCGTGGCCACTATGGTGTTGAATGCTGAGCTGTAGTCAATGAACAGCATTCTCACATAGGTTTTCCTTTTGTCCAGGTGGGAAAGGGCAGTGTGGAGTGTGATTGAGATTGCATCAACTGTGGATCTGTTGGGGCAGTATGCGAATTGGAGTGGGTCTCGGGTGTCCGGGAGGATGCTGTTGATGTGAGCCATGACCAGCCTTTCAAAGCACTTCATGAGTGATACAGGGTGGTAATCATTTAGGCAGGTTACCTTCGCTTCCTTGGGCACAGGGACCATGGTGGTCTGCTTGAAACATGCAAGTATTACAGACTCAGTCAGGGAGAGTTTGAAAATGTCAGTTGGTCCGTGCATACTTTGAGTACACGTCCTGGTAATCCATCTGGCCCTGCGGCTTTGTGAATGTTGACCTGTTTAAAGGTCTTGCTCACATCGGCTACCGAGAGCATTATGACACAGTCATCCAGAACAGCTTGTGCTCTCGTGCTTCAGTGTTGCTTGCCTCGAAGCGAGCATAAAAGGCATTTAGCTCGTCTGGTAGGCTCACATCACTGGCCAGCTCGCATCTTGGTTTCCCTTTGTAGTCCATAATAGTTTTCAAGCCCTGCCACATCCAATGAGCGTCAGAGCCGGTGTAGTAGAATTCAATCTAAATCCTGTATTGACGCTTTGCTTGTTTGATGGTTCGTCTGAGGGCATAGCAGGATTTCTTATAGGTGTACGGTCACTGTGGGGACGACGTAGTCGATGCACTTATTGATGAAGCAGATGACTGAGGGGGTATACTCCTCAATGCCATTAGATGAATCCCGGAACATATTGCAGTGTGTGCTAGCAAAACAGTCCCTGTGGCGTAGCATCCGTATCATCTAACCACTTCCGTATTGAGCGAGTCACTGGTACTTCCTGCTTTATATTTTGCTTGTAAGCAGGAATCTGGAGGATATACTTACGGTCAGATTTGCCAAATGAAGGGTGGGGGAGAGCTTTGTATGCATCTCTGTGTGTGGACTAAAGGTGGTCTTGAGTTGTTTTCCCTCTGCTTGCACATGTGACATGCTGGTAAAAATGTGGTAAAACTGATTTAAGTTTGCCTGCATTAAAGTCTCCGGCCACCAGGAGCGCCGCATCTGGGTGAGCATTTCCTTGTTTGCTTACGATATCAGCTGATGTACGAAGGGCTATATAAATACATTTGATTTGAAATTTAATTTATGGCCTTAGAGTTGGTTGAGTGCAGTCTTAGTGCCAGCATCGATCTGTGGTGGTAAATAGACGGCTACAAATAATATAGATGAGAATTCTCTTGGTGGATAGTGTGGTCTACAGCTTTTCATATGGTACTCTACCTCAGGCGAGCAATACCTCTTTAATATTCTACATCGCGCACCAGCATTCGTCGCTACAAGTTAATATTAATTTCTAATATTTTACCACCCATTAAAACTCAGACACACCGGTAAGATTGCCAAACGTTTGCCTGCCAACAGTACTTAGCAGCTCTGAAGTGTCGGCAGTCAATCTCATTTGTGTTCACACAGCAAAGACCTTGGAAATCGTCAGCCACTCAGCCTTGTCAAAATACTCCAAACCAGAAGGTGGCAGTAGCGTTGTTTGGCGATGCATATCCGTGCATATTGCTAATTGTCTAGATTTGAAGCTACTGTGCTAATGATGCTATTTTGTAGAAAGCCCTTGTTGATAGTAGCCTGATGGCCACAGCTACATAACTACCTAGCAAAATGATGAAGAAACAATTTAATTCACTCTCCATATTCAAAACTGTAGTAATCCCCATAGTAAGATAACTGAACTAAATGACTATCTCCCCGTAGAACTCACTTCATCATGAAGTGCTTTGAGAGAATAATCGAGGATCATATCACATCCACCCTACCTGTCACCCTAGACCCACTCCAATACCACCCCAACAGGTCCACAGACGATGCAATCGCCATCACACTGTCCTATCCCATCTGGACAAGAGGAATACCTACGGAAGAACGCTTTTCATTGACAGCTCAGCATTCAACACCATTGTACCCTCCAAACTCATCATTAAGCTTGAGACCATGGATCTCGACCCCGCCCTGTACAACTGGGTCCTGAACTTCCTCACGGGTCGCCCCCAGGTGGTAAAGGCAGGAAACAACATCTCCACTTCGCTGATCCTCAAAACTGGGACCCCACAAGGGTGCGTTCTCAGCCCTCTCCCGTACTCCCTGTTCACCCATGACTGCGTGGCCAAGCACGCCTCCAACTCAATCATCAAGTTTGCAGACGACACTACAATGGCATGCTTAGTTACCAACAACGACGAGACAGTCTACATGGAGTAGGTGAGGGCCCTCGGAGTGTGGTTTCAGGAAAATAACCTCTCACTCAATGTCAGCAAAACAAAAGAGATGATCGTGGACTTCAGGAAACAACAAAGGGAGCACCCCCCTATCCACATCGACGGGACAGTAGTGGAGAAGGTGGAAAGTTAAGGTCCTCGGTGTACATATCATCGACAAACTGAAATGATCCACGCACACAGACAGTGTGGTGAAGAATGTGCAACATGGCCTCTTCAACCTCAGGAGGCTGAAAAAATGTGGCTTGTCACCAAAAACCCTCACTAACTTTTACAGGTGCACAATCGGGCTGTATCACCGCCTGGTACGGCAACTGCACCGCCCACACCTGCAGGGCTCTCCAGAGGGTGGTGCGGTCTACGCAACACATCACCGGAGGCAAACTACCTGCCCTCCAGGACACCTACAACACACGGTGTTGCCCAGGAAGGCAAAAAAGATCATCAAGGACAATAACCACCCGAGCCAATGCCTGTTCACCTCGCTATCATCCAGAAGGCGAGGTCAGTACAGGTGCATCAAAGCTGGGACAGAGAGATTAAAAAACAGCTTCTATCTCAAGGCCATCAGATTGTTAAACAGCCACCACTAGCACGGAGAGGCGGCTGCCTATCTACAAACTTGATATCATTGGCCACTTTAATAAACGGAACACTAGCCACTTGAAGAATGTTTACATATCTCACATTTCTCATCTCATATGTACAGTATATACTGTATACTGTATCCTTCACTATCTATTCTTTACTATCTATTGCATATTAGCTGCTCTGTCACTGCTCATCCATATATTTTATACTTATATCTTCTTATCCCATTCCTTTACTAGATTGTGTGTATTAGGTTTTGTTGTGTAATTGGTTAGATATTAGGTTTTGTTGTTGAATTGTTAGATATTACCTGTTAGATACTGCTGCACTGTCAGATCTAGAAGCATAAGCATTTTGCTACACTCGCAATAACATCTGCTAAGCATGTGTATGTGACCAATCAAATTGAATTCGATTTGATTTACTGCCAGTGCCAGCCCATAGCCAAATGTTTAGCTAGCTAGCTAACGTTAGCATATTTGCTAGCTAGCTAGCTAAGGACACTGCACTAACCCGGCAGCTAACACAGGCAGCTGTTTCATGGAAATAGCTAATCCATTGTGACTTAATTATAGTGTCAATAATAGCCACAGTGTTCAATAAGCTTGGGGGAAGTATTTAGTATTGTGTGCATTGCATCATTGTATCTTTGCACTTGGCTACCATCCCATAGCCTTTATTGCACATGAAGTGAGACTGGATCATCCATGGCTTTATGGAGAAAATGCCCGATTATCCTTTTTTTGATAGCTCCGCCACGTGGGGGTTCATGCTCTCTAATTGGCTCAAAGTCAAGTGGTTGGCCACTGACGAACATTGCGATTCTACAAGTAGAATCGGTAGGTTTGTCGCTACTGAGTCTTTCAAGAGAAGGAACGGCCTCCCACTGTGATAAGTACCTATCGGCAGTCTATCGGCAGTGAGTTTCATGCTATAATGTTCACTTCCAATATTTGACCCTTCTGCCTCACTGTGACCCCTGCAACACTGCCTGTGGCAAAGCCAACAGGCAAATGAATAAAGATCATATTCTGATGACTTGCCTCACCATTTCAGTTGTGGCTTTCAGCTATTTCTGTGACCACAGCTGAGGGCTATAAGAACTATGACAAATGTATTGGCTACAAATGAATTGGCTATTCAAATACAAGACTGCTTTCTTGAAAAAGTGATGTTCATCTCAATGTGACTTGCCTGGTTAAATCAAATAAAGTATTCTAAATGTCCTATACCTACCTATCTGTCAGACAAAATATGCAACCTAATTCAATGAACACACACATACTGTATTTGCCATCTACCTTAGACACACACACACACACATACATATGAGAGCTCTAGATGGTCTGGGTTAGTTGGGGTTCGTTTGGGACTGGCCGAGTCAGTCCAGACCACAGGGCGTGGATCAACCCCTGCCTGATTAGTCGTGGGTAGCTTCCCAAATGGCACCCTATTCACCATGTAGGGCACTACTTTCCGTAGGGCTCTGGTCAAATGTAGTGCACTATATAGGGAACATGGTGGCATTTGGGACGCAGACCTAGACCTGACCCTGAACCACAAAGAACCACTAAGAGTGGGCAGAAACTAATGAGGTCCAAATGCCCAGGGGCCTGTAAATCTGACTCAGAACCTGCGTTTATAGCTCTAAAAGCCACACCATACAAGGCTGCGATGGATAGACGGACGGACTCACTGTCCCTGAGTAGTGATGTCACCACCACCACCACCAAAACTAGACAAACTTAGCTAGTCTGCGTGGGGGTAGTGTTTCGGTTACATGATTGACGTGGTTGTGCGTGTGACATCTTATTGACCCGCATTGTCAGGGGTGCACGAATGAGCATCACAATCAAGTGTGGAAATGAGTTGGGAGAATGTTTGTGCCACATCCTGACTTTCTCTGTTAGCATTTATGCTGTGGAGGAAATCAAAGGGTGTGACACCTCATCCCATTTGATCTCTCTTGAGGTTTGTAGTCAAATGACACCAAGCACACTAAGAGGAGGATCTGGGAGAGGGGATTAAATACTGCAGCTTAAACTAAATTAAAGTACCTCCTCAAAAAGTACCTGCATATGACTCCATTCAATATGGGTGTCCAGATGGAAATAAAGTTCCATGAGGGTCAAATTCTCAAATTTGCTCTCAAACAAGCAACACAAGACCAGAAGTAAAGGTCAGAAGTACGATGGCATGTTCCTGCTGACCGTAGATGTTTAGAACGTATGGATCGTCGAGAAGCTCAGCCATTAGTGATGGACTAATTAGGGTTTAGAGTCGAGTTACCTCGTGGTCCCCTGCACCGATCGAAGCGAAGATTCATTAATAAGTAAGTGCAGTGGCAGCTTTGCCGCTTAATTAGGAAAGCAGAAAAAACGCCTACTCCCAAGAGACCAACCCAGTCTGGTTTTAAGAGGCTGGGCTATCAACATCACTCGCCTTCCTCCCTCCAGCATTGATTGATGGAGAGCTAAATTGAATCTCTAATCATCACCACACTTTTAGCCCCCGGTCCCATAGGGATTCAGAGAGGGCAAAAGTGTCTTTGGGGTTAATGTTTTCAGATCCGTCTTCTGACACCAATGGTATAAACATCGACCCCCTTGTTCACTGACCATTCCCATCTGGTCGGGGGGTTATTTGACTCTGCTGTGTGTTCCTGCACGCTTTCATGTCCCTGGCGATTGTTTTCACACTCTTCGCCATTCTGCCGGGTATCGAAAACCTGCTACACCTCACGTGCCTTGCACTTAGGCACCCTCCGACACCCTACAGCAACAGATTGAATTACAGCCCATTGAAGACCTTGTGTGTTTTCTTACATTTGTACTAATCTCTCTTTTTGTGATGTCTGACAACTGAGGAACCTGTTCTTGGAGAAGCCAAGGGCGATGGGGACAGGTTGAAAGAGAACGCCATTGCGAACATGTCATGTAAGTGTCGGTGCTTGAACTCAAACTGCATTTTCTTTTGCATACGGTCGCCATCATTTCGTGTTCATGGGAAACAATGTCACAGAACGAGGCAGAGAACCGCAGACTCCTCTTTCCACTTCAATAGAGGAAGTGAGTCATTTGACTGTCAGCCCTTATCAACAAGTGGACACATCAAAAGACCATGGGGCAGTAAATATCCCTGTCTCCTAGCTTTGGGGATTTCTATATCACAAGGCTGGCAGATAACGGGAAGGGAAAATATTGCTACAATTAGAACCAAACTATTAAAGGATGTGAATCAGGGGTACAGTAAAGGGTGGGAAAGGACAGAGTGAAAGAGTGACGGAGGTGAAGAAAGAGAAAGTAAACAGAGGAGAGAACGGGAGGCATTGTCTACGGTTTGTTTAAAAGTCTACCTGTTTGAATGAGGACCGGTGAACATTTCGTTCTTCCCCTTTTGCATACCACAGCGCCAATCTGTCTACCCAGCTACAAGCTCAGGGCCTAAACGGCTGCACGTGTTCACGCGCTAAATCATCACGGAAGACATACAGCCCTATAGTTCCTTGAATTAAGCGACAATAAAAGTTATTGGACAGTATAATCTCATAAACGGTTGAGCAAAAGCAAACAATGCCGTTTGAATTTTTTGCCCTTAGCACTACACAGCTGATTATCTTGCAGTCTCTCTATCTATTTCTCTCCGGTCTATCTCTCTTGCAGTGTCTCTGTCTCTCTGACATGGTCAGAGATGCTGTCTTGGAAATTGTGGCACAATGTTGCCAGTGATCGGCACTCGGTTGCTTTGTCAGATTCATTAAAAACAACTGCGGATTCCTTCCGGCCTGCATCACAGCCCAGACTTTTCATCTGGTAACCTGGGTGGTAAGTGAGAGAGAGAAAGAGAAATGGAGGGAGGGAAAGAAAGAAAGAAAGCTGGATCTTTCTTCCCAGGCTAAAGCTGGATTAAGATAGTCTAATTGAAGATGAGAGGATACAGAAGATATGTAACACTGGTCCAAGGTAGGAAATAAAATCTCCCTTCTCTGATGCTCACACCTTCCCAGAGCCCACCACCACCCCCAACCCCCTTTACTCCTCCTTCCTCACCCTCTTCCCCACTCATTTTACCACAGCTCCCCCCAATCTCACATGGGTCCCTCTGTCCCGCATTGTCAACACTTTCAACACCTTTTGAAATTAACTGTCTTGCCAACACTGAACCAAGTGGCTTTCTCTCTGCCTCTCTCTCACTCTCTTTATTTCTCTGTTGCTCTCTTTCTCTCTCTCGGTTCAGGTTCAATAACTGATAAGCCTTCGACTGCGGCTCAGCGGAGAACCAGAGTGCAAAGCTCAACCCTGCAATCATACATCTCTCACCCGGTATGGGAGGCTTCTCGCAAGGCAGGGGGTTTGTGGATAATCCCTGTAGAAAAGGGCTGCCCTGGGTGAACACTCACTGCCTGCCTGAGATATGTCACCTTGCAGATGTAGCTATCTGGTGGACCCATGCCTATAGATCAAAAGGCTTTGATACACCATATCTGTGAGCTGGTGTGGTGGTTTAGTCGCCATACGGTTTCATCTTAACTAGATAAAAGTATATAGTGTATTTCTCGCTCTCTCTACTGTCTATGTCTATCTCCATCTCTTTCTCGAGCTCATCAAGCACCATATTCCAGTGAATCCTTTAATAAGCGAGGGGTCTTTGAACTGTCTGCATGTTTCGAACCCCTTGCAGGTATTAGAACATCTACCAATGATAATAATAGAAGTCACATCAGTTTTGATCAAACCACGCTCAGAAATTTAATTCCTTCAAATGGTACGCTAAGATTGAATCCTTCAAAAAGATATCTTCACAAACACTTGACAAGGACACTCATTCGCTGCATGATTAGAGCTTGCTGTAGATAAACAATCTACAGAGGAAACATGAATATGTAAACAAATCACAATGACAAGACATCTCCTGTGAGGTTATTTTTTATTTAACCTTTATTTAATTGGGCAAAAATTGTATTTTACAATGACGGCCTACCCCGGCCAAACCTGGATGACGCTGGGCCAATTGTGCACCGCCCTGTAGGACTCCCAATCACAGCCGGTTGTGATACAGCCCGGGATCGAACCAGGGTCTTAAGTGACGCCGCTAGCACTGAGATGCAGTGCCTTAGACTGCTGTGCCACTCGGAAGCCCTACTACAGATGGGGGTCCTTAGATGTATATATTAAACCTATTGCCTAGGATTGCCTAAAGGTAAAAATCTGTGGTTCTACCCCTGAGCAAGGCAGTTAACCCACTGTTCACCGGGCGCCGAAGACGTGGATGTCGATTTAGGCAGCCCCCAGCACCTCTCTGATTCAGAGTGGTTGGGATGAATGCAGAAGACACATTTCAGTTGAATACATTCAGTTGGACAACGGACTAGGTATCCCCCTTTCCTTTCCATAAAGCATCTCATTCCCCTATAATAGATAAAGTTCTCTCAATAGCCCCGTGGGGGAGAGCACTCTGTTCCCCCCACAGGGGCTTCCGCCACTGAAAATACCAGCGGTGTAAAGTACTTGAGTAGTACTTTAAAGTATTTTTACTTAAGTAGTTTTTTGGGGTAGTTCACTATTTCTATTTTTGACTACTTTTACTTCACTACATTCCTAAAGAAAATATTGCACTTTTTATTCCATACATTTTTCCCTGACAACCCAAAGTGCTAGTTACATTTTGAATGCTTAGCAGAAAAGAAAAATAGTGAAATTTACGCACTTATCAAGAGAACACTTCGTCATCCCTACTGCGTATGTTCTGGCGGACTCACTAAACACAAATGAATCTTTTGTAACTAATATCTGAGTGTTGGAGTGATCCCCTGGCTATTCTTAAATGTTAAAAACAAGAAAAGGGTGCCGTCTGCTTTCCTTAAAATAAGGAATTTGAAATGATTTATACTTTTACTTTTGATACTTAAGTATATGTTTTAGAATTACATTTACTTTTGATACTGAAGTATATTTAAAACAAAATACTTTTAGACTTTTACTCAAGTAGTATTTTACTGGATGACTTTTACTTGAGTAACTTTCTATTAAGGTATCTATACTTTTACTCTTGTATGACAACTGGGTACTTTTTCCACCACTGGAAAATACACTGTGGTAACATACACACACACTCAGAGACAAAGACCAAACAGTCAGAGAAACACACACACTTCACAGCTCCCTCAGTCCCGTCTCCCCAAATGGAGAGGTGTCAGATCGGCTAGGCAGTAAAACAATGTCTACCTCAACTCAACACCAAGACATTTGGTCTTTTAGTGCACAGGATGCACGTAAAGACATAAAAATGCCTCACCGGTTTGGCATTTGCATTTTTGTCTTTGTCCCTTAACGTGGTATGCTTATTCATGCACATAAAAGAGCATAGGGCATTGAACGTCTTTAACGTTCACTGCCCCGTCTTTAACATTCAATGCAAAGCTTAGCGGAAGTCTTCCCACAGACAAAACCTTCAAGAGGTCATAGTGGGAACTGTGAGGACTATCGTCACTCTCGACTATCGTACATTCTATGCAAGCTGCGTCACGTTGAGAAACCCTGTTTAAGTCATTAAGAGTGAGTACTGTCAACGTTGGTAAGTGGTAATAGGGGGTATGGTAAAGTCTGCACCCATTCATGAGAAGAAGCTTCCTTTTGGCAGGGTGTGTTGTTTGAAGTGTAGATTGGGAGCAGGTGGAGCTGGGTGTTTTAACTCTTAGGAGAAGGAGTGAACGGATGGAGTTTTAGTGCCAACTGTAACTCTCGACTCCCACGCCATGAAGACACACAGGCACACAGGCACACACACACACCACCATTCACACACAATACACACTCACTTCACACATCTAGTTCCATTAATCAAAGTGGACGTTCACACCTAGCACACTAACCACGACTTCAGTCAGTGCCTCCAAGATCCCCTATCATCACACCTTCTCTTTATGGCAGTCATTTTAAAAAGTAGCAAAATGTGTTGCCAGTCTTCAAAAACGTATCCAAAATACAACCAAGTGTCCGGAGCTAAAGCTTGCATTCAACTATTTCAATATGTTAAAAATATCTTAGAGTTGGCCCCTTTTCTTCTTTCCCTTACATTTTAACAAGACTTGCGACGCTGAAACCAGGTGATAGCTTTTTCCTCCAGGCACTCAATTTTGGAACGGCCGACAGATGTGACTGGGTTTTTTAAAAGACAAATATCAAAGATCCCTTTCTGCTCTATCAGCTAAATTTGTTACAAGAGCCTGTAGCTCGTAAAAAAATGGRGGGGGGGGGGGGGGGGCTGAAACGGATCAAACCACTGTGCATTGCAGAAGGAGAAGTCCGCTCGGCTCTTGCCAAGTGACTCTCGGCAGAGTAATGACCATGGCATGCCCATAAAGTGTGTTCGTCTTCTCCCAAGAGCGCCTCCGACCTACATGTGAATAGCACATTGGCCCTGGACTGCTAGCTGGCGTCGAGTGATGCTCAAGCACACTTCAGCGCAATTGGCTTGTCTGTTTGTATCCTTGCATGAGTGTTTATGTGTGTCGACAGGCATGAGTGGCTGTGCATGCACATTTCCCCGTACAATAAATACACATCACCACTTGTTTCCTTTTTCGTCCTTAATTCCATTTTTATTCAACCAAGCATGGCCCCGAGGGTTTGATTCTGTTTGGGAAGCCATTGTTACTGAATAAAAAGACTGGCTTGGTTAAGATGCAGTGACTTCCTTGTTTTGAACCGACAGAAGGTCAAAAGGCATAGGTTCTCAATTGCAGCAGGAGAAAACACACTGGGGCCTAACAGAGCCACGTTCAGCAGGCAAACGTTGTGGAGCGATGCAGATAGAAATGTCACGATATAGAGACGGGTTCCTTATTCTAGATGTCAGCGAGGAAGGTTTGTTCGTCATAACATTTTCTATCTGACTGTTCTACAACGTTGTCCCCTGCTGCACGCACCCCCATTCTAACCCAACCCGAGTTGTCACACATGGTCAATTCAGCTGCGCTTTATGGACGTCCGATGTGGAAGGGGCCTATAAAATGCCTACTTTGATGGAAGTTAACATTATGTATAGCATTTCACCAGAATTTTGAAACTCATTAATATGGTTCCAGTTGGATGGAAACTTTTTTTTTTTAAACGACAGCAGACTAAGGGGCCAAATGGTAACACACCCACCCTGCACGCACATACCCACATTCACTTTTAGTCACACATTTTCGGTTGGAAAAACTTTTATAGTCGACTTGAAAGGGAAAAACCTCAGAGAAAGCACCTTCTGACTTTGACAGTGACTAAAGAGGTAAAGGAGTGGCGCTACTACCCTAACGCCAGCTGCCATCATGTGACTTTGTTTAGGTGGCTTGAGCTGTCTCTGTTGGCCTCAGCAGTTGGCACTGTGATATAAGACACGGCCCTAAAGCCGTGCCACAGCCACCCATCTCGCTCTCTCCAGATGGAGTGCAAGTCCTCTCTCTCTCCTTCTCTTTCTTTCAATCCCTCTCTTTTTTGTCTCCCTCCTCTCCCTCGTTCCGCTCGGCTGGCTGTAGACAGCACCAGTGGGAATTTGGCAGTGGGCAGGCCCAGACACATTTGCTCCTCACGCTCTCAGGAGCGGGTGTCAAAGACCTTCTATTCGACAAGACCCTTCATCAGCTGCAGGACAGCCCTTTAGAGGAAGAAAGGGGGATCTCCGTAAGCACACACACACACACACACACACAGGAAGGTCTGCAACCAAGCACTTATGCGTTAATTAGCCAGCCATTCACTTCACAGCACAATAAATCCATCCAGAATATTCTGTCCTTATGGCATCCAAAATGTAGGCTTTACAGTAACCCTTATAGACACACTGTCCATATTGTCCATCCAAAAAGGCCACCTAGTTTTCTTCTATGACATAGAAGTTCCTGGTGTGCAACTGTTGTATATGGATATGTGAGCAAACGTTCATGTGCTACGTGACCGTACCATCAGCATTCACATCCCACTGGGCACACACTGGTTGAAACAATGTTGAACCAACGTGGAATAGATGTTGAATTGACGTCTGTTCCCAGTGGGATGTGACCATTCACATAAGCACTCCTGAGTCCCATAGCATCAATAAGCCTGTCAGCTCTCTCTCTCGCTGCACAGCCACAGCCCCCCACCAACCAACCCCCATCTGAGCGCCAATCTGAACCAAAGACACTGAACATCTGTTCAACATGGCCTCTCCTTAGCATGTGACCTTCAACTCAATGGGGCCCTATCTAACCTATACAGGGCCAGAGTGGGGAAGATGCCACTGTTTTCTAGTTGTCATTCTTCTCTTATAGAGGATTTGACAGTTGTAAAGTCACAATTGATTCACAATTCCAGGCTGAATCATGATGTGACAATTGTGAAAATAAATTGAATTATAATGATGGAATCATTTTTACATTAATTAATTATACTACTATTATAAGTATCATCATCACACTATCATTCCTAATATTATTGCCTTAGATTATAAGCGCTCAATTACTCTAAAATCCAACAAATTTGGATTCAATTGTTTACTTAATTATATTGCTTTTGAATTTAACAAAAGTTCATATTATTCTTAACAGTAGAAAAAAAATTCACATGGGAAAATAGACCTACACAATTATTTGTTATGCATTAATAATACTCTAACAATGGAGTACTGTATTTTTAATAATGGCCAAACTCTACATGAAAAGAACATGTTCAATAAACAAAATTAGATGATAAAATAGGCTACAACTATAATTCACGGAATGGAAAACAGAGACCATAACCGTATAGTAATAAACCTATATGCTATCAATTTATGAAAAACCAAGACTTCATAAATAGACTAGGCTTTTCGTAATGAATCATTTTATACTAAAAACTGAAATTATTAACATATATTTTCACCTATGTAATTCAATAAGTCAAAAATCATGCCAAATGTAAAAGTCTATATGCGCTCATCGCCATCGTGCTGTCTGTCTCGCTCTAGCAGAGCGGCCTACGTGGCAATTAGATTGGCACACTCATCCCCTCTATCCGCCAGACCATTTGATTCCAACCGCCTATCAAGAAATCGCCTTAATTGGTGCACTTCAACGTTTCATCCTGTGGACTACTCTGCAATAAAGACCTGCCCTCCGATAGATTGTAAGGCCAGGGATATTCAACTGGTCAATTTGGTTCACAGACAATAGGAAGGAAGCCAATCTCTTGCATCACTCTATCGATTCTCCGGTTAAAGGCCTAAGCAGCGCGGTTGTCCTTAATCAATCAAGCCACATCGATTGCGACACTCTGGCTGTAGGGACGTTTAAATAATTCATACTTTCAATACTTCAACAAAGTATGCAACCCAAGATGCAATTCAAAGTATTAACGCAAAGTCAAAAACGTATTGATAAGAAATTAAATGATGATATTATTAGCATAGGCTATACATATAATGAAGCTATTTTAATACGTAAAATACTCGTAAGTGTTATAATTATAAAAAAATATATATATATTACAAACTGCATAAATTCTTTAAAAAATCTAAAGAGTTCAATTAAATCCAATGTACTTTTTTAGCCCTGTAATTCTCATTTTGGTTTGGTCAGTTTTTCGTTTAGGTCTAATAAAGTATATCTTTAACAACAACAAACATAACAACAATAACCAGTGGACAGGAATCTACATTCTGTCGATTCTGTCATATTCAGCAGCAAGGTCTCCATATTGAAAGTGCTAGTTGCGGCTTATTGTGTATTGTTTTACACATTCTGCCGTCCAATTTCCCCCTCGGCCCCTAAGAGGGTTTGGTTGTTACAGTTGTTAACCTTAGTACTAATAATTTATTTTGTCCATTCAATAATGCCCATTATTATCCCTAACGACGTTTGTTGAGCTTTTGCCTTTGAATGCATTAGCCTATGTAACATGGATTCTCCGAGGTGGGCGCTCAGTACTTGATCTCTCTGGACGCACTACAGGGTCAGTAAAAAGTTAACAAAAATCCTAGTTCATTCAAACAGAATAGGCCTGTTGCATGTTCGAAAAAAAGCTGGGTAAGGCTTTCCTTATTTAACACAGAACAAGTGTGCCGAACAAAATGGGTCAAGCAATAATAATGGTGACGAAGAGCCTTCCAGGCACGTTGAAGAGGGAAGGATTAAACCTGGCTGAGAGAGAGAGAGAGAGAGAGATACTTTGAATTGATTTGAGAGAGTGAGAGATTCGCCAACTGCAAATTAAGGACAGGAAAATAGGCCTGCAGAGGTGTGATCTTGGGCACAGTATAAAAGCGCAAGCTGGTGCGTACGAGGCTCGCAGCCTATTTACGCACACCACAACCAAACATAAATAGCAACGCAACGAGACAGAAAGATTATGCCATGGGCATGGGCTAAATATGGTGAAAAACTCATCAAAGCAAATAATCCGCACTTTAGTTAGGGGAAATCCATACAAAATAAACTTGATAAGATTTGCACCTGTAGGCCGATCTACAAACATGCAAGCAGTGACAATGGTAAATCAAACCAGTTCCAGTACATTGCACGGCTTGAAAACACTGGCGTTGTGAGGTTAGCTTACGCACTGTCTGGGAATTCATGAACTGAGGAGGGAGGGTGGGCTAATGGAAAACGAAGTTCAACGTACTTGAATTGAAAATGATTATCCTTTCCCTCGAAAAATAATAGGCTGCAAAGTGAAGGATGGGACCTGTAAGTGAAATGAAATACGCGTCAAAGTGGGCAAACGCGGTTCCAGATTGCCTGCAAATCGTGATAGATGTTGTTGTGTGTGCACCGCTAACATATCTGCTTCTATCTTAAACCTCTATCATAAACATAATTTACAATGAGGAAAGAGATTAACGAATCCCCCAGTGCACTAAAATGTCATCGGGACAATTTATGTCTCCGATGGAGCGCTGAGAAAACCGATAGCCACAGAGCTTCATCCAAACAACTCCCGGTTGTTGGCCACTTTATCTATGTAGCCATGTACAGTACAGTAGGCCTCGTGAGGCTTTTACAAGATGATACTTTGGCTTTGTTATCAAACTATTTCAAGTACAACATTTCAAACAACTACAAACAACATTAACTTGAAGTCAAGGGCATTTTAAAGCCAACCATAGTGCGTAAAAACGCTCAATAGGCTTAGAATATTAATTGTTTTGACAGCTATAACACTGCTGAATAGTCTGCTTTTGTTTCTGAATAAATAAAGGCGAATCTTCGTCATATAAATTACTTTAATGGTTGAGTTGAAAAACAGACTATTGCCACAATACCCATGGCTCATTTTTGCTAAGCAAAAGATTAAGCAGAAGTCACATGGTCACACTGTGATGTTAAGGCGTAGTTTATGTGTCCAGAATTAGGTCACACAAAAGACCTATGGGGGTATCAAATTATATAAATTAATCAGGAATATGTTTAATGAATAATTTAACATATTCAACGGAATCGTGAAAGTGGATGCTGAGCATACGAAAAAACATGACCTATAATACAAAAAAACTAAAGGTGTTTTCTTTTCAATAGGCTATAGAAAAAGTATTCTCTAAAACGGTGCAATGTTACTTTTAACCTGTCCCTTGTTAGTAGCGGCTGTAAGTTGGGTAAAATAGGGGCATTCTCTCGTTTATGTTCCTGGTCAGACCAGACGCTCCGTGTGGTCGTGTATTGTTCCCCGGGCGGTCGCTTCCCATAAACTATGCTCCCTCTCAGAAAAGTCTCCAGCGCATGTCATAAATCACCTGCCCATGTTAAACGCTTAGCTAAGCCCCGAACCAGGTCAGCGAAGAGAAATGTATGGCAGCACTTATGGTGGAAATAGGTTGTTCTAACGAAATACATCAACTTCAGCCAAAAACGGACTATTTGCATTGCCCCCCTCTTTTACACTACTGCTACTCTCTGTTGTTACCATCTATGCATAGTCACTTTAATAACTTTACCTACATGTACATATTACCTCAACTAACCGGTGCCCCCGCACATTGACTCTGTACCGGTATCCCCCTGTATATAGTCCCGCTATTGTTATTTTACTGTTGTTCTTTAATTACTTGTTACTTTTATATCTCATTCTTATCCGTATTTTTTTAAACCGCATTGTTGGTTAGGGGCTCGTAAGTAAGCATTTCACTGTAAGGTGAACCTGATGTATTCGGCGCATGTGACTAATACAATTTGATTTGAAAATTTGATTTGAAAAGCTGCACCCATAATTTCGGTGCCGTTATATACCCTGACACACCACTCAAAATGAGTGCCTCCCACTAGGCATATCTTGAATGCTACTAATAACAGGCCTAATATAGTCTACATAGGCTAGGTGAAAGGTGAATATGTGGATTTCAGTGCACATACCAACCAATTCATAATTTACCGCTTCTTTTTGACATGAGTTGGTCTATAGTCTACCGTATACAGAATGATTGCGGGCACCAATGAAACAACAAAGCTTATCAGATAAAGCGGTATAGGCCTACATTATTTTGACCCGCGCTATAGCCTACTTCACTTTACCACAACTTCAAAGGGCGACTTTGAATAAAACAGAACAACCGATTGTTTAAAACACTGTCTAAACATGATAATGTTATAATCACGCACAATTAAAATGTCATTTTATATTACGATCTGAAATTGGGTCAAGGCTCGCTCGTAATCAAATAATCCCAAGAATCATAAAACAGTGCATGCTATTCGGTTTCTCTCTCAAGTCTTAATCGAAGTTCAACACCGTAGACAGCTTATCTTATCAGTGTAAATTCAAAGGAGTTGAAAATGTATTGGCAAGTCATGAAAGTAGACAAGAAACCTATGGGAGAGCGCCATTTACAAAAACAGTGGCACACTGTCCTACTTTTCTAGTGGCAACAGTAACACAAGCCAGCCGGGTATCCTACAAGCCGCCTTGCTACGGCAATAGACTACAAGCTGTAGGCCCGTTCAAACCCACTGTGTGCCAGACCTGTTTCCCCATTCTACACCAATGAATAAATGGTCCACTGTTAGGCAATAAAACGCTTTTTGTTTCCATATGTTTGCTGCATGACAGAAAAAAATGTACTAATTTTGCTAATATTGCTCTACATATTAACGAATTAAATTAAAATATATTTCACAGTAATTGTGAAGACAAATAGTGTATTATCCCAATTTACAATGACTCAAACGCTTTGCCTGCAATTAATCATAATTCAATAGCAAATATAGCTACACTTTGATGTAATGGTGTGAAAGCCAAATCTGCTTAAAAAGTAAATACTTGATAGGCTTCTTGTCAAACCGATCCACTATTTTATGCAATGCTGAACCTTCCAAAATACTAGAATACATTTTAGTGTCTGGGGCACCAATTGCGCTGCATGCCCGCGGAGCTGCAACCTACATAGAGCTCCGACTCCCTGTTGAGATATGGGCTAGTGTTGCGCTAATTTCCTTAGGGTAAGAATGAAAAGGCAAGCATCAAGGAGAATGAATGATCTTAACCGAAATTCTACACAACTCTCCTTGAAATGATACGACTGGTGAGCATTACAAATGTGTATTGAAAATCGGCAATGGTAAGGCACTTGGAGTTGTTTGGGGTTGTCTGCCGTTGCGCAAAGCTTTCTGTGGGAGCGAGTTCATATCTGTTCAAAATGTTCTCTCAGAGCCTGATAAAATAATGTCGTTTAAAATGCTAAAATATAAATAAGAGAGCTATAGCTCGACGAGGGATACACTTGTGTTACTCGGCTTCGGCTACTACCAATGCGCACTGCTGTAGCCCATTGGCGGTCCTCATGAGAGCTTCGGCGTAGTTAAAACCCAGAGCGAACAGGGTCTTAACGAAAATCCCTAAACCAGAAGCCAATAATAAACCACAAAAAATATGAATGTGTCTTACCTTCAACAGCTGACGCCATGGCAAGCAAGAGGCTGCATAAAACCATAAAGTAATCCATTGTCATAAAGCGGTAAATTCGGACATGAAATAAACCCAGGGGAGAGCGGAATACAATCCGGTGTTCCAACGCTCCACGCACCCAGTCTAACCGCGTCTAGCACCCAAACCCAGAGTTACCTCCATAAAACCAACAAGAAAAATATCAATATGAAGGAGGTATGAGAAGCTTTGTGCAATCTAGGAGCCCTCTCCTTTTCAATAATTTTCAATGGGTTTATGCAAGGAACGGGAACGGGCAAAAGTTGTCCAACCCGTAGACTTCGCATTTGGCAATCACGGAAGAGAAGTTGCCTCGTTCCCAACAGCCATTCAATACATATCCCCGATTATGTTTGCTATTATGATTACGCAGGGAAATGTAAGTCCGTTTCACGCGGTCCGACGGGAATAATCCAAATACTTTTTTGTAGTCAAGACGTTCGATATTTCCACACTTCTTGTATCAATACCATAATGCAGTCCAGCTATGTCTGTAGT
The DNA here is from genome assembly GCF_002910315.2 of Salvelinus sp. IW2-2015. Taxonomy (NCBI): domain Eukaryota; kingdom Metazoa; phylum Chordata; class Actinopteri; order Salmoniformes; family Salmonidae; genus Salvelinus; species Salvelinus sp. IW2-2015. The sequence goes on along the minus strand of NC_036843.1, from coordinate 5,516,793 downwards.
TTAGCCAACCCGTTTACATGATCAAGTGTTATTCCCGAAAAAAATCTCCTTGGTTAATATATTGTAGTAATGTCCCTGAGCGAATTATCGGCGTGGCTGCAGAAAGCTTATGCTCCTCTTGGTGTGTGCATTGGAATTGAGCACGATTGTGCAGAAACAAGGGAAGAGTGAACGAGAGAGAGAGACCGGGAGCATAGGAGGAGGGGTTATGGTTAAAGAAGCTGTCAGTCTCTGATATGGTCACACCCCCGCAACTAGCTTGTTAAACTGATGCTCCAGGGCCACTGCCTTTCTCGGGAATCCCAGATCAGGCGTTTCAGCGGGGACAGAGCGCCCCCTGTGGGATACTCATATTTCAGTGGTCGATTTAATGCAAAACTACGGAGTTTCTGCTTATTTTCTTTGTTATAAAATAATTTTTAGCTATTGCAGCAATTATGTGTCTAAAACAGAGTCGAATATTCAGGTTTTTCAATGGACATTTTGTGTTATCAAAATGCAAAGCCCATTGAACACTGGGATTTTCTGTAAGTATAATTGTGCGCAAATCTCACCCAGTGTACAGACCACTTTCAGAATCTCGGTTTCTGAAGAAATACAAATGATAATATGCTGAATATAAAACAAAAAGTTGCATATTGATTCGCTGTAGTTTACTGAGAACAATAATTAGGCTACATACTTGAAGGACATGGATACAAACTCCAGTTCTGTTGAAATGAATATGAAGACATCTAAAAAGCTTACAAACTGTACCGTATAGTTTAGGGAATCGCTATTGTTGCTTTAGCCTCTAATCTTCATTGGCATATTGAGAAGGCGCATTTGAAGAACAGTCAGTAGGCTATGATGTTTCTTCTTCTTCAATTAGCCTGGAATAGAGGTTTCTCTTTCTTTTGAAAACCAAAGAAAATAGCGTCTGGGATGAGTATCTTTTAGTGCCGTTCGCCTCAAATTTACAGCGTTTAAGGTGATTTTATTGCATCATTGTGTCATTCATTTAAATTAATAGGTAACAATAACCTATACAAATTAGTTGAACATCATGCCAATGAAGAGCCCTTCTGTCTTCGAATTTGAGAAAAAAAAATCAAAATTGTATTTTTTTATTAATACCTTTGTTCCATATTATGAAATACAATACTTCGAGTGGTAGCCTGATACATTAAATGCATGCATAACTTTTTTTGGATGTTAAGGTGTTAAAGTTAACCATATACCTATATCTAGCCTCTGCAATAACATTGTATTGTGCTGTAAAATGCTTTGATTAAAATTACAATTTGGCGGTCCAAAATGGTGCACAACTGCGGATGTAACTCCTCCTGCCCCTCAAAATATGAAAGTTCCTGGAACGACTACTACTGATATTTTATTCGGGTAGCCTAAAGTTTGCCTATTTTACATTGATTTATTGGATGTTAGACCTTCTATTTCTATATGCTTAACTATTATTTAGCAGTAAGATATTATCATGGGACCAAATCCATTAAAAAACTAATCCATAGGCCTAGTTTGTTTTTGAGACGTAGGTCATATCGCTAATGATTGTAACCGAATTGAGATAGGTCTACACCACTCAAGTAGATACTCAAGTAAAAGCCTTATATACGTGCTACCTGTCCCAGACATGATCGGCTATGAAAAGCCAACTGACATTTACTCCTGAGGTGCTGACTTGCTGCACCCTCGACAACTACTGTGATTATTATTATTTGACCATGCTGGTCATTTATGAACATTTGAACATCTTGGCCATGTTCTGTTATAATCTCCACCCGGCACAGCCAGRAGARGACTGGCCACCCCTCATAGCCTGGTTCCTCTCTAGGTTTCTTCCTAGGTTTTGGCCTTTCTAGGGAGTTTTTCCTAGCCACCGTGCTTCTACACCTGCATTGCTTGCTGTTTGGGGTTTTAGGCTGGGTTTCTGTATAGCACTTTGAGACATCAGCTGATGTAAGAAGGGCTATATAAATACATTTGATTTGAAATTTGATTATATATATATATATATATATATATATCTTTTTTTAAATATATATTTCAGTGATGACTTCAGGAGCGAGAGTAATGGCTTCACAAGGGTGGTTTCCTCTCCATCCCAAAAATTGGCTCCAGACCTGGCCCTTGCCTTGTCTTCTCCAGCTCCCTCTAACCCAGGGCCCGCCTCGCAGGGTCTTGATAACGGCCCGGTGTCAGTGGAGACAAGAATGGGTGATAAAGCCAATGTTAACTGGACTAAGACTTACATTTTGTACTGGAGTGGCAGTTCCTCAAAGCTATGCAAAACTAATAGCCTACTTCACTAACCACGTATGCATAAATTAGGTTGAGATATTAAGTTTATCTCATGAAGCCTATTGTTGCTAGCTTTTTTCAATACCAAAATGGTATTGATTGACATTTTGCCAATCATTTTGAGAGGCATTGGATTGTTTTCACAATAATAATAAAAAAACAGGCTAAATAAATATAATAAAAAATAGAACGGCCAATAATATATTCATGATTTGGCTATACAGTTTGTATAATATCTAAGAAAGTAAATAAATACAGATTAGAAAAATGTCCAACATGGAGTAGACCTATCAGCTATGGCTGGTCACTCAAAATAGATAGGGATATCTTGATTGTTGACCAGTTACTGTAACCTAGATCAAGCAAATGAAATATAATTAGCTAATCATATGTTTGGTATTTAAACAAAAAAGCATGTGAATTGAAGTCGAAATGGTAGTGTTCCATTCAGCGCGTCTCTTGAGACTGAGTGCACAGCTGAAGGCCCTAGCAAGGCTTGACTGTCATTTCCTGAGCAGGCAGATCGCTCAAGAGTGACTTCGAAATTGGATGTCTATCCATGTCCTGATGACGTCGAGAAATGCCTTCAAAACTGGCCACTAGGGGCAACAGTGAGCAGCACTATTACCATCAAGTAGGCTTGGGATTTGATAAGGCATTGTGGACGGGGTGGCAGATGAGTGTAATCCCATGACTGGTTGAATGTTTGATCCAAGTGGTGTACACTCATTTTACATTTTTTGTTTTTTAATCCTATCCTATCCCAAACCTTAACCCGTACCTTTTAACCATTCGAAAAGAGTGCCTAAACTGAATGTTATAACCCCATCCAAAACCGTAACCCGTGGTTCAACTTCAAAATTTGACGTTCGGAGAAATGGAAAGATACTGAGCAGAAGGAGTCAACCCAGGGTGTCAAAAACACTTTGAAATTTGATGTTTGGAGAAACATGTAAAAACGTCTAATTCTGCAGTGAGACTGTGAGAGCTTGTTGTTCCTGAGAGGTGTAAGGTTCGGGGATAAAAGTCAGGCAGAGTGTTGTTGTCTTTATGGTCGCTGGCTGGGCTCGCTGCAGTGTTTGTTGTCTCAGTGTTTTTATTGACACCGGGGTTAAGCACTCCAAATATCAGGGGTCACTCTCCGTTCCTCCGGTTTCCACAGTCACACATCAGTCAGGAGTTAAGAATAGCTTGGAGAACACTAAAGTCTGGCTCAACTGACTGTTCTGTACGCCAGTTGATTTTACAGCATCTCCTAGAGCTTTTTCAACTTTATTAGATTGAGTGGATTGATACAACTTTTGTATTGAGTTTTGTGGTGAAACATGAAGTGTAGTAGGCTAGTCATACTTTTTGGTCACTTTAAACAATGCCACTTTATATAATGTTTACATACCCTACATTACTCATCTCATAAGTATATACTGTATTCTATACCATCTACTGCATCTTGCCTATGCCGTTCGGCCATCGCTCATCCATATATTTATAAGTACATATTCTTATTCATTCCTTTACACTTGTGTGTATAAGGTAGTTGTTGTGGAATTGTTAGATTACATGTTAGATATTACTGCATGTCCGGAACTAGAAGCACAAGCATTTCGCTACACTCGCATTAACATCTGCTAACCATGTGTATGTGACCAATTTTTTAATTTTTTATTTGATGGCCTTTTCAAATTTGAAACTGGAGTTTGTTTGCTTTTTAATTTTGAATAGTTGTAGGCTATGTAGTGGAGTACCTCCTTTGTATCATCCGTTCAGGGATTATATGCAATTTTTGATATTGTGTTGTACAGATACACATATTGTTTTCCAGTATGTCATATAGGCTATATTCCATTGGTCACACCCACAGAGATAAACAATAATTTATTTATACTGTAGTTTAAAATGATCATAATACCCAAGGCTGTAAATATAAAGTTATAATGCTGTAGTTTAATATCAACACAATGCCCAAGGCTGTAAGTATAAAATTATAACATTTCTTAGGTCGGATGTGTTATTCACCTCACAGTGCCATGTGAGTTTTTCCACGTGTTTTCTTTTTTAGTCATGGCATGGCACTACAAATGAGTATTCTTGTCATATATCTTCTCTCTCCCTACTTCCCCACTCTCTCTTGCCTTCTCGCTCCTCTGTATGCTCTAGAGCAGGGGTGTCAAAGTCAAATGGACGGAGGGCCAAATAAAAAATTTAGCTACAAGCCGAGGGCCGGACTGTTCGAATGTTCATTGAAAAWWTTTTAAATGACGCATATAGTCTAGTGAACCTAATTGAACCTACTGAAAACCTAACAAATATATTCCAATATGATCAGATAAATAAAGCAATATTTTCTTATGGCTCTGTCAGTAATCTTTAATTTTCAACAGACACAAAAGACAAATTTCCTTTATATAAAAATCCCCATAACATGAACATTAAATGAAAGAAACCGGTATTC